>NC_056741.1:91891936-91929436 GCF_019279795.1 Protopterus annectens
GTACTGCAAGTATTCGACATAGGCGGTCCTCAAGCACCGTCCTCATAACTGCACAGGCAAAAGGTAAGTCAGTCTTCTTAACAATGAATGAATGGATTAGCATGTCCTGGTAGCATAGCTATGGTATTGCAGTATGCAAGCAAGGGACTGGGGTGGCCTACTGGGATAGCAGCAGACAAGTGACAGCTATTTGGGACACCATGAAATGTTTGCCAAATACTGGCTTCACCACGCTATGCAGTAGTAGCCAAGGTAACAAATACCACTGCAGTATATGTGGAATTCCAACTAACAGGGGTTCATAGGTCACAGGCATGGTTGTCACTGTGGGTGTCCCATTCTCACCTCTCAGCCTCACCCAGCAAATCAGCTGTAGAAAACTATAACGAAATGTCTGGCAAAGGCTCACAAATGGTGACAATGATGAAATATCCCCCTACAGACTTACACAGTGATAGCATAGCAGGTCTTGCAGTTGCAGTAAGGCTCTGATGGGCAAGAAGTCTGAAAGTCAAATGTATGCCATCACAATCCAACCTTTTAGTCTTTAGTGAAATGCCTCTAGTCTACAAGACAGGGAACATTATTATGCAAAAGGTAAATAAAATATCAGCACAGCCTTTGCAAATGTGTACAGATGACAGGTGTACCCCCCCCCCAATATTCCCATAGAAATGCAGTAACATTTATGTTTGCAGGAAAATAGCAACAGGCCACATATTGCCAGGGCTGTCCCAACCAACATGATAACTTGTGGCATGTCCACAATATGCAGGGGTCAATGAGCTATGTATATGTGTGGTTAATACTGTCAGGATGTGGCCAGCGCTTACTCTCAGCTGTTGTGTTATACTGACGTAGGTACAGTGCTGTCTTTGACAGGGCCATGTTCCAGCAACTTCAGTGCAAACTATTCTGCCATGTCAGCCACAACTACAGTAGGAGTTGTACATGCACTGTCCAAATGTCAATATCCTTTCATGCAGGAAAGCTGTACAGGTCATGGACAGGGGACCACACATATGGACAGTACACAGCTTGGAGTAACCTACACAGTGCCTACCATACATCTCAACTGTTCAGACCTATTGCAGAATGTCCAGAGGTTTGCATCATAAATGCTGGTCTGTATAACATGAAATAGCTGTTTTATCAGGCAAGTCATTGGCAAATCACGTAAGGTCGGAAAATAATGGCAGTTTGTAGTGTCAGACTTCATACCCGTAGAAACACGCATGCCAGTGCAAAACCTGATACTGAATCACCTTTCTAGGTTTGTAAGGCCAATACTTAAAAATGGTCCCTATATTTGGCCTCTGTCCCCAATCACGTAGGGCATTGTCCAGATGTCTGGCTCTCAGACATTGAGAGGTATGGTGCCTACTAAGACAGCAGGTACCTGAAGGCCAGTGTACTGCCAGTATATAAAGGCTGCAACATTACTGTGTCAGCACTGACAACTTGTCAATGGCAATCAGCCATACCCCTTGAATGGCACAGATTGTCATAGAAGGAGCACAAGTATGCCCTGTATATTTACTCTGCTTGTCCTAGCACTGCACTTGCCTGCCAACTATTTGCAAAACAAGAAAGGGTCTTGTAAAAAACAGCAATGGCAGACAGTGGGAAAGCAGACGTCAAATCCATAAGAGCAAACAAGCAATTACCAAACCGGTCTCCCAACTATCTATGTTTGGCTGAATATTATTGACACCCTGTCCCCATGTGTGACCCTTTGTCTGACTGTCATATCTGGGCCTGTCCAGATGTCACTCTGTGATGTTATGACAGCTAGGTCCACATGTAGGCTCATAATAGCATATAGCAACACAAACTGTCTTAAGGACTACAGCAAATAGAGTGCTGCAATGAGGGACAACTTGCTAAACAGGTACACTCACAGGTGTGAAGTCCACAACCCTGTGTGCAATGTAATGGCATGTACCCCCCACACATCAGAATTACAAATACATAACACCAGCCAGTGTGGGCAAAGCCAGGGACTGGACTACAAAAGGACAAAAAGAGACGCACATAAGGGGAAGGGAAACCACTGGCAAGACAAATGGGAGAATGTGCACACCAGAGCAGATGGTGCCATGCAGTATAAAGAGTCAGTAAACATCTCCTGCAGAAACACAACACACACCCATGTAAGTGGAGGTCTGCAACAAAACAAAACCCAAGCAGTGGACACCTCAGAGGCAAAGTCACATGAGAACCACACAAATATACACACCACAGACCATGTAGCATCCACACAACAGGGTCTTGCAAACAGTAAGGCCATAGCATAAACCCCAAACACCTACCCTATGCAAATAGGCTAACAGTACTGTCCCTTTACCCCATTCTATACAGTCTCTGCTCAGGTGACCCCTGTCTGCCATAAAAAGCAATCCAGTTCCTGCCTTGATGGGGCTGTTGCACATCGGGAACTCAAGGCCCACTCCACCAACCTGTAGGCACAGCATCATCCTGGGCTGTGACATCAGTATGTCCTGCTGGTGTGACAGATACATGTACCACACACTCCCCCATCTGTGGAATAGACTTCCTGTCAACAGTAAGCCAAGTGCCTCAATACCCCTACTGATGTGCTTCCTGCAGAAGTGCATGGGAAACCCAAAATGCAGTCCGGTGATCCCACCTGTGTCCCTGCTGGACAGGAGATCTGTGTTCTGACATGTTGTGACAAGGGCTACACTTTCATCTGCATGGGCTATAAGGGCCTCAGGGCCCATACCGTGCTAATGTCATAGCAAACTTATCTACCTATACACAACTGTCTGTCAGTGATTCACCAGATGACTCTGCACTGCTCTGCCATTGACATACCTGGAACTCACAGTGGTATGTGGAATATACTACACATATGATGGACATTTTTGCACAGCAGAATGCACTCTGCACCCACACCCATACCTGCAAACCTCTGACAGCAAGACATCTGGACAAAGTATAAGGGATCTGGGGACCCAAGTAAACAGTAACCTCTCCTTTGATAATCACATTGCCAAAGTGGTTAGAAAATCCTTCTGTGTGGCCCACCTAATCACAAAAGGGTTTGCATCCAGATTGAAAGAGGTCATTGGGCCCCTCTATGCATCACTCATCAGACCCATCATAGAGTACAGTGCCCCATTTGGGATGTACCTTACAAGACACCTGCAACAACTGGAAAGACCACAGACGTACCTCACCAAGAGGATCACTGGCCTCAAGCAGATGCCCTATGCAGCTCGATTGAAGAAACTCTAGCTGTACTCGGTTGCATACCACCTACTCAGGTGATCTCTGCCTGACATACAAGGCCATGTCCAACCCAGAACTGATGGACATGCTCCGCCTAAAGAAAAACATATCCCCTCAAGCCACATGCTCCAGGGATCTAAACCTCACCACAACAATAAATAGGACATGCTGGATGGATAGATTCCTGTCCCAGAGACTTCCCATGCTCAAGAACAAGATTCCAATCTACATTAGGCAGAGATCCTCACTAACCCTCTTCAAGAGAAACCTTGACAAGTGGATGGGAAATAGAAAGTTTACCCCAGGGATCACTTCAATGGCTCTGCTGGACAGAGGCACAGGGAACAAATCTAAGGGGGCGGTGAAAGCCAACACTTTCTGGCTAGGATTATAAATGCCTTTGGGTAGATAGCCTAGTACCTACTTATGAACCTATGAACCTAAGTCATAAGTGAAAGTGAGACAAAGGCAATATGATGGGCAAATATTATGAATATTGCCCTACATACTGAGGAAGCTGGTAGGTTAAGGTGTTTTGCTTTACCAGGAACTGTCTGCAGCTTATGAAGTCTGAAACAGTAATGTCTGTCATTATTTTATAACATCAGTCATCAAGTATATGAAACTACCTTGCCACTAAAACACAAGTTTATGTAGACTGGATGAAAATGCTAGACAAACCCCTGGACAATCTGACAAAAAATGTACAGTTCAGAGGTATGACCTGTCAAGAAAAATACCACACAAGCAGTGGATCCACAGCAAGTATAGTACTAAGTTGCTGGACTGTTTACAAAGCTTCAGCAGTCAATCGGCTGTAGCCACACCTCTCAACTGGCCTTTTTGGGCAAAAATGTACATAGTCAGGCTCATAATATTGGTCTGTGCATCATACATCTTGTATTCCTCTGGTAAAGCACTGTGATGATCTGAGGATGTCTGTCACTAGGTACTGACAGAATACATTGCAGTGTCAGACTTCAGATATATCAGAAAATGTCTGCTAAAACAAACCTAGTACTTCTAGGGCAGTCCTCTTTACTTTTAGGAGGTATGGTTGTAGCACACAAAACCCCAGACGAGAGTACAACTATCTATGGAATGGAGTCCCACCCCCACTATAGAGGGTCATACTGGGCATGCTCCTACACTTAGAGAATTACAGCCCATGTGTAAACCCAGATCGGCTTATACAAGTGTATTGTGCCTATATGTCAGTACATACAGACAGCTACTGTATGTACAGCAGAACTGTCTCTCCCAACCCTTATCACACAGGAATACCTTCAGCTATCTGTATCTGGCCCATATTTGATATGTCTGCATCTGGTGAGTGTGATACACATTCATATGTAAGGGTAACAGATGCAAATATATAAATCATACACTGGCAGACAGGTGGAGAGAGAGAGATAGAGAAAGAGAGAGAGTGAGAGAGAGGAGGGGATACACACAGAAAGAGAGTCATAGAGAGACAGAGACACACTTAAAGGCATAGAGTGACATCCTGCTGCAGACAATTTTACACCTTGTGTAACTACTGCCATGTGCCATTATGAAGGTGAGCTCCATTGCTTAACAGTACTGAGGTAGTGATTGCAATCTGACATCACCTACCAGTGTGTGTGTGTGTGTGTGTGTGTGTGTGTGTGTGTGTGTGTGTGTGTGTGTGTGTGTGTGTGTGTGTTTGCAGGTGACAGTATATTGAAACCTTGGCCAATAGAATCACACTGGGCATTGGCCTACTTTAGAAGGTCTTCTGATGACACTCACCATAGAAGTCACTTCAGACCTTCTTCTGTAGTCCAATAAGCTGTGTGGCATGTGTAATAACTGTGTAATATTATAGTACAAATAACTAGCTAGGTAGGAGTTCTAATCTCAACACTGACTAGTGTGTGTGAGAGAGAGACAGAAGTATATCTCCTGTGTGGTGTGTTGATTGTAGCATTTTGAGGCCTGTCGAACCCACTATGATACCCACTGCCCTACTTTAGAAGGCCATCTGATGATGCTCACCTTAGAAGTCACTTCAGACCCTCTGTAGCCCTGTAAGCTCCGTGGGGCATGTAGTAACTGCATAATACTCTAGTGTAAACAACTAGATAGAGAGGGGTTCTAAGCTCTGCACTGGCTTTTTTGAGTGGGTGTGTTTGTTTTTTATACCATTTTGAGGCCTGATCCACTCAGTATTTTATGACCACTGCTGCTACATGATGATTGCATGTGAGCTTCTTATCTTCCTGAGTACCCAGGTCTCTCAACACAGGTTGTGTGCTTTGTGGGCTGGCAGTCATGTGGTATTCAGTAGGTGTTGTGACTTTGCCAAATGGTATGATTATACCATATATGGCATGTGGTTTGATGCCATGCATGTGACACCGGTCGTCAGTTGCTGTGTGACCCTCTTGCAGTATGTTTACATTGTTTGGGGAGTCGATGACAGCACTCAAGTGATAATTGTTGGGAAACATGGTCAGCCATTTGTCTGTCATCTTTGCCTGTACCTGAGACAAATAGATGCAAAATAATAGAGGTCCCAGGACAGATCCCTGGGGTACTCAAGTACTGACAGGTCTGGTATTGGAGGTGGGTGTGCCTATGCTGAGCTTGAGGGCCCTGTCGATCATCCAGTTGGCCACCCACATGAGGAGACAATGATTTATGGCAAGTGCTGTCAGCTTTGGATGATGACCTGGTAGGGGATTTTGTCACAGGCCTTGCCCAACTCATGGCAAGCCCCATGCAGTAACCTTCCTTCATACAGGATCTTGGTGACAGCCTCCACCAAGTCATCCAGGTCCAACAGTCAGGACCTGGCCTTGAGGAAACCATTATTCTGTTGTTAGGTAAAACAGTATGTGGATGACACAGAGTGATAAAAGCAGTTATAAGCAGTTGTAACTGGGTTTGAGAGGAGCTAAGTGGTGCTTATTTCCACTTAAACCCGCACTAATTTTAAGAAAAGAAAAGGAAAAAAGGAGATAGAAAAGTGATGAAAGGCAGCTAAGGATGTGCAGGACGGGTGTAGGAAAGGACCATAGCTCTACATTTCTTAGGTAGCAACATCTGATTTCAAGGTGGACAATTTGGAATTTAGAGCCTCACAACCCACAGGGAGGGGTGTAGGTGACATATAGAGATGATAATTAGCAATGTAGATTGTGTAATGCGACCATATATAGGGGCAAAATGCAGTGCTATGTATGGGACATATTTTTTTTGGGACAGATGCCCCTTTTTTTTAAGGTGAGAGTGGGTGTTGGGGAAGGATTGTTGGTAAGTGTGGGGAGGTATGTTTGGTAGGAGAGGTTGCATTCACAGACAAGACACACAAGACACACAAGACACACAAGACAGCAGACAGGGATGGTGTGTGACACATGTGGGGAGTAAACATCTTGGACAGGATGGGTGGTTGGGAATCTGATGCCCATGAGCCCCCCAGATGTTAGTAGTGGGACTGAGGTCCCCACCCATTGGCAGCCACCACTACCCATTCACAGCCCCAAAGGTGGCTGTGCTGGGGGATGAAAATCAGGGGCAGGCTGCCCCTCAAGCTGCGCCAGTCTGCCCTTCATCTGGTGCAGTCAGACATCCAGCTCAGTCTGGAGGACACTGCACCATTCCATAGAACTTGGTTCGGGTGACAGGCTCGTCTCAGTGCCCGAGTGCAGGGGAGGGTAGGCCCCATTCCCTGCAGTGGTTCTACCCATGGGTTGTGCAGGGCCAGAGGAACAGGGAGCTCTGGGTTTGGTCCCAGATGTGCTGGGACCCGGTGCCACGGCCAGATGGGGTGGGACAGGCTGATCCACTAGGATTGGCCTACCCAGTCGTGCTATGGTGTGAGAATTGACAAGGTGTATTGGTTAGTCATGAACAAAACATTTAAACATTAGTCAAAACAGCATGCATGGGTATTTCAATTAACCCAGAACAATGGAGTTGTAACAACTACATGGCAAACAGAACACATGCAGAAATGGAATGACAGTCAGGATTGCAACAGCATACCAGTTATATTCATGGCAACAGGCCAACAACAATGGTAATTCAACAAGGTATGTTAGTATGCATACATTTTAAAATATATTAACCAGAATAGAACACAGGTCCCAACAGCAGGATTTGAGAAAAACATACCCATATTAAATTTATAGGAATTATTGGAGCAGATGAGGTGTGGGGGAAGTGAAAAAAAATGCCATTAACAACTGCATACTCTTATATTTCTCAATAGAGTACTTCTCAGTACTCTACAGTTCTGCCTTTGCTTAACATCTACCTGGGGCATGTAGCTATTGCAGCACATACACACCTGTTAATCTGTCAAGCAGGAATGCTATGGGAAAGCTATGACAACTCTAAGTATGTGGGTATAGGGGACTCGTACATGTCATACTTAAAGATATGAGTAACAATGTGTACCCTGTCATGATGTTCTGTGAGTGTTCCTATGGCATACTTGTACTGGGGTTTTATCTGGGTGCAGGTTAATTGGCAACAGTGAACAATATCCATGACATTGTGACACTTGGGAGGCTTGTATTGGCAAGACTGCATAGTGCAAATGGCTAGCCTGCTGTCATTTGTAGGAATGGGGCTGGCCACGGGAATATTTATACACAGTTCATGACTATACCCTTAATACAGCTTCTGCAAACATTTGTTTAACCTGTCAATCCTGTGGGGCAAATATCTGGAGGACAACTAGAAAGGGATGGGGCTATGCTCAAAACCAGAACATCTGGAACTTTAATTAAATACGCTGCCCTGGGTGCCAAACCGTCATTACAAGAGTCCAATCAAGGCAAAATGAAGTGTAGAAGAAAACATATTTCAATGCATTGGCTACATGACAACTTACTTAATATCTAGATGGAAACACAAAGGTTGTGAGGTATGAAAAAATAAATTGCTTTTTAAATACATTACAGGAATGCCAGTCAAAATCAAATATAAAAAAAAAAACAGCACTCAGCTCAAACCACTTCTCCTTGCACTGCAGTTCTAATTATGATTTATATTCAGCTTTATAAAAGTACCAAGTAACATGCTGAAAGTAGCAATCTCTGTGATACCCCTACTTGTAAAAATGTTTCTTTTCCACCCGCTGCCTGACAACAACTATCTAATTGTTTCATGGGGAACATATGATCAAAGTAAGAAATGAACAGCGAACAAGAAACAAGCTCAAGATAGATTGCTTAAAGTATTACTGCACAGGTTATGGACCACACATGATAGATTGGCATTCTGTTTAGTTTACGGGTAAAGCCTGCAAAGATAACTGCAAGTCTCCAACAAATGTAATGAGCTTTTGAAAATACTGTAATCCTGTCCTTTATTATAAATAATGTCATATGCATTTCAATACCTAAGGCTTATACATTATCTAGTTATGTAAATATTCTCTGCATGGCAACAGTGAAAAGGCTTTCAATGTTCGTAATTCTTTAGCAGTATGCTTATTAAAGCTTACTTGCATCTTACAATCTCTGACAAGCTTACCTGATGGTCATTAAAACATTGCTACTTTAATATAGAGCAACAGGGCACTGCAACAGCATGCATTTTCTGAATAATAAGAAGCATAAATCAACAGTATAAAAATATGACAGAAAACCAGAACATTCTGCAAAATCAAGAACAGATGAAAAGCCACGGTTGTACTTGTGGTCTGCCTTGGATAGGGGAACACTCTGCACACTTACACTGCATTACTGCTCCTTGCCTTGCTTGGACACATCCAGAGCCACTACAATGGGAAGTGGGGTGCAACAAGTAGGTCACAGTTTGAAATGTCTCTGGCTAACGGTGATGGCTCTGATACTCATACCTCTCAACCTCAGAACAAGAAATCTGGATAAAGCCATACATAGAAGTGGGACACCAGCCCAAAATTAAAGACATTTTTTAAATATTGCTCTTATAAACTTAGAAAGTTAATAGAATAGTAGTAGGTCTTGCATTAGTATGCATTTTTGAACAGTATGAAATCTGAAACTCAAATGTCTGCCATTATTTTCTAACTTAGGTCTTTAATGATTTGCTACTAATTTGCCAGAAAAATATAAAATTGCTACACAATACAGCTGGGAACCTATCAAAGAAGGGGCACCTTTTTAAAATTAGTACTATTAACTTGAGCAGCTAACAAAATAAGAGCATCTACATGCATTTCTGAAATACAAGTAATCTACAACTCTGATCATTACAGTTATTTATAATTGTAAACCCTCCACGTTTTCTTCCAAAACTGTCATTTTGCAGAGGGATTATTAGGGGGAAAGCAACATTTTGAGCCAAAATTGGGGACAGTTGAGAGGTTTGCATATTCCTAATTCTATAAAGTGATTTATTTGCACGTACCTTTCAACCTCTTAATGCAGGAAATCTGGACAAGGCCAAATATATTGGGGGAACATACAAACAGTACTAATAATTGCTCTTGTATAAACTTAAGACAGTTGATAGAATAACAGGTCTTGCTTTAGGATGCATTTTTCTGAAGGTTATGATGTCTGAAACTCGCTGTCATTATTTAATGACTTCATTCCTAAATGATTTGGCAGAAAAACACAAATTTTATGAGGAACAAACCAAAAATAAGAAGCAAAATTTCTATTCATTCTGCAAACTTCTGGACAGTTGAGAGATATAGTTCAGCCGGGGCTGTCTGAGTTTTCTGCCCCCCCTCACAAAATCATGGTCAAATGGAGTGTCCCACCTGCAGCCATTCCAATGTCCCATTTCTTGGTTATTTCACCCCATTTGCCATAAACACTGTAATATGCATACTGCTTTACTTCTGTGATGATATGGATTTCATTGGAGCATTTCTCCCCGGGCCTCCGCTGAAAACAGGCTCTGTGGAACCTAGTCGGACATTCCCGGTCAACAAATGTTAAATAAAATAAAATAAAATAAAATAAAATAAAATTTGAAAGTTTCATTTTATATTTTACAGCATAAACCCTAATAGATATTTGCTAAACAAAGCAATGCAGTCTCACAATTAAAATAGACTTAAAATTAAAACTTCTCTGCCCTTAAAACTCACATTCATTGAAACAGCATTGATACCCACATTCAAAGAAAATACATTTTGCCAGTGGCAGATAAAGTTTAATTTTGGGCTGTTTTCAAATGATAGGCCTCTTGAACACGAAACATACATATGCTCTTTGATACACCTTCCTGACTGTAATAAATTATATTCCTTGTACAATACAGTACAGTTTTTAGAGGGCATTTTAAATTTATTGTTTTGAACCTTTTTCCAGTAAACAATTAAACAAAATGCATGCATCAATAATGGCAAAACTCCTCAGTTCAGAACATTTCCATCATAAAAGTCTATTCAAACTTCTACAGTCCACCAGTATCAATAAATATGCATGATCTCTGAAGAAGTAAAAGTCATCTAAATAATTCCACATTAAAGAAATCTGTTAACTAGTGAAGAATTTACTGCTAGCAAAAAAACTTTATATGTCATTGTTTCATCTACAAATAAAGTGCCTGTTGCCCTTGAGGAATAAATTGCCTATGTTGCATTAAAAAAATGATAAGCTAGTAATATCGCAATAGGGAATGGATGGCAAACTGATAACAAGTTCGTAGTTACTAGGTATCTTCATCAAAGAGGACTACAGCATCCATCCCCTTTACAACAGAGTACAGTATCAGCAATGCATCTACCTACTGTGGGAGTAAAATCCACAGCCTTCTGCATCAAAAGCAAGTACACTACCTTTTGTGCTATAAAAAATGCAAGCAGACTTAGCATAAGCAGCACTAAACTTTTGTTCCCCTGCAGCTCTCACCTCCTTGTAAAATCGACTCAACACTCATCTGTATCCCAGAACTTTGCAGCACAAGAAATCTGTAAAACGTCAACATTTATTTGGAGGGGGGGGGGGGCAAAAGCCCAAAAAACCCGGGACACATTTTAAACATTGCTTGTATAATGTTGGAAAGTTGCTAGAATAAAATGCTGTGTTACCACTATACATTTCACTGCCAAGTATTGAATCCAGGACCCTGTGCAAAACAATCAGAGCAACATACCACTATGCCAAATCACCTATTTTTATGAAAGAAAGGAAGACTGAAACTTAAATGGCTACCATTTAGTGAATTCAGTTCACACCATAGCTGTCAACATCTTAGCACAAAACACCTAAACAAAGCCAATAATGGGGGAATACAGCCCCCAAACATAGTCAGTGAGTTCAATTACCACCATAGTTCTCAGCCTTGGCACAAAAAACCTGGACAAAGCCAATAATGGGGGAATACAGTCCAAAAATAGGGACAAATATCCACTGAGGACATCTGAACAAAACCACACAAACACAGGGAGGACATGCAGACCCCACACAGAAAACACCCCAGCCAAGAATCAAATCAGACAACTTGTAGCTGTCAGGCAACAATGCTACCACTGCACTATTGGCTATGTTAAGTAACAAAAATAAGGAAACCATGGATTTTATGAGGAGCAGAACAGAACAAATATGAGGCAAAAATCTGCAAATGTTTTACAAATGGTGGTGGGTAGGGAATTCAGGCTTTGTCACTTGGGCCCAAGGTACAGGGTTCAAGGCTTATTCTCTACCCACCACCATGTAGCAACTGGGGTATTACACACACACACACACACACACACACACACACACACACACACACACACACACACACAATTCTGTCCTCCATAAACACTCTACCTGTCCTCACACACACCAGATTCTGTCCTCCATAAACACCCTTCCTGTCCTCACACACACCAGATTCTGTCCTCCATAAACACCCTACCTGTCCTCACACACACCAGATTCTATCCTCCATAAACACCCTACCTGTCCTCCATAATGACCCATACACACATACCCTATGATCCTGTCTCTGTACTCTGTAGCAGCCCAGCTAAGTCCTCTGTAGCAATCCTGCAGCCCGATCATCTGTCTCTGTCCTCCATTATGGCCTGTCATTGCTGTTGGGTCTCCCATGAGACGTGAGGATGCTCAACCCTCCAGCCTGCGGGCGATGCAGTCCGGTGACCTTCCAGTCTGTGCAGTCATCACCGCACAAATCTCTGGGCTGGAAGGGCAGAGTTTCCTGTCTTCTCTATCCGGACTGCCTAACAGAGCAGTCTGGAGCTCAGGAATGAGCATGCATGCATGCATGGTGCTCTGTTCTGCCTAACACAGCAGTCAGAAACTAATCAGGCATGCGTGGAGTCCAGAAATTTTTTTTAATTTTATTTTTTATGTTCTACGTTGGGGGGATTTATTTTATTCATTTTATAGGTGGGGGCACTGAAGTCTTGCAGTCTATAGCATGTGCTGCCCATGCCTCCTACACTTTAGATTGTCATAATGATGACGTACCTCCTCACCAGTTTGCGGGATTCCAGTGGCACTGGTGAGGTCATGTGCCAGATGGTCCCACACCTCCACTTTGTATTGTGAGCCCTGGTACTGACTCTGCAATAATCTGGCATCATGGTCTTTCACAAGAAGTCTAACCATGACCCTGGACTACAGAATTCCCCAGCGCTGAGCCCAGAAGCACACCCCCTCTCCAACACCTGCCATAGTTCCTGCTGTGATCAAACTCTAACAGGTAATGACTGTATTCCCACCTGTGTGGTTTAAATAAGGCCATTTTCCAAACCTTTGTCATCATTGGGTGATTTTCAAAAGTGCTCAGCTATGCTTAGCAGTGCACAAACCCACTAAGCTGATTTGAGCAGTGCTTAAAGCGGCAAGTGCTTAGCAGTGTACATATCCACTTAGCAATGCTTAAACCAGCTAAGCAGAGCAAACTATTGCTGAGGATTGCTCAAAAATAATTGTTTAAGCATTCCTTAGCTTGATTTTTCACTACTGAGGCAGGCTTAGCTTAGTGCAAACAATTCTTTTAATAAAAAAAAACCCTTGGATAAGTAAGTGTTAACATTTACATGACATAACAATGGCATTTTGGGCCAGATACACTACCCTATTTGACACATATTAATTAAAACATAATTCCAATAAATTGAAAAGTAATATAGAACTGCTTTCCCATATAAAATCTAATTGGGCTCTGTTTGGGATTCAAATCGTGCACCTCCTGCAGGGAAAGCTGGAGCTCTACCCACTATGCTTAGTCAACAGTGAAGATTTCAGCTATACATTTGTATTTAGCTCTAACAGGATGTTTAAGCAGTGCTGAGCTAAGTGCCACTGTGCGCAAACCTGCTATGCTTAAACATTCGGTGCATGAGAAAAAAAAATTCATCTTTCACTGTTTTCAAGTTTCGCACACACAATATTCATGATGATACTTGTGCTACATACAATGTTCCTCATACACTTTTCACTTTTTTTGCAGTCCACTGAGGATGTCAGTCACTACATAATGGCACATATTTGGGTTTCTGATTTATGTTCCTCAGAAAATGCATGCTTACACATTGTGTTATACTATCTACTTTCTAGGGGCAATATTTGTATATGCCCCTATTTTTGTGCCTTTGTTAACCCCATTACTTTGGGATTTTGTTGCTCTGACAGTTGAGGTATGCCATCTGGCACTAACACAGTGTAGGGGGTGTGTTGTGGATCTGCAAGAGTCCTGAGACATGCCCCCTGCACTCTTCCCTTGTTTGTGTTCACAGATCCATCTTAGTAGTGTGACTTCATTTATATTAAAGGCGCGCTACTGAGAGGGGGCTTTGAACACAGACACAATACACTACGTGTACTAATAACATTATTCGTACACAGAGTTTATTGAATCCTGGGAACAGGATCACATTTTTAAGTGTGCTCTGGCATTTGTGTCACTGTCTATGTTTGCTTCTTTTTTTTTCTTGTGGTTTTGTGACACGGAGGTGTTTTATATAAGTTCATAGGGTTGGAAGGCTTGCCCCTAGATGGGGGTACAAGTGACTTCCCCTTACAAAAAGCCCTTTCTTAAATTCTTTTCATACAATTTAATACATGATGACTTGTACTCAGTGAGTTAAAACCTTGTTAGGTTTACCAGCCCCTGCAAAAACACTTGTTACAACTTTTTTCATTGGGTTGAGTTGCTGATGTGTTGAATTAGGTAAGCTGAGACCTCATTGTGCTGACTGGTGACTCAAAGTGGACCCCCCCCCACACACACACACGCATTAATATGTGAGCCTATTGACCTTTTATAGTATTGATAGATTTAGTTATTGCAGAGTTATTCACTGAGTTAAGATCAATTTTCAGTGGAAATCGAGGGAGAAAAGTTATCACACACACACACACACACACACACACACACACACACACACACACACACACGCACATACCCGCATGCAGAAAGTTACAAAACCGTCCCAGCACAGTCATAAAATTACATGAAGCTTCTGTGTTGGTATTTAAATAAAAGCATGTTTCCATTTAAGCACATGAGAACCAGAAGGTACTATTTTTAAGTTCCTTTCTATTCATCATAATTCCATTATGAGTAAAATAAAAGTGCTTTTATATCTTAATCCAGACCTTTAAAAGTTGTCAATTTCCGAGAGTTTGAATGTCAGTATGTAGACAGAAACTTCATCAGCTATTCTTTCTAAGGCTTATAAATTTGTTTTTTTGAATAACATTATTTCTTCTTGGCACACAGGTTTTTAAAAATGATGTGATCTTGGTTTGAAAAATCAAAGAGAATCTATACCTTTCCAGGCATCTCAATCTGCTTAAGTGTAATTCCATTTGTAATGTAGAATTATAACATCGATATTCTTCAAATTCAGAACTAGCAGCATAGAACTGCAGTGTTTAACATTGTAGCCTCACAGTAATTGGTTCATTGTTGGGTATTCCCTGTGCAGTATAAGCTTGTACTCACTGTGTGCATGGATTTTTAACAGATGCATGGTCTTCTCAAATTTCAGAGGCAGATAGGTAGGTGAACTTACAATCCTCTAAACTGCTGCATATGTGTGTTTAAGTGTGGTGCATATGTGTGTGTGCTTGTAATCCTTTTTTTGCGTATATACATCATGCACTGGACTGGCATTACATCCAGGACTGAATCCCTGCCTTATGCACTTTAGATAATGGGATATTTATAGGTTTCCCTGTGACACTGAACTGAATAAAATGAGTGGCAAATAACTGATTAAAGAATGCAGATGAAAGTACACAAAACAAAGAAAAACAACTGAAACTTTCACCTTTCTATGTGTCTCAGAAGATATTAACAGTGGATAAAGCCAATTGGACAGCATTAATGTTTCATCTATTATCTCAGTTTTATATTACTTGTATATTACGCTCCTTTTCACTCATTTGTTTTTTTGAAATCCAGCACTTTACAGTAGTACAGTAGAGTCCTTACTAGTTTGCAGATTAATAAATGCACAACTGTGTGATTCATTCTCCTAAAACATTTAATATTGAAAAAAGCAGAAGGAAAAATTCAGACACAACTAATTCTTCTACAACCTCCATAAGCTTTACTTTCAGATAGTGCAACAGTGTACAAGAAAACAAACATGGTTCAGAAACTGGTATTCTGAATAGCACAAGAGGCAAGAAATAATTCAAGGGGCATACCTCTAGATTTATTACCCTGCTGGTGGATGAAGCATACATTCTCCAGCTTTGACTGCTCAAGCTTCAACTCTTTGCTGATCAGAGTTCCTCCACAGGAAACTATGAACCAAACAGAACCAAACCAAACAAAAGGGTGGGAGGTTAGCAAAAAGGGTGGGAGGTTGGCATAATGGTTAAGGTGTTTACCTTACAGACACAAGGTGCAGGGTTTCATTCTCATGTGGGGTAATTGGCTAGGCTTCAAATGGCCTGCAGGGGCAGTTAGCCTAGTACCAAGCTATGAATCTATGAACAAACCAGTAAAAACAAATAAAACGCATGAAGGCACCATGTTTGACTCTCTGATGGATCTTTATTGAGAACAAAATAAAGTTAAGCACCATCATCCAAAACCTTGGAACTTCATCACAATATTTATATACCCATCTGACTCTGACTGGTATTTAAAATAGTAACTCTAATCACATGATCAACTGCAGCCAATTGGGATTCATACATCCAGATGTAAAAAAACCCCCACAAAATATAAAACCAGAATACATTCAAAACTTGTATTAATCTTGTTAAAATTAGACATTTATCAACTAAAAAAGTTTAAAAAAATAAAGAAATACATGCAAGTAATATCTTCTTCTTCTTCTTTTGGCTTTTCCCGGTTAGCGGTAGCCACAGCAGATCAACTGTCCACTCGTAATTGGCAGTGGAGTTTTACAGTGTTGAGTTGCCAGCCCGGCACCCAACCTTCCATAGAAGGCACACACATGCACGCACTCACACCTAGGGCCAATTTAGAGTGTCCAATCCACCTACAGCATGTCTTTGGGATGTGGGAGGAAACGGGAGCACCCAGAGGAAATCCACGCGACCACAGGGAGGACATGCAGACTCCACACAGAAGGCATGCCAGCCAAGGATTGAACCAGAGAATCTCTTGCTGTGAGGTGGCAACACTAACCTCTGCACCACCGTGGCCACCCAAATACATGCAAGTAATATAAAAAACATAAACACTACACTACAACTTGTATGATCTAAGCTTAACAACATTGCCAATAGATACCACCCCATTCAAACCAGGATAGCTGTATGCATTCAATTTAATTTGCCACATTAATTCAAAATATTCAACTAAATCATTCCAATGACCTCCCCATGCTTTCTAACCACCTTATCTAAGCCAAAAAAAATAATGTCCAGGTGATTTGTCAGTATGTTTAAAAAGTGCATTATTACAATTACAATTACAATGTAAATTGTCATAATGATGTTCATATATGTGCTGCTTAAACTTTCTCACTGCTTTGCCACATATTATCATGGGAAACATTGACACAGGGCTAAATAAATAGCTCCTTTGGTGTTAAAATTGTAATGGTATTTGACCTTAACAGCAATAATATTCACCTTCACCGAGTCCCTGACCAGCAGGTGTTGGCAATGCGAATAGCTGTCACACTTAAAGGTACCTCTTCTTTCATTACGGGCTTGCTCATTAATACTCCCCTGCTCTAAAAGTGCTGTAATAGTTCTTCCTCTCCTATACACCACATGCAATTTTTTTTACCCAAAATGTCACTGATTTCATCATTAGTGTTTAAAATCACTTATTTTTATAGTAATATTTCTAATATTCTCACTACTAATACTGCAAAGCTGTATCAACAATACAGTAAAATCCTTATTCATAACTCTATCATTGTTTGGAGATATGGTCTCTTCACACATTAACAATGGTCTATAAATCCTCTTCTCCTTCTTTTTTATCACTTTGTGATATACATCCATAAACAATTTTTTAGGGTAACCAATAGTAAACATCTCCACCAGTTTACAACATTCACCCAAAATTAAATTAAATTCCATGACCATTCTCGACAAATACAGTCACTGACCCTTTACAATTGTTTTCTTCTGATAAATCTGGTGGCAACTCGTATAGTGTAATAATGATTAGAATATGTGGGTTTCCTATATATAATGGACAATCCTCTTTCTCACTGTCAAAAATCTCAATGTCCAAATAATTAATTGTCTCAATACATACATAAGTAAATTTTAAAAATGATGTTGTAGAGTTAATATAACTCCTAAATAGTTCTAGTCTGTTACATGTATCTTTCCATATAATAAAAGTGTCATCCAAAAATGGATGTACAGCAACCAAGAATCTTTAAATTCCCAAACTAAAATTAAAATTTTCTCCCACTGTAACATAAAAATATTAGCAAACAAGGTATCACAAGCCACCTCCATGGCCACTCCTTTTTTTCTTTAGGTAATATTGTCCTCCAAAATAGATATAATTATTTTTCAAAAACAACTCCATCAAAGTGGTAAGAATATTAATTTCATTTTGAGTTAAAGTTCTGCCAAAAATTCATTAAACCAGATTACCCTCGGTCAGAAGGTGCAGCGGTTAGCGTTGCCACCTCACAGCAAGAGGTTCTCCAGTTCGATCCTCAGCTGGGGTGCCTTCTGTGTGGAGTCTGCATGTCCTCCCTGTGGTCGCGTGAGTTTCCTCCGGGTGCTCCAGTTTCCTCCCACATCCCAAAGACATGCTGTAGGTGGATTGGACACACTAAATTGGCCCTAGGCATGAGAATGTGTGTGTGCCTTCTGTGGAAGGATGGGTGCCGGTCTGCAACTCGACACCGTAAAACTCCACTGCCAATCATGTGCGGGCGGTGATCCGCTGTGGCGACCCCTAACCAGAAAAAGCCAAAAGAAGAAGAAGAAGACCCCCAATCAGAAGTAATAACACTTAATAAATCTATCACATCCATAGCAAATATTACATTTTGATCATTCTGTATCCCCTTTAATTTACTAACAACATTGCAGGAATCTTTAACTAGATACGTAAATGACTTTAAAATCCGTTCAATTTAATATCAATATATTTCGCCAAGGAGTGGGTCTTAGAACTACTTACATTAGCTATAGGCTTTAATGGGGGCTCTTTGAAACTTTTGTGAATCTTTGGTATTCCAAAAATACATGACACTACTGGGAATGGTACACTTGGAAAACATGTATATCTTTGGTAATTTGTCCTTGAATGAAAAGATCATTCACAATTAAATTAATTTTAGAACAGGAAATGTTAATACCATTAAAAGACACCACCTCATAAGTATCGTTATATAATAAAGCATTCATTTTGTTGAAATAATCATTTTACTCATCACAACAACCCACACTATCTGGTTTCATTACTCCCAAATTTTTATTTGAACATAGCATCTTAAGAATACCCCAGTCACCTTCTGTAAGATTATATCCCCCAGCAGTGTTTGAACACAAAGTACCTTCCCTAATTCATATTCACAAAGCTTCTCACATAAAATAAGTACTGGATGTAAACGGGGGGGGGGGGGGGGGGGGGTAAACAGATCACTTTACTGTAGGGAAGTTTCAGTACAAATCCAATTTGTCTGTCCTTTAAAAAAATCTGAAAGTAAAAGTCAATAATAGTTCCAATAATATTGGCCCTTTGTGTTTGCACAAAATTAAAATCTTTAAAAGTGCTGGAAGTGATTCCCTTTTGGGGTAATTTTCCCCATTTTCAAATACGTGTGACCTTGAAGTTGATATATCAAAGTCTGGGGATGGTGGGGGGGGGGGCTTGCCCCCAGATTTGGGGTCTACAGGGGGCTTTCTCTTCTGCAAAACACTTTTAAAAAGCATTTTTTGGCAAGATGTTTTCGGCAAATGCAGTTCAGGGATTCCAGTCCTCATTAACTTTGCCCACTCATTCTGGAACCACCTCAGTTACATCATACCATACTTCTTCATGTTCATTTATTCATTTCCTTGTTTGTTTATTGCAAAAGTAAATTTATTATAGCAGTATGACCAAGACAAGGGGCAGAAATGTGAAAAAATGGAACAAGAATAGGTCACAATGTGGTATCACATGAAAAGCAACAAATGTATACTTCAATAAATGAGAGTTATTAGATTATAGCTTCCCTAAACAATATTATATATAATGAAATACCACAAATTCATTAAAAATCTATCATCAGTATCACAGAACATTAGGAATTAAGAGTCTAACAATTAATCAGCAGTGTCTAGATATGGCCAGATTTCTTCTATATAGCAGTAGCCCTTGAAACTTTCCAGTAAGAGATGTAGCCAGAGAGCTCTATAAGGTAATGAAGAAACCTATCATTTTCCAATGTCTAGTTAAGTGACAGTCAGAAAGTCATAACGGGAAGATCACCAAGTCAGTTATTTGATGTTAGAGACAGAGTTAGAAAAGTGGGAGCAGATGAGTGCTATTTGCTTTCTCCTTTTTTTCTCAAGTTTGTGTGATCTTCAAATTATATATATATATAAAAATAATATATAATAATATATAAATATATATAATATATAATATATAATATATAATTTAATTGTTTGGCTGCCCACTAAAGTGTGCTAGCCTGTACTACTGACTTATTGCCTTTTCTGCATTTCTTTGTGTTTCTATTTAAAAACAAAAAACAAAAAAATATTCCTTGTTTTCCTGCCTCTCCTAAACTAGTTAGACCAGTTTACAGGCCTTGCTGTATCCTGGGCTGTGTTGTAGTTCCTGTGTTGTCCATTGCCTTACTTGGATAGAAGGAAGTTTCTTAGCTCACCAGTGGGAGTGGGGAGCCTTGAATAGCCTACCTGTCCTTGAGGGAAGTGACCTCAGCACAAGAAGCTGTAGTAATTGGTCATTTTGGACCATTTCTAGCTCTTTTGAAGTTCCCTGGTTAAAATCTGCCTCTGGCATTTTTTGAAGCCATATTGCTCAGACACAGCTCCACATGGTCCTGTTGAGTCTTCCTGGCTACAGAGAACTGAAAAAGCGACTGCTTTCCTGATTAAGTATCCTGCTGTTTTTTATATTTGTTTTACCTTCTACTGCTTACCTAGAGCAAGCTTTAACTGTTTTCATAGTTATTTACTGCATTTTTATTATCTGCACTTAAAAGTACATTTTAGTCGAAATTAGTCTAATTCAAGTCGAAAAGTGTTTGTTTGCTGTTTAATTTAATTGTTTGGCTGCCCACTAAAGTGTGCTAGCCTGTACTACTGACTTATTGCCTTTTCTGCATTTCTTTGTGTTTCTATTTAGAACAAAAAACAAAAAAATATTCCTTGTTTTCCTGCCTCTCCTAAACTAGTTAGACCAGTTTACAGGCCTTGCTGTATCCTGGGCTGTGTTGTAGTTCCTGTGTTGTCCATTGCCTTACTTGGATAGAAGGAAGTTTCTTAGCTCACCAGTGGGAGTGGGGAGCCTTGAATAGCCTACCTGTCCTTGAGGGAAGTGACCTCAGCACAAGAAGCTGTAGTAATTGGTCATTTTGGACCATTTCTAGCTCTTTGAAGTTCCCTGGTTAAAATCTGCCTCTGGCATTTTTTTGAAGCCATATTGCTCAGACACAGCTCCACATGGTCCTGTTGAGTCTTCCTGGCTACAGAGAACAGAAAAAAAGTGACTGCTTTCCTGATTAAGTATCCTGCTGTTTTTTATATTTGTTTTACCTTCTACTGCTAACATAGAGCAAGCTTTAACTGTTTTCATAGTTATTTACTGCATTTTTTATTATCTGCACTTAAAAGTACATTTTAGTCGAAATTAGTCTAATTCAAGTCGAAAAGTGTTTGTTTGTTGTTTAATTTAATTGTTTGGCTGCCCACTAAAGTGTGCTAGCCTGTACTACTGACTTATTGCCTTTTCTGTATTTAGCGCGGAGTTGCCACTAGAGCACCAAACAAGGTTAAACTATTTCTGGCTCCGTAAAGTCTGCTCTTCATTTTTTCCCTTAGAACTGCTCTACTTGTAATCTAAACAGTCTATTCTCTATCTGAAAAGCTCAGCACGTGTTCCTAAAGCATTTTTTAGTCAGGTAAAGCACTTCTATATTATACAAAGTACTTCACTAGCTTAAAACTCCCTTGAGTACCCACTTCCCTATAGGTCCTTTCTGACTCAGTTACACAGCAAACTTTTTCATTTCTTCTAGCATGTCAAAGGGTCAGTTCCCTATAGGTCCTTTCTGACTCAGTTACACAGCAAACTTTTTCATTTCTTCTAGCATGTCAAAGGGTCAGTTGCTAGCGTCCTCTCCTGCTCAGCTGGTGAATCTGGGAATATTGAGGCAATGTTACAATTGCCTCATGTACACAGAGAACCCTCTCCTCCTCCCACAAAACACAAATACATGCGAGAGATGCAACTATATAGCCAAACTGGAGGCTGAGCTCTCTCAACTCAGGACTGGCAAAACCAGACAGGAGGAGAGGGTAACCACACACACCATAAACCCAGTCTCACATAGAACTATCACAACTACAAATCAAACACATAAACACACAAAGACATACTCGGAGGCACTGATCAAAAGTCTACCAAAACAGCAGAGGCCTCCAAAGCAGACACCCAAACAACTGCCACCTCATGACATAACACAAGCAACACATAGATCACAAAGTCAGTGTGCAAATCAGTCACAGCCCTTAAGGCCAAACACAATGCCAGACACACTTGTCATAGGTGACTCCATAGTCAGACACACTGACATCCCACTCACCAGACTGAACAAGGAGAGGGTCACAGTAAGCTGCCTGTCGGGCACTAGAATCCGCCACATAACACAAGCACTCAGGTCACTCCACAGCAAGTACAAGTATGACTCAGTCATTGTCCATGCCGGTGTGAATGACCTGAGACGCACCTCCCTGGACTACATGAAAAGAGACATAAAGGAGCTCTCAGATTATGTAGCCCAGGCTGGTATGACCCTGACCCTGAGCAGTATCCTACCTTCACCAAGAATGATGCCACAATACAGAGACAAAATGATCAGTTTTAATAATTGGCTTAATTTCTGGTGTCATTCTAAGGGATCCAATGTCTGTCTGCCTGGAATGACATGCTTGACAAGCCACGCTGCTTCAAGGGATGGCTTGCACCTGTCACCCTGGGTTTCGGATATTGGCAAAGGCTCTTGCCACCCCATAGTGCCTTTTTAGACAAGGCTCAAATTCTAAACCCACCGCCCTAAAAACAATAATGGAAAAAAAACTAAGGGTAATGCTGCTCAATGCCAGAAGTCTAAATCTCAAGATGCACGCCCTCGAAGCCCTCCTCAGTATGGAGAACATCGATGTCTGTGCTGTGACTGAAACCTGGTTCAAGGCTCCTGAGAGCACCCCGGCACTATCAGGTTTTACCTCTTATCATGCGTTCCGGCCCCAAAACCCGGACCGTACCACAAAAGGAGGGGGTGTATCCATATTCATCAAGGATACCCACACCTCCAGGCTGGTGGCAATTCACGAAGCATCAGAGACCATTCATGTGCAATTAACCATAGGCAAAACTGCTCTACAGTTTGTAGCATGTTACAGGCCACCCTGTCAAACTCAGGAACCCCACACAGCCTTCCTGAAGACACTGGAGAGTATAAATGTCTCTCCAAACACCATCATATTGGGTGACTTCAACTACCCAAACATAGACTGGGAACATTACTCAAGCCCCAATACCCTAGCCCAAAGGTTCCTGGAGTTCATAAACTCAAATGCTATGGAACAACTTGTCACCATTCCCACAAGAGGTGAAAATATACTAGACCTGATCATCACAAACATGGGGACAAAATGCTCCACACCAGAAGTATATCCCTCATTGGTGAGATCAGACCATAAACTAATCTCACTGGAGATCCACATCCCGCCCCCACCCCCAACAAAAAGACCACAGTGAAGAACTTCTCAAAAGCCAACTTCACACTTCTTAAGACTGGTGTGGTATCCTTCAAGGCCCCTGAGCCATTGGAAACCACAACCCACGCTGCTGAATCCCTTACAAATGCTTTCTACGAGCACCTCCAGGATTGCATGGATCAAGCAATCCCAAATAAAATCAGGACCCTATCCACCAAAGGCAAGCGCCCGATCTGGTGGACCCCAGCCATAAACAAACTTTACAACAAGAGGAGAAAGCTACTACAAGATAGAGCAAAATCCCTAAAAGGGAAGACATCTCTGATCAATACGAGTAAAAATCTACAATCACTCATAAAATCATCCAAGGCCAACTTTGAGAGAAAAATCGCCAAGGACTCAAAAGACAATCATAAGGCCTTCTTTAGCTATGTTAGAAATCTGGGTGGAAACTCCCAGATATGCTCAGAATTAGTCCAAAATGATACAAAAATCACTGAACCCACAGACATTGCAAACATACTGGCAGACAGGTTCAGTGAAAATGTCTCCTCCTCCCCCCAAAAGGAGAAATATCTATCCCAGCAGAGTGTAGCCTCCCAATCATCTCAAATGCCCAGGTGAGAGCTGCTCTCTCTAAAGCTAAAAACACAGCATCAATGGGACCGGATGGTATCCCCAGCTGTGTGCTACACGAACTCAATGAGGAACTAAACCCACACATAAGGCTGCTGTTTAATCTTAGCCTTACAGCAGGATACCTGCCCAAAGAGTGGCGTACGGCAACTGTGGTCCCACTCCACAAAGGCGGTGCTTCTACGGACCCTGGTAATTACCGCCCCATAAGCTTAACAAGCCTGGTCTGCAAAGCTATGGAGAGGATCATAATGGAACTCATAAATAAAGACATAGGGGACCTACAGACATTGGATCAGCTTTGTCAAGGGCAGATCATGCCTCTTGAACTTGGTCGACTTTTTTGAAACAGTCACCAAGGCCATTGATGAGGGTAAGGCAGTTCACACAGCCTACCTTGACCTTGCAAAAGCTTTCGACACAATACCCCACTCGGGTATCATAGAAAAGCTCACCAGCTTAAATGTAAACCCATATGTCAGAAGATGGGTTGAAAACTGGCTCAAGGACAGAACCCACAGGGTTAGAGTTGCTGGTGCCATGTCAGACTCCAAGCCGGTCACAAGCGGTGTCCCACAGGGCTCAGTCCTGGGCCCCCTCTTGTTCGGCATCTACTTTTCAGAAGTGCAGGCAAACATAGGAGGATTGTGGCTGACAAAGTTTGCAGATGACTGCAAACTGGGCACCATAGTTGAAAATCCATCAGACACAGATATCCTTCAGAGAGGTCTCATAGAAATGGATAACTGCTGCCAGAGCCATGGCCTTAAGCTAAACGCCAAAAAATGTATAGTCATACCCTTTGGTAAAAACAAGGTAACCCCAAGTTACCACATTGGTGGCAATCCATTAAGCACAGAAGAGGTTATCAGGGACCTGGGGACCCAAGTTGACAGTAACCTTTCTTTTGACACTCACATTGCCAAAGTGGTTAGGAGGACCTTCTACATTGCCCACCTGATTATGAAGGGATTCACATCCAGATCAAGGGAGGTCATTGTTCCCTGTACTCTTCACTTATCAGACCAATGATTGAGTACAATGCCCCATTCGAATGTATCTTACCCGACACCTGCAGCAATTGGAAAGACCCCAAAAGTTCCTCACCAAAAGGATAAAGGGGCTCAAAAATATGCCATATGCTGCCCGACTGAAGAAACTCCAGCTCTATTCAGTCGCATACCGTCTGCTCAGAGGTGACCTGTGCCTGACATACAAGGCCATTTCCAACCCGGAATTAATGGACATGCTCCACCTCAAAAAATCCAAATCCACCAGAGCCACAAGAGCAAGAGACTTAAACCTCAACACGGATATAAATAGGACGTGCTGGAGGAACAGATTCATCACCCAGAGACTCCCTATGCTGTGGAACAGAATCCCGGTCCATGTGAGACAGAGCACCTCGCTGGCTCTGTTCAAGAGGAATCTTGACCAGTGGATGGGAGATCATAGGTTTACCCCGGGGATCATCTCTGTATCACTGCTGGACAGAGGCACGTCAAACTAATGGGTATAGTATTCTTCAACCTAAGGGGTGGTGAAAGCCACACAACTCTGGCTAGGCTTATAAATGCCCTAGGGCAGATAGCCTAGTAAGAAACTATGAACCTATGAACCTATGAACCTATATATATATATATATATATATATATATATATATATATGTGTGTGTGTGTGTGTGTGTGTGTGTGTGTGTGTGTGTATTAGGTTATGTGATTTCATCATTTGACACATTTCATCACATGCTGAAACACATGTTTTTCATCAGTGGTACAGTTGGTCAAATTATACAATCGGGGAAGATCATTAGATTTGACATTATGTAATCCAATATGCTTTTCTCCTTCCTTCCTTTGAGTTTTTGCAGCAGTGGGGCGAGTATATTTAATTTATGGGGTTGAGGTTTAGATCCTCCATGTCAGGGGTGAGGCAGCATGGCCCACCATGTAAAAATTGCTTTTGTATATATAAAAAGAGAGAAAGAGTAGGGTTATGAATCATTGCCCTCAAAATTTTGTAGATAAAATAGGTTTACACTGCACCAAAAAAAAATTTTTTGTTTAATGGCCTTGTATTTCTCAGTTTTGAGTTATAACTTCCCAAGGTTTTAGATATTTTAAGTTCACGTGATCACATGGATTAAATAAGGGACAGTGAGTCTAACAAAGGCAGTGATATTACTGGTATGAAGCCCTAGAAGTGAACTTTAGAGGGATCCCCCTACTTTCATGACATGGAGATGCACTTCTTTATCGGATGAGGAAAACCTATAATAAAGGAAGTTAAAGCCTGTAATAGTAAAAAGCACTTCATTGAGTAATGACATGTCCAGGATCAAGGCAGTGGATGAAAGCAAAGTTTTTATATATTTCTTTGAGGTCAATAAGCTAATAAATATGCATTTCACTCTAGATGCTACTATATTTGTGTCTCTATCTATCTATCTATATCTAGCTATATATATATATATATATATATATATATATATATATATATATATCTATATATATATTTTTTAATATGTGTGCATATACATACACACACACACACACACACACACACACACATATCTATATATATATATATATATATATATATATATATATATATATATATATATATATATAATATATATATATATATATATATATATATATTTAAATATGGATCCACTTTGTAATCTTGAAATACAGAAATCCCGAATTTTAGTATTGCAGACTTACAAAGCTGAAAATACCAAAACCTCATAACAGCGAAATTTAAAATCCCAAGCACACAATACACATACAGCACACACATACACACAACTTTTCCCCCACAATCAAACAGATAATCCTACACTATAGATAAGCGGGGGGGGGGGGGGTGAGCCCTCCTTCACCCCCACACACCCCCCTACTTAAATATACTAACTCCAAGATCGGACAAATAGACACACAAAGGAAACTCACACCCACACATTTCACAGTCCTTCACACATACAGATCACAGTCACAACACACACTGACACACAAAAAGCCCCTAACGCACACACATAAACATGCATACTCACCTAAACTTCCACCCATTCACACACCGCACCACTAGAAGCGCAAATTTCAACATCTCCGTGCTTCGGGATTTTGAATTTCATGCTTTTGTGTTTTCGTGATTATTAGATTTCAGGTGTGTAATTTCGAAATACTGAAATTTGGGGTTTCAGTATTTTGAAATTACAAAGTGGACTCATATATATGTATATATGGGTTCACTACATATGCTCAAAAACACACAATACTGAAGTACGGAATCCCAAGCCCATAATATCGACATTACACAATCACGAAAGTTCATATCCCCGACACCCAGAATACTGAACATAACTTTTTGACGGCTATGATATGCACTGACATGCCGAACATAATAAGACGTATCCCATAGTTCTAGCGCAAAACCCGATCATGTAGTGGGAAACAAACTAACACTTCCAACAAAGTACAATGCTTTACAAAGCACACACATAGATGCCTACTACCACTTAAACTATCACCTTTTACATTCAAACAGCAACATCTTGTAGTTAACACACATAACCCTGTAATAGTCTAACCATACACTACAGACACCACCTGAAACGTGCGAGAGACAATAAGAAATTAAATCAGTGAATAAACAAATGACGGCACCACAGCGTATGTTGCTTTACATTTTTAGCAGTCGAGCAATACATCTTACAAACTCAACGGATGTATACTCATGTTTGTTATCCAGAACATGCTGAAACATATTTTGTCTCTCGATTATCCTCCTCCTCTTGGGTGATGGCGGACATCCAGCAGCAAGACGTAAACGTAAACTGTCAACCCTACCTTGCTCTCTAGTGAGACAACACATCAGCACTGACAAATCTGTAGCCTTGTTACCTAACAAACACATAAGACGACGATGTCACGCCTCAAATTAGTTTTGAGTATATGCAGAAATAACCTATTCGGTTCAGCTATGTTCCAAAATGGTATAGGGAACAATGGGGGAAACCTTGAAACTGTGGTTGAACGTGTAGTAAATTTCTGGACATGTCCCAAAACATACCAGTCACTAAAGTATTTCGCAACATCCTAGCCCTCATCAAGAAATGATTCCTTGTGCTGATTGAATGTTGCGATCACCTCCTCTTCCTCTAGGAAAGCCAAACCTATTAGAGACTTCACAGCTAACTGAAATGGGTGTGAATTATTATACAAGGACCCTAGCCCAAGCTGCTGAACCTTACGCCAGACATTCTGGCCGAAATGAAACAAACATCCCTTAGCTGACACATTACTGAAATTAAGTCTGACACTTTTATAGCTGCAATTTCATAGTCTAATAATATAAATTGCAACGACAGTGTAAAGTTCTGAGATGCAAAGAGATGTAGTACACAGTGCCATAGCATATTATAAGCACGTAGCGATTTCTTGGACATGAGACAATACATTAAAGGGACACACCTACTGTAACCACAACATTTAACTATGCCATGGATACTATACAATTGCCAGCAGACAGCACCCTTACAAATGTATGTACCGTCCATAAGCCAGATAGTAGCAACACTCAGATCATGGAGATTGTTCAATGTACTGAATACAACTACGTGTGTCCCAGACGCCGCATCTGAAGACCGTTTCACTACAAATTCCCCTGATTGCAATGGAAACATGCCGAAATCTAATAAAGCAAGAATCATATTTTGCATATGTCTGGCAGGGTTTACTTTACAGTGCACACGTCGGATCTGCTGTAACATAGCCTTTTTATTCGGCAGACCAGGTACACAACTTAACGATGTGGAAGCTATGGCATCCTCCACTAATAATGTGGGTATATCCCTAGACATAGCTGCCTTTTCCTTGAGACTATTGCATACTCTGTACCTTTCCACTTCTAGTGGATCCCAGACATGATTATGTGCTATACTCTTTAGAAGTCTTTCACCATCATACAGTGATTCCGTTACCATTCGCCCCTTACAACCGTTACTCCTCTTTAACTTGCAACACCAATACCACTTTATATTAGACTTTCTTTCTAGAAGATATACATACCCCTCTAATATTAGGATACCCTTACTTTTTTGGGACTCTGACCGATGGTACATTTCTAAACTGCTCATCTTCCAACCCACCAAACATACCCAAAACAACTCTCACTTTAACATCACAGCAAAAGACAACACCACTATATACCCAACTGAACACACCAAATTGCTAGGAGTGGAAATAGACAATAAACTAAAATTTGACATTCACATATCCATGACCATAAAAAAGTCCACAAAAAACTAGGAGCATTATACAGAAATAAGCATCTTCTCACCAAAGCAGCAAAGATTTCAATAGCAAATTCCCACCTTATCTCCACCGTACTTTATGCCTCTCCAATATATACCAACCTAAGGCAATGCGATCTAAACAAGCTAGAGACCTGCTACAACAAAATTGCCAAATTCACCACAGGGGCATCTTACCATAGTCACCACTGTTTCTCACTTGCTGAACTGGGCTGGCTTGTACTCTCTCACCTCCTTCAATGGTATCAACTCTCACTTGCCCACAAACTAGTAAACCATCCACTAAATGTCCCATCCCTCCAGAATCTACTCCAACCCTATCGCACCACCAGACCACTAAGATCCAGCAACAAAAATCACTTGCAGATCACTAAAGCCAATAACTCTGCTGGTAAAGCACTGTTCTCCTGCACCATAGCCAAATTATGGAATTCCCTCCCACCCACAATTACCTTCATACCATCATGCACCCACTTCAAAACTTTACTAAAAGCGCACCTAAAATCATGCTGGCTATGCCCTTGCAACTCACACTCTAATATCACCCACCCCATCCAACCACTACCTTTCTTTCCACTCCACTAACTACCTTGATTATAGCAAGCTCAGATGCTCATAAGCCTAGTACTTATTATACAGCAGGAACTTCTTATTTTAACATTTGTTAATGTCTGTTATGCACTTCACAGATAAAGATTCTAGTTGTCTACCGATGTACTATGTTCTTCATCTGTAAATATGTTGTAAGTAATTGCTATGTAAATTGTTAATCTCTATGTAATCCAATGTAACTGTCTGTTTATTTTAACTGTGGAGCTTTTCTCCCCGGGCCTCCGCTGAAAATGGACCTACGTCCAGTCGGACACTCCCGGTCAACAAATATAAATAAATAAATAAATAAATAAATTTCTCCAATGACACTGGGTGCATGATAAAGCTCGTCAGCCATGTCTGCAACATCAGCCGTTGTACGACATTGCAAACTCTACACAGCTGTTTTATAGGATGTGTTCATGGCCAACAATCGGTATTCTGGGCATCAAAGATATGAACTTTCGTGATTGTGTAACGTTGGTATTATGGGCTCGGGATTCCGTACTTCGGTATTGTGTGTTTTCGAGCATATGTAGTGAACCCGTATGTGTGTATATATATATACATATATATATATATATATATATATATATATATATATATATATATATATATATATACACATATATATACATACATATATATATATATATATATATATATATATTTATATATATATATATATATATATATATATATATATGTATATATGTGTGTGTGTATGTGTGTATATAAAATTGTATCAGAGAAAGTCACTTTCATTCAGTCACTTTGAGACACTGACATGTTTCCTATTTCTTCTCAGCATTTCTCTCACCTCTAGTTTGAATAATGAATAAATACTTTTTTTCTCAATGGGCAGTAATGAATTCTTATCTCATCACTGTAAATTAACCCTAGAAGGTAGCCAAAAATAGCAAAGTACTGAGGCATGAAGCAAGATAGATGTTGATGCTTTAAGATTTTTTACTGCAACTTCCTATATGCCTTGCCAACTCTTAAGGGTAACACCCCTTTTAAAAGCTATACTTTACAGTCATCTAGTATTTTACAAAAGCTATAGGCTATGCTAAGATAAATTCTGAAGTAATATGCATCTTTTCTTATAAATGCTACATCATTGGCATGTCATGGGTTGTTATTTAAAATTTAAACAGACTCAAAACTTTTCTGACTTTTATCAGATACCGTTTTCAGTCTTTTTTCTGTTTTAAAATGATTTCCATCATCTTTATACAAGAATACATTCACCATATGGCTGTGGTTTATATATTTTTTCCAGGTCTGATCATTTGTACACTACTTCTGCAATTACATCTGGTTTATTTTTAGCTAAGTCTTATAAGTATATCATTAACTTATCTCCAAGCACTGGTTAAGTGTTCCAGAGAATTCTTGTCATGTTTCATTGACTCTGGCTCTGCTGTTCTGGACATAGTTTCAGATACATCTTAAACAGACGAATCACTTGAACCATGGGCAAGGTCTCTAGATTCATCATTTCCTGAGAGTGCAGTGTATTCATTAGAGTCCTGCTCGTCTCTTTGCGACTTCATATGTTAAAGTCATTACTGAGAACCTTGGATGGGTGTCTATACATATTCATATTCATTTCAGAACCTTGTATAAAGTAAAGTCTTGACTCCTCTGCATTTTCTGTTTGAGCTTCATGTGCATGGTCTCATTATTTGCACTATCACCATATCACCTTCATTTAAGCGTTAGAGAGGGGTGGCATTTTGGACAGGAGTATTTCTGCTTGTTTTGATTTAATGTAAGTTACTTCATGGCACTACCTCTATGCTCATATAGTAGCAATGAAGTAGAAGTAGCAGAAGCATAGCTAGAATGGGGTGAAGGGATAGCTTCCCCAAGTGCAATGTTTTAAGGGACATAATTGGCAGATGCCAATGGGGCTGTACTGCAGCACTGGCATTACGAAATTATTGTCAATACTATAACTGCAGTAAGGGCTGAAGCACTAGGTTCCAGGCATTATACAACTGAGCTACAGGTTTGAGATGTAGATAGTTTAGTTTTAAGCCTTCTACTCATTAGCAACTGAGCTGCTAATGTGTGTATTCTCTGCTAATTAGCAACTGAGCTGCTAATGTGTGTATTCTCTGTAATAACATACTTCTTTACTATATTAATCACAGATAGTAATCTCTCTTTTCAGTCCTACTGCATTTCTTCATGAGGTATGTCATGGTTTGGGTAATCTTCTATACTTGATCATTACTCTGGGGGATATATATAATGACAGCTTCATACTTAAGTTCCTATTTTATTTTCAACCCCATTGATGTTAAATGTGGCCCATCTGATGTTGACTTTATACAAACCTTACATTTATTTTCTTCAGTTTCAGATCATACTATACCCATCTAATGACCAACCCGACCTGCTTCAAGCCATGTTTTTGCTTACCTTCAAAGCTATCAGCTAAAGGGTTGGGAGGGTAGCCTAATGGTTAAGGTGTTTGCCTTGCAAACACAAGGTGCAGGGTTTGAATCTCTCAAGGGACAATTGGCTAAGCTTAAAATGGCTCGCAAGGGCAGTTAGCTTAGTACTAATCTATGAATCTATGAATCTATGAATCACTTTCATTAGCTGCACCATCCATGCCTTCCACAATATCATCTACGACTCTGAAACGTGTGTAGTAAGGAAGAAATACCAATGCGTGCATGGAGAAATCTACACCTTCACAATGGCATACTGAAAAATGAGTTTACTTCAACACACTTAATCTATCAGAAATCCTACACATCATCTAATAAACAAATGCCACTGGATATAACTGACACAGTGTCTTAAGCTGTTACAAAATGATAATGCTTTTTTGAATGACATCATTCATGTCTTGAAGGTCTAGGCAGATCCTGGAATTCATGAAGCCCAGCGCAAGGATGGCGGTAGGCTTGCGCCGATAGTGCGGCGTGAAGATGGCGCAGTAGCGCCAAATGCATATTAATGAAGGCGCGCTGCCACCACAGCCACATGCACAGGAAAGGAGTGCGAGTCCATAGGGCATGTCGAAGTGCCGCACGGAGGAATGGAAATGGCAGCTGTCGACGTGCAACCTAAAATGCTTGCATATAACAAGTTGCAAGATAGTAATCACATCTGTCAGTTTCCGTGGATACTGAAACGTATGCAAAGCATGCAAGAAAGTTCCTGCGAACACAAAGTGAAGAAGCAAACATAAATGCATGGTAGGGAATAACGGGTCCCTATCCCGTGAACAAATGACATGGAAGACCATGTGGCCATAGTCCAATGCAGTGTAGATAGCTATACCAAGTAGAAGCAAAACGTATCATATGTTAGTGATCCGCCAGTAGGTACGTCCAGCCCAATGGTGAGGGTCACCAGCTGACCCATAATGTGAGGGAGGGTACACAGCTGGGCAGATGTGTCCATAACAAAATACATGATAAATGTAGATATCTAGCGACCGTATGTCCGAATCATATCCCACAAGGCATGTAATAGTCACATACAAAAGGTATGTCCGTATTTCACATACCAAATGTAATAGGAAATAGAATAAGCATGTAAACGAAACAGAAGGAGCATATAAACAGCTACAACAATAAGGAAACATGTAGGCTGAAAGGAACAGTATTATCCATACTGTCGACTGTGGGGAAGTGTTGTCCAGTACAGTCGGATATGTGTACGGAATATATCCCATCCTGGACATAGGAAAAGGTGGCATCCTACCAATAAGTAGAACAGGCTGCCAAATTCTGGAAATTAGCCGTACAAGCTGAACTTGTCAGGATGTGTCATAGCTGAACGGGTAGTACCCGGGTATACCAACCATGTAATGAAAGCTAAGTATGGGCGTGTACCTATGTGTGTGAGATATAGCATGTGGAAAGCAAACATAACAGGGTACTCCACACAACCATGCAGGTACCTGACACATGTAGGGTATTCAATGTGCTACTCTGGCCATGTCATGGGCCAACAACCAAAGCAGTGATGTATGGGGTGTGAGGAATCTGTGTGTGTGGGTGGATGGGTAATGGTACAATCCTCCAAGGCAATACTGTGTCGTATGCAGAATAGGTGAACTGGAGGTGTATGAGGGAGCAGCGGGTGAAGCTGAAAGAAACACAAACACATGTATAAACAGCTGCAATACAAGCAGACAGGCCATACTGTAGAGCACAATCCCACAAACATATGAATATTGTAATGTGCGAGACAAATGTATAGACATGTCACCGGCACATAACCACAGATTGGTCCTGATGGAACTGGCCATAACAAATGCAACACACCTGGATGCATAATGGACTACCCAGCATCCCCTCCACATCACACAACCCGCTCCCATACCTGAACATCCACCAAATCCAGCCATACTTTGCCTACTGGTTTGGTGCAGACACAGCTACACATAGTGACCAGTACGCATATGTAGTAGGTAGTGTCACCCTAGGCAGTTGCAGAATTGCACACTATGTATCCCTTGCATGTAAAACCCCCAGCACATTTTTGTAATGCCAAAAAGATGTTTGTTATTTCTCTAGTTGGGGATCGGTCCAGTTTTTGGATATCCCTCATGGGATACGTAACCTGTGTAAACATTAGAATGGAAGACACGAAGTCCAGTCCAGTAGATATCTGGACACAAGTTGGAATGTGCATTGGAGGTGCACAACACTGTCCAGCCCTAAGTGGTCATGCATACCCTACTACCCAGGATCAAATACCTGCCCATGACGCACGTGTCCCGAAATGAATAAGCGGGAGAATATATTGCACACATTCGCATAGGGGCACATGGTATAAGGGTGATGAAGGCACTGACATAAACTGGATACCCCTGATCCACTGTGTGAGGGACAATTAATGTGTGTGTAGGTGTGACCTGACCGACAATGGTACAATGCCAAATGTCTTGTGACCGTAGGGAAAAACTATGCACCATACTGCATGTAACAGTAGCCTAAAGCGGTCACATCAGGATAGAATAAACATATTCGTACAAGAAACAGGCAAACAACAAAAGTGCCAAAGGTATAAGGCTTGCAGCTAGGAAACAAATGACCGCTCTAAACCTGCAGTGACCATGGCTATGTGTTGGCCCAAACAATCTGGTGTCTGCAGTAGGGTTGTCAGCTGTCCTGCTTTGCGAGGGATAGTCCATCGTTGGACGGTTGTGTCCTGACAAAAGACATTTCAAATGGCAAATGTACTGGGATTGTAGGACATAAGTATGTCCCATATGTTATGTAATAGTAGCAGAAAATAATTATTGCAGTATCTACAGTTCCTAAATGTTACAAAAAACAGAATAAGCAAATAAACCGCTACAACAATAGGCTTTTATGTAGGCAAATAAATAAAGTTCTATCCGTTGTACTGACCATAGGTATATGTCGGCTTGTAAAATCTGGTGTGTTCCGAAAATGTCCCATCTTGGCCATGTGAAAAGGTGCCAACCCTAGTCACCGGAGTACAGCACAACCCGTACATATGACAATGTCAACGATACCAATGGTCAGAGCATTCGCACAATAACTGGCCAGACCCTTAAAAACTCACAAAGTCAGTGCCCTTTGGGGGAAAGGTGTTGAATGAGAATGACTACTCACAACAATGAAGAGTACTAGATGCATTTAACTGCAGACAATTAGTAGTATTACGAATCTGTCAACATGTTCCAATTTAATAGTACTAATATGGTAGAAGTGTCCGTGATTGTCCCTGAGTTGTCATAGCCTTGTCCCTGTCACTGTAGACATGAGTCCCCGAGTATCAGAGAGGTCAGTACACAGAAGTACACCAACCAGCTGTCCCAGCTGTTGACTAGACTATTGCATACCTGTAGTGATTTCATAACAGATGTTCAGAATAATATTCATTGTATGTATAAATGAATGAAATAGTCATATGGGAAGGGAAACCCCCCCCCCAACCTGCATTATGTAGTGGAACCACTCCCTGCCATAAATTATGTAGCGCTGACCCAATAATGTGGTCAGAGGTGTCCAAACACCTGCATCTGTAAACACAGGTAGAATGTGAAACTCTGGACTAACTCTGTCCATGTGCTACGTCTGATCTTTAAACACTGCCAGGGCAGTGCTAGTCACCACTTGGCCGAGCCTAAACCCGGACCAACACATGAAAACCCTAACAATCAAACATGTGTATGTGCGAGGACTATAAGCATAGGGGTTATGAATATCCTTGGAGTGAGTAGACTCGCAGCACGGGTCCAGAGCAGTAGGAAACAGGGAGTGTCCTAACTGTAGTACTGCAGTTTTCCCAACAGGAGAATGGATGCCTGCTGTTTAAGGGAAGCAGTGAGGCATATGTCAGAGTAGCTATATACCATGGGTATACATATAAATGAGCCAGAACACCAATAGTGTACTGGTTACAGCGTCCGACCAACGTAAAGGCATTCCAGGTGCAAGTACGACTAGAGCACATATTAATTGTGTAATGAATGCCTCTGTGCCATAAAGCCAACAGTTATACATGTAAAGGTGACTGCGTTCGCATGGGTCCATTAACCCGATTCCATCAAAGTGGTACTGTCATAAGGAATAAGGCACATGTAATCCTAAAGACGTGCCTGTAAACATATGTAACTCAGAATGAGTAGATGCAAGTGTGCCTACTCGGGTGTACACAGCTATTAGCATAGCAAATGTATGTTGTCTTCTACAGCTGTAACTTTCATATATATATATATATATATATATATATATATAGTTAGATAGATGTGTGTATAGAGAAATATCCACAGACATAACAGAAGTATGCAATTATATAGCTACATGTCTATCTATACACACACACACACACACACACACACACACACACACACACACACACATATATATATATATATATATATATATATGGTTCTACCTGACTTCGTCGACAGCGCAGAAGACCGACAGCGGAATTCGGAGCTCCAGAAGATCGAAACGAAGAAGACGGCCGAATCGCGAGTGGCAGAACATCGACAATGCAGAAGACCGACACGACGGATGACAACACCAACGCCGAGGATGCCGACATGGGGAAAGGCTGTGAGTATGCAGTGACGGACGTTGGGTCTGAGGCAGGTAAGTGTGGAGATTGACGGTCTGGGGATAGGGGTGGGTTAAGTGAGTTAGGGTTAGGAGCCGATAGGGGTGGGTTAAGTGAGTTAGGGTTAGGGAGGCGATAGGGGTGGGTTAAGTGAGTTAGGGTTAGGGACATAGGGTGGGTTAAGTGAGTTAGGGTTAGGGGCGATAGGGGTGGGTTAAGTGAGTTAGGGTTAGGAGGTAGGGGCGGGTTAAGTGAGTTAGGGTTAGGGACCGGGTAGGTAAGTGTGCGATAGTGACGGACCTTAGGGTTAGGGTAAGGTTTAGTGTGGGC
>NC_056741.1:91934436-91940404 GCF_019279795.1 Protopterus annectens
GGAGCATTACTCTAGCTCCAACACCCTAGTCCAAAGGTTCCTAGAATTTATAAACTCAAGTGCTATGGAACAACTTGTTACCACTCCTACAAGAGGGGAAAACATACTGGACCTGATCATCACCAACATGGGGACTCTGTGCTCCAGACCAGAAGTGTATCCCTCACTGGTAAGATCAGACCATAAACTAATCTCACTGGATATTCACATCCCGACCCCACCCCCTGCCCAAAAAAACACCGTGAAAAATGTCTCTAAAGCAAATTTCACACTCCTCAAAACCAAGGTGGAATCCTTCAAAGCCCCCGGGCCTGTGGAAAATACGGCCCAGACTGCAGAATCCTTTATAAATGCATTCTATGAACACCTTCAGGAATGCATGGATCATGCAATCTCAAATAAAACCAAGACCCAATCCTCCAAAGGCAGATGTCCTGTCTGGTGGACCCCAGCCATAAACAAACTATACAATAGAAGGAGGAAGCTACTACATGATAGAGCAAAATCCCAAAAAGGGAAGTCATCTCTGATCAGTATTAGCAAAAAACTACGGGCACTCATAAAATCGTCTAAGGCCAGCTTCGAGAGAAAAATTGCACAGGACACTAAGGATAATCACAAGGCTTTCTTTAGTTATGTTAGGAACCTGGGTAAATTCCCAGATATGCTCAGAATTAGTCCAAAATGACAAAAAATACATCGAACCCACACACATTGCCAACATCCTAGCTGACAGGTTCAGCGCAAACTTCTCCCCTCCCCACCAAAGGGCAAATATCTATCCCAGCAGAGTGCTGCCCCCTGACATCTCAGATGCTCAGGTAAGAGCCCTCTCCAAAGCAAAAACACTGCATCAATGGGACCAGACGGTGTCCCGGGCTGCATCCTACATGAACTCCAAGAAGAGCTAAACCCAAACATAAAACTACTGTTCAATCTCAGCCTTACTACAGGATATGTACCCAAAGAGTGGCGTTACAGCAACAGTGGTCTCTCTCCACAAAGTTGTTGCCTCAACGGATCCTGGAAACTATCGCCCCATAAGCCTGACTAGCTTGGTCTGCAAAGCTATGGAAAGGATCATCATGGACCTCATAAATAAAGATATTGGGGACCTACAGACACTGGATCCTACCCAGTTCGGCTTTGTTAAGGGCAGATCCTGCCTCTTAAACCTGGTTGATTTCTTTGAAACAGTCACCAAGGCCATTGACGAGGGGAAGGTGGTCCACACAGCCTACCTGGACCTCGCAAAGCCTTCGATACAATACCCCACTCGGGCATTATAGATAAGCTCACCAGCTTAAATATAAACCCCTATGTCACTAGATGGTTTGCAGACTGGCTCAAGGACAGAACCCACATGGTTAGAATTGCTGGAGCCATGTCAGACTCCAAACCAGTTACAAGTGGCATCCCACAAGGCTCAGTCCTGGGACCTCTCTTGTTCGGTATATATTTCTCGGAGGTACAGGCCAACATGGAAGGACTGTGGCTGACCAAGTTCGCAGATGACTGCAAACTGGGCGCCACAATCGACTCTCCAGCTGACACAAGCATCCTACAAAAGGGCCTCATAGAAACAGACAACTGGTGCTAGGGTTGGAAGGGTGGCCTAATGGTTAAGGTGTTTGCCTTACAAACACAAGATACAGGGTTTGAATCTCACAGGGGATAACTGGCTAGGCTTAAAATGGCTCGCAAGAGCAGTTAGCCTAGTACTAACCTATGAACCTATGAACCTATAACCCAGAGGCTCCCTTCACTCTGGAATAAAATCCCAGTCCAGGTTAGGCAGAGTCCCTCATTGACTCTCTTCAAGAGGAATCTTGATGACTGGATGGGAGATCGTAGGTTTACCCTGGGTATCACTTCTGTGTCACTGTTAGACAGAGGCACAGTATACTAACCTCGAAAAAGGGCATAGCAAAATTAATTTAAAATGGGTGGTGAAAGCCAAACACACTCTGGCAAGGCTTATAAATTCCCTAGGGCAGATAGCCTAGTATGAACCTATGAACCTATGAGCAGTATAGTTGCTTATGCTACTACATATGACATATCGACGTGTCAGGTATACAAGACCTCTAAAATGCAACCAGTACAGACACCTACAATATGAGAAGGTCCCCTAATCAGGACAGTTGCAATGGCTAGAGTATTGTCCATACCAATCATATGTCCCTGAATGTCAGGTACATCCCTGAGTTTGACTGAAAGTCTAACTGTGTCCCTCTTAATCCCTCCTAAATGTAGTGGCTGTTGAAGGAAAGGTGGTGAATTACACTCACTGACTAATGACAATAAGTGAGAGTTATATACAACTGTTACGTCAGAAAATGTGTATTATGTCATATGCTCTGATTCTGTCAATGTGTCAAGTTAATAGCACTACTTTTGTAAATGTGTCCCTGTTTTTCATGACCTGTCCCTGATTCTGCAGAAATGTGTCCCCGATTGGTGGAGAGATCTGGTATTGTCACATGTGATGTGTGATGAGGGACCGTCCCATGCAAAGTGGGAAAGGTGTCACTCCTACAGTCTCCCGTCATGCAATCTGAAAGGTGGTCAACGTGCAGTTGGTATGCGGTAGCATGACTCGGCAGACAGCTGTTTTAACAAACTCAAGGCACATGTCAGCATTGCAGAGTATTGGTTCCCATGTATCAGGCAGATGGGAGCAGATCATATGAGGAACACGCATATGATATGATTACGTCACTGGACAGGCCGCCAAGTCCATACAGTCGAACGGCTGCCGTCGCAAAATGGTTACACATACCCGATACTGTAGTCATGTAGTCTGATGTAATACACATCACAAGGGATCGCACACACCCAGCGTGAGTGACAAATGTAAGCGGAAATGTTGGAGAATGAGCGGCTGTAAGCGTGTTTGTCTACCAGTATGCCAGTAGTGCCCTGTCAATGAAATGTGGAGTGTAAACATGTATAAGGTGCTGTGACCAGAGGTCAGCAGTGCTTAACACTGTGCAAACCCACGCACAACAGCTCCCACCTGCTGGACTGTGCCTTACCTGGTTTGTATCCAAAGGTGTCGGCCTATCCGCAAACAAAGAACCGCCCTATACACGTGATGGTAGAAGTACCCTGCGCACATAGCTCATGTGAATGAACAATAGACCATGGCATATGGACAGACAATAGATCGCAAACACCATACAGCGCAGACATCCAACAATATAGCAATGTACTGGCAGATATGTCCGGATCACTGGTTTGTGCATGCCTGGCTGTCCTGTGTTTCAGTGTGTGATCATGCCCAGTATGACTGTTGTGCATGTTGTAGACTCACAATACCATCATGTGTGCGAGCATGGAAAGTATGGTCAACTGTACTGCATGTGTCACATGTCCAGATAGTTAGTACTGTGTTGCTGACCCCTCTGTTCTACACAGACAGGTGACATGCTGTGTCTGCAGGGTAGCTAATGGTCATGTGGCATTGACAGTCGCTACATGTCTGTATAGCATGGGGGGACATGCAACCACAGTCCTACGCAGGACCGTGGGTAGTGCACATGACTCTCACATGTGTAGGTGTGGCGGGGGGCACAGACAACAGTTGTACACATCTGCCGCTACTGTACTGGTCTGCTGGGTACTCCATGTCAGTGTGTGGACCTACCTAAATTGCTGGTTGGATGGATACCAGGGTACGTCAGTTCCCAGCATGAACTTCCAGCACAGTGGTGTTGAACATCCTATTACACATCCTACATCAAACAGCCTGGCCTGCTGTTGTCTGTGTGTGTCATACAGGGTTGGGGTCAGTCACTGGGCATATCCATAGGCCATCGTATATCATTTATCTGTATTGGTCCACATCTACCATTGTGACACCCGTATGTGCTACAGAGGTCATGGTGCCACTATGGATGTGTACTGCCTGCTGCCCTAACACCTGGCCACCACAGTCACTTGTATGCACACAGACATACCAGAGCAATGGGTAAGTACACATTCTAATGCAACCGCCACTTGTTAGGTCAATAGACATACCCTGGTTGTGTTACAGACTTGAGGGTGGTGCTGGAGTGCTGCCTATGTCGGATGCACACAGTGCACCTCCCATACATGGCCGAGCACAGGTACTGTCATGTTTGGCATCCATTGTACTGTGTACAGGTCAGTGAGGGGAAATCCGTGGGTACCTACTGTGTCAGTGCATATGCCGTGTGTTGCCTCTTTGCCAAGGGCAGGTCATACTGTGCACGGGCTGTTGCCGACTGTGTCCTACACAGGTAGTTCCTTCACCAAGTCACACTGTGCCTGTACAGGCCTTGACAGTGGTGTTGGGCAGTGAGGCCCTGCCCCATGCTGTTTCTGCTGCAACTGTTACTGCAGGCTAACATTGTGTAGCATAGCAAATAACATAACAACATGTATGCATGTAGCTTGTGAATACTGCAGAGCCCCTACAGATGTGTCCGGATACCAGAACTGTGAACCGAGCATCCCAAACACATGCACATGTATATGTCTTGCCTGTGCATCCGCTTCAGTATGGTGTGAGTATTCAGGTGTGTGCGCATTGCTGATGGGTGTTATAAGCCACTACACCAGTGTTTACCTAGCATCCCCCACTGGGAGACTGCAGGGGATGTCCACATAGACATTGGTGTGCTACAGCTGTGTCAGACGCCATATATCGGACACATCACAGCTTCCCGGGCAGACAGCACACACATTCAATCTCATGCCCTGGCCATCACATAAGGCCTAGCTGTTGGAGGGTATGCCCCTACCCTGCTCTGCAGGTGCTGCTACGTGTGCAGGTTATAGCACCCAGAGTACTCATCCAGATTCATATTGCTGTTTCACTAATCACATATGTGGAGGATCTGTACGTGCTCACTAGCATGTGTTGACATGGCATCTGTGAAGTGGTGCAATACTCTGGATGCAGATGCCTGTGAGATACCCATGATATCCCCAGTTGTGCTGTGTGAGGTACCTGTGGCTAGTACACCTAGGACAACAGATCCCATGGTATCCACTGTGATGCGTTCCCCTTGGCCTGTGTGATGTGTTAGGCACACGTCGACAAGCTGCTGTAGGAGGTCTCTGTCCACCGCATAGTGCTCCAACATCCCCAGCCCATGTAGACCCTGGTAAGTCACCCTCGGTCAATAAAGTTTTATGTCACCCCAGGAAGGGTTGTTCGGCAGCATACACATCCGCACTGCCCCAGCCCCCTGCACATGTTGGTATATGTTGCCTGCTGCAGCCTGTGACATTTGGTTGGACTGTGTTGTGAACTGTCCCTGCAGGTATGCACCGGTGTTGTAGAGTGTGGATGAAACGTGTGTATGCTGCTTGCTCGCATTAGTGTACTGTTCATGTGTGGGCTGGCCATGTCATCAGCTGATTGTGCTGATCAACACCTGTTTGTGCAGCCTAGACACCCTGACTACCCCACCACTGCTGTCATCCCTACCAACGTCACCAGGCGGGTATAGACACACCCCTAGCTTAGGTTTGCTAAGGCAGGAGCAGTCCCGAGGCAATGTTCTGCAATGTACGTACAGTATGCCTGACCCCCCTTCCATGCTATCAACTATATGCGAGACCTGCACATGGATGACTACACACATACACTCCAGGGACCAGCAGCACACCCTGGTGATAAATGTGATACACCATAGTCAACCTCATCTGCATAGTATAGTCTTCTAATGAATAGTTATATGACCCATACCGAACCTCCAACATATTAACCACTGCTCAGTGTCGCTCAGATCCACACACAACTGGCAACAGGTGCCTTACCATCACCATATTTGATGTCCCATGGTCTCCCCAGCAACAAAATAACCGGTGTCTACACGACAACAACCAGTGGCCCTGCACACCACAGACAATGTGCATTAACACCACACCATGGCAGATATATGTTCACATCTATGTCCACCTCTACATCTACATATATATCACATACATTATT
>NC_056741.1:91940904-91963161 GCF_019279795.1 Protopterus annectens
CATATGCAACATGCTGAGGGTGGTGACAATGCAAATGCTTCCGGACAACCCACAGTGAGGAGACGGAGAAGAGTGTACAGGCCCAGGGTCACCTATCAGAGGTTACATGAGCTGGAGATAGTGGAGTGCTATAGAGTGGACAGAGACCTCCTGCAGCAAATTATTGAGCTGTGCAGGCCATGCCTCACACACAGAACCAACAGAGGGGAACCCATCCCAGTGGAAACCAAGGTATGTGTTGGCCTAAGAATACTAGCAACAGGTACCTTCCAGAGACCAACTGGTGATATGATGGGGATATCACAGGCATCATCATCCAGGGTACTGCACCAGTTCCTGGATGCCATGTCAGCACATGTCGGTGATCATGTATATTTCCCCAATTCCCGTGAGGTATTGGCCAGCAATATGCATCTCTTCCAGCAAATATTGGAATACTCTGAGGTAGTGGGTGCAATAGACTGCACGCATATATGCATCAAAGCACCAGCCGGTGAGCGGGGTAGGGCCTACATTAACCGCAAGGGCTTCCCCTCCATCAACTGCCAGATTGTGTGTGATGCCCAGGGCATAATAATGAATGTGTGTGCTGGCTGCCCTGGAAGCTACCATGATTCCCATATCTGGCATCTGATGCAGTTGTACCAGACATTTGCCAATGGGGACATCCCACATGGTCACCTATTGGGGGATGCTGGCTATGCACTGGAGCTTTGGCTGATGACACCCATCAGAAACACACACACACCTGAACAGGAACGCCATAATGAGGCACATGCACAAACACGTAATGTAATAGAGCATGTGTTTGGGCTGCTCAAGTCACGGTTCCAGTGCCTGGACACATCTGGTGTAGCCTTGCATTACTCACCAACTACATGTACCCAAATTGTCATGGTATGTGCTATGCTACATAATATGATTCTGCAAAAACAGCTGCAGCAGGACCAGCATAGGCCCAGCCCAAACAGCCCCCCACCATTGCCAAGGCCATCACAGGCAGAGAGTGACTCAGAGGAAGAACAACCTGAGCCTGCCCCAGTAGGCAGAAGGAGGCGTGCCCAGTATGCCTTGGCCTTGGCAAAGAGGCAATGCATAGCACATACACTGGCACAGTAGGAACCCTGGAAATGATACCTCTCTCTGACTCACACATATAGTAAAAGTGATGCCTAAGTTGACACAACCTGCTTTCAAACATGTACAGGGAGTGTAGTATGTCCATCCAACATAGGCAGCCCTGCAGCACCACCTGAGGCATGATTGCCATGTGTTAAGCAATGTAACACCATGTAGTATATGCAAACTTGATGACCCATGAGTAACATCCTACCCTCACCAAGCATGATGCCACAATATGAAGACAAGATGATCAATTACAACAACTGGCTTAAGTATTGTTGTTAGTCAAAGGGGATCCAATGCCTGTCAGCTTGGGATGACATGCTGAGCAAGACACGATGCTCCGCTAGGGATGGCTTGCACCTATCACCCCTGGCCTTTTGGATAGTGGCAAAGGCTGTTGTCACCCTCATAGTGCCTTGAATAGGTAAGGCTCAAAACACAAACTCACCTCCATAGGTATCACAAGGGATACGAAACTAGAAGTAATGCTACCCAATGCCAGAAGTCTAAACTGCAAGATACATGCAGTCCAATCTCTCCTCAGCATGGAGAATGTTGATATCTGTGCAGTAACAGAAACCTGGTTCAAGGCTCCCAAGAGCACCCTAGCACTATCAGGTTACACCTCATACCATGCTTTACAGCCCCAAAACATGGAACAAACTACAAAAGGAGGGTGAGTATCAATAATTGTCAAGGATACCCACACCCCCAGGTTGGTGCCACAGCATGAAGCAGCACAGACTATCCACGTGCAAGTAACAGTGGCTAAAACTGCCTCCCAGTTTGTAGTCTGCTACAGACCACCCTCCTAAATCCAGGAACCCCACTTGGCCTACTTGAGGACACATGAAAATATGAAGGTCTCTCCAAACAACATTATATTTGGCGACTGCAACTACCCAAACATAGACTGGGAGCATTATTCTAGCTCCAACACCCTAGGCCAAAGGTTCCTAGACTTCATAAACCAAAATGCTATTGAACAACTTGTCACCACTCCCACAAGAGGGGTAAACATACTGGACCTGATAATCACCAACATGGGGACTCTATGGCCAAGACGAGAAGTGTATCCCTCACTGGTAATATCAAACCATACAGTAATCTCACTGGATATTCACATCCTGACCCCAGTCCCTGGCCAGAAAACCACAGTGAAAAACAGGTGTAAAGCAAATTATGCACTCCTCCAAACTGAGGTGGAATCCATTAAAGCCCTTGTGCCTGTGGAAAATATGGCTCAGACCTCAGAACCTTTTATGAATGCATTCTATGAACACCTTCAGGAATGCATGGATTATGCAATCCCAAATAAAACCAAGACCCAATCCTCCAAAGGCAGGCATCCTGTCTGGTGGACCCCAGCCATTAACAAACCATGCAAGAGAAGGAGGAAGCTACTACATGATAGAGCAAAACCCAAAAAGGGAAAGCATCACTGATCAGTATTATGACAAAAAACTATGGCCACACATAAAATCCTCTAAGGCCAGCTACGAGATAAAAATTGTACAGGACACTAAGGATAATCACAAGGCTTTCTTTACTGATGGTAGGAACCTAGGTGGGAATTCCCAGATATGCTCAGAATTAGTCCAAAATGACAAACAATACACCAAACCCACAGACATTGCCAACATCCGACCTGACAGGTTCAGTGTAAACTCCCCCCCCCCCCCCACCAAAAGGCCAAATATCTATCCCAGCAGAGTGCTGGCCCCCTGACATCGCAGATGCTCAGGTAACAGCCAGTGTCCCTAAAGCAAAACACACAGCATCAATGGGACCAGATGGTGTCCCGGGTTGCATCCAACATGAAGTCCAAGAAGAATTGAACACCAAATAAAACTACTGCTCAATCTCAGCCTTACCACAGGATATGTACCCAAACAGCAGTGGACAGCAACAATGGTCCCTCTCCACAAAAGTGGTGCCTGAATGGATCATGCAAACTATCACCCCAGAATCCTGACTAGTATGGTCTGCAAAGTTATGGAAAGGATCATCATGGACCTCAGAAATAAAGATATTGGGGACCTACAGACACTGGACCCTACCCAGTGTGGCTTTCTTAAGGGCAGATCCTGCCCCTTAAACCTGGTTGAGTCATTTGAAACAGTCATCAAGGCCATTGAGGAGGGGAAGGTGGTCCACACAGCCTACCTGGACCTTGCAAAAGCCTTCCATACAATACCCCACGTGGTCATTATAGATAAGCTCACCAGCTTAAATATAAACCCCTATGTCACTAGATGGGTTGCAAACCGGCTCAAGGACAGAACTGACATGGTCAGAAATGCTGGAGCCATGTCAGAGTCCAAACCAGCTACAACTGTCATCCCACAAGGCTCGGTCCTGGGACCCCCCTGTTTGGTATATATTTCTCGGAGGTACAGGCCAACATGGAAGGACTGTGTCTGAACAAGTTTGCAGATGACTACAAACTGGGCGCCATATTTGACCGTCCAGCTGACACAAGCATCCTACAAAAGGGCCTCATAGAAACAGACAACTGGTGCCACAGCCATGTCATCAAGCTAAACACAAAAAAGTGTATAGTCATCCCCTGTGGAAAAACAGTAAGTGCCCACCAATTACCACATAGGTGGTAACCCATTAAGTACAGAAGAAGTAATAAGAGACCTGGGGACACAAGTTGATAGAAATCTCGCATTTGACAACCATGTGGCTGTAGTGGTTATAAAAACATTTCATATACCCACCTAATCATGAAGGTATTCACATCTAGATCAGGGGAGGTCATCATGCCTCTTCAGTCATCCTTCATCAGGCTCACAATTGAGTACAATGCCCCTTGTGGGATGTACCTTAGCAGACACCTCCAGCAACTGGAAAGACCCCAAATCTGCCTGATTAAACAAACTGCAGCTCCACACAGTGGCATACTGCCTGCCCAGAGGCGATCTGTGCCTGATGTATAAAGCCATGTCCAAGCTGGAATCAATGTACATGCTGCACCTTGTAAAATCTGAATCCCATTGAGCTATGCACATGAGGGACCTGAACCTCAGCACTGAAATAATTAGGACATGCTGTAGTGATTGATCCATAACCCAGAGGCTCCCTCCACTCTCGAGTAAATTCACAGCCCAGGTTAGCCAGAGAGTCCCTCATTGACTCTCTTCAAGAGGAATCCTGATGAGTGGATGGCAGATTGTAGGTTTACCCTGGGTATCACTTTTATGTCACAGTTAGACAGAGGCACAGTATACTAACCTTGAAAAATGTCATGGCAAACTCCAGTTAAAATGTGTGTTGAAGGACAAACACACTCTGACTAGGATTAGAAATGCCCTAGGGCACATAGCCTAGTGTTTGTCAATGTCCACCCAAGTTGCGGAATACACCAGTAATGTTGGACAAGCCTGGTTTAAGTAGGCCATAGCTGAACAAAATGCAACATGGTCATACCTTAGACTGGTGTGCTCAGTATGAATATTTAAAGCAGTGATGGGATTCAAACCCAGGATACTGTGCACCAGAGTGAAAGGACTGAACCACTACACTATGACTGTATTACAGTGTTTGGTCAGTATGAAAGAATGTTGGCAAGTGTATGCAAACTGTCCCATGGAAACCCTGCAGGCACAGCATAATCCCTGTTGGGTTCAGACACAAAGCAGTTGGGCAGTAAGAACACAACATGACTTCCAACACACACACTATAAATGTCAAATATTGTTCAAGTTAACACACAACCACAAATGTAGTGGACCTCAGATCTCAACATATGGAAAGGTCACACTGGGCATGCTCACACACTTTGATAAATGAGACATATGTCAGGCAACAAACCATGGAAAGCCTGACCTGGGCATGCTCACACACTTAGGCCATGTCTCAGTATAGCAGTCGGCCACACATATCTGGCATTTGTATGTGTTAAGCCAGGAACCTCCCACAATACAGCAATCTGCCCAGTGCACACAGTTAAATGACAACAGAGACATAAGTAATATACTGGAACCCTGCCATGATCAAACATCTTCCACAGATACACAAGTTGTTCATAGAAACAGGGAAAGCTATGGCAATAAAGACCTGCAAACAGTTTATCAGCAACAAATATTGTGCATCCCAAACATAAACATATGGGTGCAGAGGTCGATACTAGGCTGTTTGCCCTAGGGAATACATAAGCCTAGCCAGAGTGTATTTGGTGTCTGCCTCCCCAGTACAGTATTTTCATTGGCTAATTGATGATTTTGATTAATTAATTTTGTATAAAAGGCACTTCCTTAATGGATTTCAGTTTTTCTGAAGAAGACCTAGGTATACCAGGGTCGAAAACGTATTTATTCTTGTGGCGTTAATGTTCTGTGTTTGGCACTCGCTTTGAATAAAGGAGGTTTATCTGGTTTCAGTCCTTCATTTGGATTCCCAAAGCAAGCTTTGTTTCTGGTTTTTGGTTTCTTAAGCACGCTTTACCATCGCTTTTTGGTTTTGGTATTTATACGATGGCAGGGAATTCGGAGGGTGAAACCAAACTTGAATCACCCAAACACAATGGGATGGGTGAATTGCGTAAAGTGATTGGTCAACTATCGCAGCTGGTGGAATTACTCACACCAGCTTGCTCTTCCATTCTGCAACTAGCTTCTGATTTAAACAGTACATTGCCGTTAGCGCTTTCTGGACAGAACCAACAGACTGATCGACGATCTTTTGGTGTTAGCACTAAAGAGGTTTTGGATGGCCATTTACCCCACACAGGAAACGAATTTAATAACTTTCCACGGTTGCTACGCTCCCATTCTCAACCCGTTCGTGGTAACAGGACACAAGAACAACCTAAAGTGCAAATGGAATCTCCGCTTGAAAACCAAGGTGACTTTACTACTGTTTTGTCTGTTAATGGTTTTAAAGCTTTTTTGGACAAACGCTTTTCCATTAATGGTTCCTACCCCACTACCCGATCTATGGAACCAGTGGTTAAAACTTATAGAGAAAATTTGGATGATTTGTTTTTTTACTTAGAGAAATATAAGTGTTTAGGATGTGATTGCACATTCCTGAGAGAATGTCTTGATAAGCAGATTGTGCCTAAGGGACTACGTATTGTTAAGTTCTCCAATAATGTGACGCAAGATACTGAATTTCACTCTGACCTTATTAAAATTTATGATGAATGTGGATTAAAGGTGGTTGATGCCATCATTAAAGAAAATGAAAGAAGTAGGGTGTCACTTTTAGACCAGATAGAAACTATTAATAACAACATTATCAATGATTTGGTCTTTGCTACTGACACAGAGAAGAAACTGTATTTCGATATTTTTTTCAGATATAGAGAACAGGTGTTTTAAGAATATGAGAAGGAAAGTCACAAAATTGGAAAGAGACTTAAAAGATTACAAGGAAGGTAATGCTTACCCCCCACCAAAGACTTTTAAAACTGCTGCTGCCTCAGGTTATAAAGCGTATCAAGACCACCCAGTATACCCTTTACATGAAACTGAAAACAACAGACAAGAGGGGTTTGAAGGGGAAGAAGAGTGCTTTCTAGTTGAACAGCCGCCCCCTTTAAGGAGGTCGGACAGGATTCGCAAACAGAATCCTGTCCACTACCACAGTTACAACCGCAGGTGGAGTCGGAGGTAATTTCTGACACAAATACCTTCATTTTGCAACAAGGATTTACTTTCCAATTTAATGGGTGCAACATTTTTAATTACACTAATTTGAAATTGACAGAAGCACATTTTGATTTATTTTCTAAGGGTTTCAAGTTCATCCCTATGCGTAAGGCCAATTTACCCAAGTTAATAGTGGATGTTAAATTGTTTTTGAGGAAAATGAACCTGGCCCTTATTTTTCAGGCACACAAACAAGGTTATTCAGGCAACAATTCTTTAAAGAGAAAAAGTGTTTTTAATCCACCACTACACCCTCAATTAAAGAATCTAGAGAATGTTTTAGAAAGGGAAGTAAGGAATACAATAGCCCAACACAAGATTTTCCCAAACTTAACACAAGAAGAAAGGAAAGTGTTTAATGAGCTCAGGAACAACACCAGTATAAGGATTATGCATCCTGACAAAGGGGGTGGAACGGTCCTGATGGACTTCATTACTTATGAGTCCAAGATGAATGATTTATTACATGACACCAACAAATACTCTAGAGTTTCTATTAATGAGGTGAATGTATCTCATTCAAAAATTAATTTACTCCTGAATGACTTACTTTTGGAGAGTTCCATCACTCAGGATAATTTTCATTTTTTGTCTAACACACACCCTAGAGTTCCCTCGGCTTTTGGCATACCCAAGGTCCACAAAGATCAGGTTGACCCTCCATTACGGATGATTGTTTCCTCGGATGGTTCAGCCACTACACCACTTGCAAAATTTGTGGACGAGAAGTTGAAAAAACTCTCACAACAGGGTGTTACTTCACTAAAAGATTCATGGGACTTTTTAAAATGTGTTGAATCTCACCTATTTTCCCCAGATTTGGTGTTTGTTACATTGGATGTGGTTGACCTATTTGGGTCCATCCCTCATGATACAGGTTTACAATGGTTAGAAGAGAAAATGAGGGACAGTAAACTATTTTCTAATGATGACTTTAATAATTGTTTACTTTTTATGGATATTATTCTTAATAACAACTTCATGTTTTTCCAAGGCAAATTCTACAAACAAACTAGAGGAGTGGCTATGGGAGCCAAATGCGCTCCCACCTATGCGAATATTATTTTGTCTAGGTGGGAAGAATTATTCATCCTTGAGAGCCCCTTTGCAACACATTGGTGCTTATACAAGAGATTCTTGGATGATATTGTTATTTTTTGGACGGGTTCTTATGACACTTTTTTAGAATTTTTGAATTACATTAAAAGTACTACTACATTTTTGGATTTCACCTATAATTATAATTCACATGTACTTACATATTTGGACATTACCCTTACAAAAACTTACCAAGGTTTTTCATCCAACATATTTCGCAAAGAAACATTTTCCAACTCATACCTTCACTTCAAAAGTGCTCATCCTTACTTTCAGAAAAGGAAGCTGGTCAAGGGTCAACTGGTTCGGATCAGTAGGATGACATCTAATGATGTTGATTTTCTTAGGGAAAGTGAAAAGGTTTTAGAGATGTTTAGAGAAAGAGGATACCCGGAAGGTTTATTGCAACAGATGCTGGAGATAGTGATTCAGGGGAGATACGATAGATTTTCTCCCATTCTGGGATGTGGTTCTTCCAACACAGTCCCTCTAGTACCATTAAATAGTGAAGTTGACAATTTTTGTGAAGCTTTTATTTTAGACTATTCAGGTGATTCAGGTGTCATTAAGGAAGTTATCACCAAGGAATGGAACAAATTTGTTGAATTTTCTGATCTGGAGATTTTTAAAAATAAAAACTTGAAATTTATATACAGGAGGGATCAGAATTTTAAACAATTGTTTGAGTTCAATGGGCAAAATAAACTTAAAGGTTCTTTACAAAGGCATGGGACTTTCAAATGTGGAGCTTGTTCACAATGTGTTTATGTAATTAACCAATCCCACATTTCCATACCTTCAAGAGATAGAAACATTGTTAGTGACACTTTTTCCAATTGCAATACTCAAGGAGTTATATACATTGCTACGTGTAAAATTTGCGATTCTTTCTATGTGGGAAAAACTGAAAGAAAGTTGAAGAACCGCATATATGAACATTTATATGAAATTAGGAAACAATATAACAAAAATGCATTGTATAGACACACTTTAAAATGTCCTCAAGCGTCTTTTTCATTTTTTTGCCCTGGAAATTGTCCCGAAAGAGATCAGGGGTGGTATGTGGGAAGCCAAACTAGAATACAAAGAACTTTTTTGGCAAATAGTGTTGGATTCGACTAAACCCCCAGGTCTCAATGACACACTTTCCATCTCTTCAGTTCTCAAGCTTAGGGCAGCTAAATTATGAAGTTTTTTACTGTTACCACAAGGGGGCATAGTTACACAATATTTATACCATCAAAGCAAACATGGTTTAAATATAAGGAAAGGTTTCCTTTTTTATGTATATTTATATATATTTTTTACATTTTGTATATTTATTCTGCTTACAGTCTATTATTATATACTTACTTTTGTTATAATCATTGTTAGAAATTTAAAGTGGTTTAACTGTAACTAGTTCACTAGGAATATGGTATATGTTTTTACTACCAGTGAAGATTTCACTTGTTTTTAAAAGTTGATATATTTTTAAATGAGGCTGATTTTCATTGGCTAATTGATGATTTTGATTAATTAATTTTGTATAAAAGGCACTTCCTTAATGGATTTCAGTTTTTCTGAAGAAGACCTAGGTATACCAGGGTCGAAAACGTATTTATTCTTGTGGCGTTAATGTTCTGTGTTTGGCACTCGCTTTGAATAAAGGAGGTTTATCTGGTTTCAGTCTTTCATTTGGATTCCCAAAGCAAGCTTTGTTTCTGGTCCCCAGTACAGTAGCCTACTGTGCCTCTGTAAAGTAGGTCACAGAAGGCACCATTTAAGGCTAGTTTACTGTGCCTCCGTCAAGCAGGGACACAGTGGAGATCCCAGGGGTTGAATTTGCAATGTCACATCCATGTGGCTGGAGTTTGCTGGAAGAGGGTTGGCAAGGGACTATGTCTAATATTAATTGGGATTCAATTCCAGACTGAGGGGAGCCTTATCTGTAGTGTCTGGGCAATTTCACTGTCAAAACTTGCAAGCAATGATTTTGAGGGATTGAAGTGTCTTGCCAATACTGTTCAGAGATGTCCTCCCTCTGTTGGATATTGCTCTGTTATGTATTAGCTCCCTCCTTCTGTTGTACAGCTTATATATAGCTGGTGTCAACCAGACAGGTCTCCTGTTGTGGAGGAGTCTTGGTTTTATTTGGGATAGCATGATCAATGAAAACCTGCAGGTGCTCATAGAATGCATTTGTAAAGGATTCTGCAGATTGGGCTGTATAATCCTCCAGCACAGGGCCTTTGAAGTATTCCACCCCAGTCTTCACAAGTGCAAAGTCTGCTTTTGAGAAATACTTTGTTAGCAGTGATTTCCTTGCCTGGGGGTGAGGATGGGATATGGACGTCCAGGGAAAGTTGGTTATGGTCAGATCTTAACAATGGTGGTCTACCTCTGGTGTGGAACATAGAGTCCCCATGTTGGTGATGATCAGGTCCAATATGTATTCCCCTTGTGGCTGTGGTGACTGGTTCTTCCATAGCACATGGATTCAGAAATTGTAGTGGCTGTAGGGTGATGTTGTTGAGGCCTGAGCAGTTCCCCCAGTCAATATTCCTGTACCTGAAGTTAACCACTGTAATGGCGTATGTGAACACCTTCATATCCTACACTGTTCCCAGGGAAGCCAAGTGTGGTTCCTGGATTTGGGGGGGGGGGGGGTCTGAACTACACACCACACCAAAAGGCAGTATTGCACAATGGTAGTTGTATATGTATGGCCTGTCATGCTTAGTGCAGTGGTAACAACCCAGAGGTGTGTGTATCTGTGATGTATATGGATACACCCCCTGGTTGTTTTGTGTGTTACAAGTCCTGTGTTCACGAAGCATGGTATAAAACATAACCAGGCAGTGCTGATGTGCATATGTGACCCTGAACTAGGCGTCTGTTAATGCATATATATTCTATCCCCCATACTGAGGGATAGTAATAGATGTACATACTTCTTTGTAAAACTGATGTCAGCACCCTATAAGTACTGCAGGAGAAAAAAAGCCACCCAGTAATGCGAATAGTGCACTCTGCTAATGTGTCTCTCTAAAGTATCATAGCATAGCTAGGTAGGGGTTTGAATCCTACAAATGCTCAGTGTGTGTGTGTGTTGGGGGGGCAGGGTGTGTGCAATTCTCTTTGAAAGAATTGTCCCTTTTGACAACTGGAATAACACACTACATGATGTACATTCCTCTTTGTAAAGACTGATGATGTCAGCACCTTATAAGTAGAGCAGGAGAAGAAAAACCACCCAGTAATGTGTATAGCGTGCTGTGCTAATGCATCTCTCTCACGTGTCATAACATAGTTAGGGAGGGGTTCAAATCCTACAAAACCCATGTGTGAGTTTGTCAATGTGTGATGGGTTTTGCTTTTATTACTGTATGACATATAATTATAACAGTAATTTCAATGCACACATCAGGTATGTGTGTGCCACATACAGATATGTACCTGTGACCTTCAATAGTTCATATGTGTGAAGCCTGCCTCATATGAATACAGTTGTTACCTTTGCCAGCATGTGCTGCAGATTCCCAGACCGTACGCCATACATGTATGTTGATGACAATGCAGGCTACTACAGTGATCTGTGTCCTAGGCCAACTGGGTGACACACAGTCATGAAAGCTGTGATATATTAATGTGGGTGAGGGTTCATCTCTGGAGTATATGTCACACATGTTATAACACAGCAAAGTCTGTGAGTAATGGACATCCAGTGTAGGTGTATGGCAACTGTTGCTGATATGCATAAAGACAGCTTCTTGCTTAGGCGATACACCAAGAGACTGCACAATACCTTTGGAAATGTGAATATCACAGGATAGACAAGAAAACACTTGTCCATATGTACACACCATTACCCGTTCTACATGATGAGTGCTGCCACCTACATGGTACTATTGGAATACTATGTTAAGTACATGCTGATGACAAAGTTACAGTTGTGTTACAGTAATAGAGCATGGCTTGGACAACAGGTATCTGTCTGTATGATACCCTTGTGGTGGTCATGTGTGTCATGTGCAGAATGCATTGGAGGCCACTGTATGCATTTCCAGTCGTGGATGAACATATCCCTATTGTGTTGGCATGTACGTGAGACTGCTATATGGCAAACAGTATTCTTCCCAGGGATGTGTGGGGCTCAGTAAGAATGGCTACATGGTATAGTGTAGTACTGCAGGGATATCACTGACACTGGGTTTCCTACATCTGTGTATCAGTTGAGGATACATCATGTAATAGGTTCATAGGTTCATACTAGGCTATCTGGTGTATAAAAAAAACTACAATGACAATCATAGTGTTAATGCATCAGGCATGCTGGATATACCCACAATGATATCATTACACTGTACTGTTAACAACATGATAATATTACTACAGTGCTATGTAGTCACCCTGTGCATCAGCACCATGCTATCCTGTTCCTGCATCAATGTTACAGATTGCAGATGGTGGCACAGTTTCATCATATGCACAGGGTGGGTACTTGGTTTGCCAGAGTCTGCCATTGACACATCCAATCAACATGTATGTGTGTGTGTGTGTTAGTGAGGGACAACAGTACAACATGGGGCAATGTTGATGCGGTGTGTGTGTGTATATGTTAGCCCTAGGTGTTAGCATTATGCATGTGTGTATGCATGCACACAGTTCCACCACATGGCTGCCATATACGGGTGTTTGTGGACAGCCACAGACTGTACCTGCCAGATCATACAGATCACTGTCTCTGGCCATGGACATGGTACCTGTGCCTGGCAGGGGTGCTACGGACAGTATCAGGTACTATGTCAGACTGGGTACTGTCATCAGAAGCAGTGGGTTGCTGACTGGACACATGTCCCTGCTAGGACTGTCCAGAGCCACGTGCACATGGTATTCTAGGATGGTCTGATGACAGCACAGACCCAGCATTGCTAGGGCTGGTACTGGCACTATGTGAGCGGCTGCGGGTTTGTTGTCGTCCGCGACGACTGCCAGCTGCTGATGTTGCTGGCATATGTCCACGTCGATGCCTGCCCTGACTCATGGACATGTAGTTGTGGAACAGATCGAATGTGTCCCCTCAACGTCTATCAATTACCTCGCCGACAGTACGGATGGCAGCTGCAACATCACGCATAGTGTCATTCATAGCAGTGCGATGTGCTCTAAGCTACCTCAGACCCTGTCTGGTGTACCATTCCATACGTGCCTGTGCATGCATTACAGCCTGGAACATAGCTGAGGTTGAAAGACCTCTATGGGCACGTCTGACAGGGGCAGTACGACCACGGATGCTCCCACGAGAACACCTGGACATCTGCCTGCGTGGTACCATGTCAGGACTCTGGCCATGGCTGCTGTGAGGGGATGCATGTGCCACTGATACCACATTACCCTGGTCAATGCCCACTGTATGCTGTCCCTCAGCTAAGGACATTGGTGACAATGGATGTATCGGCAGGATGACTGTGCGCATTGATGGGGTTGACTGCTGTGTACTGTCGATTGGCTGACCAACAACAGACCCTGTCACACCTCCCTGTGCCATTACACATGTATCATCATTATCACTATCACCAGCAGTTGCTTCAGGTTCCCTGCTGCACTGCAACAGAGCAACACCAGAACCTGTGAGAGGAAGACAGGAAACACAGTTTACAATGTGTACACAATGTTACCACACATGCACATGGGCACACATGCACACAGGCACACATGCACACATGCACATGGGCACATGGGCACACATGCATACATGTACACATGCACACATGCACAAAGGCACACATGCACATGGGCACACATGCACACATGCACAAAGGCACACATGCACACATGCACACGGGCACACATGCACACATGCACAAAGGCGCACATGCATACATGCACACAGGCACACGGGCACACATGCACACATGCACACGGGCACATGGGCACACATGCGCATGGGCACACATGGACCCATGCACACATGCACACTCCTCAGTACAGCAGATACAAACACACACACACCTGCAATCCAACACATACACAATACTGTTTGAGGGTATTATTAGTATTAATATTATTATTACTATTAATAGCATTGTTATTACGCACTCACCAGCATGGATTGGCTGCATTGCTGTTACTCCAGAGGGACCTGCAGAAATAAGAGAGTTATCGTCAGTGGCTACAACTGTGCCATTGATACTGTGAGTATGCTACAGTACAATAGTACAACAGTTGGCTTTCACAGGTGTAGTGATGATATTCAGAATATCAATCTTGCACAAGAATAGGCAGGATAACAGCTACACACACAGTACACATCTCACACATGCATAAACTACCAGTGCAGAGAACAGTCAACTACAGATATGGCATGTTACCTGCACGCTCCATGTCCACATGCTGGGTGGCTCCGGCCTCCATCATGACACATGTCTGTGGATGTTGTTGTTGTTGGCCTGGAGCCACAACACTTAGGAGTAGCTCCTCCACTCTGGTGAGGGGGGGTGGATAGGTACCCCACCACCTGTGGCAAGCTGTTGTCTGTGGATATCAGACACACGCTGATGGACATTTCTAATTAAATTACTGCAGTGATGGCGTACCTGCTCATATGTCCGGTTATGCATGCCTATGTCATTTACCCGATGGACAAGGTCTTGCCACAGTGCAGCCCTCTCCTGCTGGTTCTGGCTGGTCCTGGAAAACAGTGTATTGAAATCTTGCACCAGGCTCTGGTGTATCTCCTCATCCTCTGCAGCTGAATAATACAGGTTGTGGTGATACACCATCACCCTGGAAGGAAAAGATAAATATGTGAGCAAGTCATATGGCACACGTAATACTCTACTGTACTGATATCACTGAACTGCCATATATAGCATCTGTCTGTCTATCAGGGGATACACATGTACATTACCACATATCAGTGCTCAGCCTACAACTGTGTGACAGTGCCTGCCAGACTCCATACAACAAACTAGTATACACCAGCACTCGGCACACTGTTTGAGGTACACTGCACAACCTCACACTGGGGGTATGTATCAATACACATCTACAGTTTCACTGGTAATCCACCCTAGTCTTTGCTGCCATACCCCTACCTACACCGCAGTCATACACAGGGAACTACTGCACAACATATGGCAATCTAGTATGTTAGTATCCCAATAACTGACACATCTTTCTCTGGCCTCACACCAAGGAAACAGACTACCATGACAGACACAAAGTCACGCTGAGCAATCACACCATTACAGACCTTGCACACAATCAGTGTCACACTCATTCCACCTCACATAGTTGGTATTGCACTGAGTACATGTGTGTGTGCATTGTGTCATAGGTAGGTACTATACTTTTGGCCCTGGGCCTACGGCAGCATAGCCTTATGCTACCCTGCCCCTCTGACACATGTAATGTGATTGTACTTGCTCCTGTCAAACAGTTACACAGAGGTGACTCACACGGCATATTACCTATCTCCATAACATTCATCAGGGGTATGTCTGACATCTACTAATGAGGAGCCTTGTTTGTTAATGCTGGGTGGTTTAGTCCAGGGTATGGCATATTTGTGGATATCAAGGGGGAGGCTATTGTACATTTGTTTCCCATGTTCGCTTCTGACACATCCAGTAGTAGGCAGGCAACCACCTATGTGGTAGTTAGTGGTTAAAGTGTTTTGGAATGGGGTATGGTAGTCCTGTATCCACACTGGTGTTCAGTCCATGCCTTGGTCACCAGGCAGCTGTTGCAATTCATCTGCCCCCATGTCCCTCTCTCACTATGTATACATTCATATTTATCTGTGTATGTGTATGTATGTATATATATATATATATATATATATATATATATATATATATATATATGTGTCTATTACATCTATATGTATATACATATTCTATCTATCTATCTATATATGTCTATCTATCTATACATACCTCTCTATGTACATATACATAAATAAATATATATATATACATATATATATATATATATATATACATACACACACACATACTTATAAACATCCATTGCTGTACAACTACATGCACATCTTGGCACATAGAATGCCCACCTTTCATGGTGGGGATGTCACTTCTGTAACAGTTGTGAGACATACCATTCTGTAATGATATTGCACAGTATTGTGCAGAATGCATTATGCTGTCCTCAGGGCGTACAGCTGTAGCAGGCCTCACTGGCTCAGTCCCACAGAAGTTCACCACCACATGACATATACCTGCACTGCATACTGTTTTCAATGCCATACACTACAACCTACATTGATATGTGCACATAGCAACCTTCAACTACATATGTATGTCCAGCCTTCGCTAACGGTTGCAGTATGTCCCTTGCCCTATGCACATCTTCATATACTTATAGATACAGACTGCTGACACATATGGAGGGTTCACAGTATGTAGATTATTAGATTATGTAGTTTACATTACCTTTGTCTCTAACAGCTTATTTCATTTGGCTGGCTGGCTGGCTGGATGCCTGGCTGCCTGGTTGGCTGGCTGGTGGGCTGCCTGGATGGCTGGCTGGCTTGCTTGCTGCCTTGCTTTTTTTTTTTTTTTTTTTTTTGGGTCTCTGTCTCTCTCTCTCTCTCTCTCTCTCTCTCTCTCTCTCCTCACTCTCTCACTCTCTCCCTCCAGTTGCTGCAGTTATATTATTGCATGTGTGGACTGGCAGTACAGGCTGCTTTTGTAGGTATCTGCACACGTGCATGTGATGGCCTCTGCACCAATTGGTGGCCAGCATTTACTAATTGCATGCAGCCTGCTGTGTGGTAATTGCAATTCTCACTGTGATTTCAGGATACTGCTATAAAATGTTAGGTTAGGTAGGCATAGGCCTTTCAGTTTTGCAAGATGGGGACCATGCTGGTTTGCTGTGGACACTGTTGTATCAGTCAGAAGGTTGGTATGTCTCTCATATCTAAGGCTGTGTTGTAGCCACTGAAATGCATGTTGTACTGAACCCTGACTGTTGCTTCTTCCAGTTCATTCTTCTCAGTGTTATGTCAGTATGTTAACTCACATCTGCTAAAGCTAACACTGTTTACATGGGAGTATGTACTTTCCAGTGGGACTTGTGGATTAACTGGTATACAACTGTAGCTCTTGCAATGTGTTGCTATGGCTTCACTATTTTCCCTTTACATTCACTCCTTGAAGGCCTGATATTTCTCTTTACTGGAGTGTGTTGCTATGGCTTTCCTATTTTCCATTTACATTCACTCCTTGTAATGCATGATATATTTCTTTCAGCAGTAAATTCTTATATGTTTGCTGTGGTTTGGTGGCACTGCATGCAGTCTGGTGAGGCCAAGGTCTGGGGTTTGACACTTACAAGGGTATCTTATTTTGCTGCTGAGCAGTAGTAGGGCCTTGTATTTTGTACTAATAGTTATGAATATCAGGCACATGCAGTGCTTGTAAACTGTTATACTGTCCTTAGTTTGTTAGATGGCTACATCCTTTGATATTTCTGTGCTGTACTCCTACATGAGGGTGTGCTTGTGGAAGTAATTCTACAGCTATTTGCAGAGTGTGTAACATCAGACAGGCTGATATGCCGGTGTGTTTCTGACACTTGCAGGCCTCAGATACTCTCAGTTATATATTTGAGCAGCCTCAGGGAAAGGTACATATCAGTGGGATACACCCGTGATATATTTCAGATATTCTGCAGTTGTGACTGTGGGGACTCTGTGTGTGTTTTGGGCATATGTATTACTACACCATTTCTGACATGCAAGTAGTGTCTACTTTAACTTATTGATTGTGAACATTACGTGGGATTCCCCACATTTCTGCCTACTGTTAGTACATTTCACAGGGAGTCAGTGAGGCACAGGTAACATTTTTTGACAAATCAAGGACATCCCTGTAAATCAGTCACAGTTGGGATGTCTGGCCTCATACCTATTCAAATATGGTGGTGTTTATCCTGCTCTGATACCGTGTGTGGTTTGTAAGGTGCTACTGTAACATTATTACCTACTAGCATGGCTGTTTCTCTTATCACACTCATGTAATGCAATTCCACAAGAATTGCCACTAAACATACAGGGAACAAGCTTTGTGTAATGGCCTTCCTATATTCCCTTTACATTCACTCCTTGTATTTCATGATATATTTCTTTCAGCACCATGTTCTTGTATATCTGACGTGGCTCAGTGTAATTCATGCAGACTAGTGTTTCCAAGGTCTGGGGTTTGAGACTGACAGGGGTATTTTATTTTGCTGATGAGCAGAGTGACTAAGGCACTTTTAAGCAGTTGTAAGCGGGTTTGCGCTGGTTTGCGTGATGCTCACGCATGTGCACCACTTAGCTATGCGCACACTCGCTTAGCTAAACGCAAATAAGCACACACCCGCTGACTACTGCTTAAAAGTGCTTACTCTCGCTAACACCCACCCTAATTTCTTTTAAAGAAATGAAAATGGGGAGATAGGAAAGTGGTGAAAAAGGGGGCACAAAGAGGGTAGGACAGTAGGAAAACAAGCTCGGGATTTGCAGGAAGGATGTAAGGAAGGCCCATAGCTGCCCATTTCTTTATCAGCAACAGCTGTGCATATGTGTGTAATTTGGTGTGAAATTTGAAACCTTCCACCCCTGAGAGAGAGGTGAGGACAACAAAATATGTTGTACAGTCAATTTTAATTATCAGTTGACATGTCCAGCAGACATGTCTGCAAAATAGGAAGCTATGTATGGGGCGTAATTTTTTTGTGGGAACAGAGTGCCCTTTTTTATTTTTTTTTCAGGTGAGAGTGGAATGTGAGGTACAGGAAGTAGGTATATTTGGGGAGGTAGTTTGGGGAGGTTAACAGACAAGACAAACAAGATGCATACAGGGGCAGAGTATGACACATGTGGGGGGAAACACAATTGACTGGGACCGATGTTTGGATATCGCGAGCCCATGAGCCCACAGATGGCAACAGTGGAACTGAGATCCCCACCCATGGGCAGTTACCACTGCACCTTCACTGCCCAGGACGGGGCTGTGCTAGGGGCTGTATAGGATGGGCAGGCACACCCGTGAGTTGCGCCACCCTCGCCTCAAGCTGGCGTATGGGATCAAGCACAGAAATCCTGATCTCGCTACGCACCACAGACTGGACACTATGGAGGGTGAGTGGACATTCTCCTCCGGCCATGCTTGCAAAGGGGGGATGAGCCCCATCCCCTGCAGTGCTTCCACCCAAAGGTGGCACAGGGCCACCGGAGGAGGTTCCGGCCTGGGCACTGGTGCCAGGTGCACTCGCCAGCTGAGGTGGGAGAGGTGGGTCTGCTGGAACCTATGTTGTCCTATGTTTATCAGTATTTTATGACATTTTGGGTTAGTAACAAACAACACCATTCAAAATTAGTTGTAACAGCATGCATCAGTATTCCCGTTAACCAAACACCCATGAATTCTGAACATTGAACAGCAAGCATAACACATGCATATTTAGAACAACAGTACACATTCCAACAGCATGCAGAGTTGATTGGTGGCAACAGGCCATCAGGTATGGATATGTGAACAGGGCACATGCATCAACGTACATGCAGATATGTATGAACCAACAGGACAAATGTCCATGGGAATTAATTGTGTATACACTTACCCAGTTTGGTGTGGAATGGCATCATTTGTGAAAATAGGGTAGGGTGACAAAATATTACATTAACAACTTAAACTACCTATACATATGCTGTACATTCCTAGTAGGTGCAGATATATATTCCCTACATGTATTAGTACAGTTTCCTATATGTAACCTTAGGAATGTTGGTGATGGGAATGTTACTACTACATTAATATACATTCCATTTTTATTCATACCTGTTCATATCTGGCTGTGTTCAGGTACAGCATCCTGCTACATTTGATTTATATGGCTCTAGACAACTGTGGATGTTCAGTATTTCATACAACCATACTATCTCCATATTGCAAGGGTACAGCAACATATCCAAATTGTGGGACAGACACATTCCAGGTTCAGTACTTTATTACACACATTTCACTCTTTGGTTGTGGCTGTCTCATTCATTTCATTATGTACTCACTGCAGTATAACTTTATTCCAGACTTATTACAGCTTTCTTGGTAGATTCATACCCTCTTTCTCACACTCTCACTTGTTTTATTTTTACATTCCAGAATAGTACTTAATTCTAGGCGTTATTAACATTTCTTACTGGGTTACAACAATCCTTTCCAACTGACTCACTTATTTCATATGGCAGATTTTAAAAGGGATGTATTTGACACATGTCTATCCTTTGCTGATTGATTACCACTCATTTTCAGGCTGAAGCAGTTATCTGATATTACAATACAGGTAGAAACTCTCTATTTGAGACTTGTTTAATGTTTATTTCTGGATTACAGGCTGCATCACTTATCTAATCTTACAGTACAACCAGAATCTTTCTTCTAGGCTTATTTGAACTTTATTAATATGTAACAACACTGAACTCTTTTACAAGCTGTCTCACTTATATTCTATAACAATTCCAGCAAAATAATTACTAACCTGCCTGGTGGCGCAACCTCACCAGCCTATCAGCATAGGCTTGCTAATTCATGGAACGGACACCTGCAGCTGTAATATAAATGATGTAATATTGGAATATGCATCTCCATACTATAGGCTAGGATAATTTCTTACATACTTAATTACATGGATACTTAGTAGTGGGTGTTGGGCATTTGCCAGGCCTCCTGGATCCAATGGTTCAGTTGGTCCTGCTTACGTCTCTTCAGGTCCGCATGGTGGTGACAGACCTGTTCACCAGTCCTTGGAATGCCTGTGGCACTGGTGAGATCATGTGCCAACCGGTTCCATGCCTCTGCCTTGTATGCACCCCAGTGAACCTGGCCCTGCATGAGTTGGGCCTCATGATCATGAACTAGGAGCCAAACCATATATTTTGACTCCTCAACACCCCACCTCTGTGCTCTAAAGTGACTTCCCTCTCCTGCACCTGCCATCCTGACTGCAAATGGGTACCACAATCAATTATGCTGTGTATTCCGCCTATGGGGCTTATATATGCCCATTTTCCTGCACTTATCTGTGATTGGCCATTTTGGATATTTATCAGCTTAAAAAAACTGCTTTGTCATGCTTCTATTTCCATTCATTCTTATATATATATGCTAATACTGCATTTTTCAGTACAACTGTCATGGCTTAGTGGTTCAGTACTTTGACTATGGTGCACAGTATCCTGGGTTCGAGCCTGGGCATTGTTTTTTTTTTTTATTTTACTATTGTCTAGACAGGCTAGGAGGTGTGTCCGTGTAAAGGCAGCTTTGATACAGCTTGCTCAGCGTTGCCCACCGGTAAGCTGGTTGGCACGATGCGCAGCTCCGCGCAAACGGCTTACTCTGGGTAACACGTTATTTGGCTATGAGCACTCATATTCCACTGTGTGAAGCATTGCTCAACTACGGGCACTCATTTTAAGCGTGTTAAAGTGCTGCTCAAATCCGGGCACTCATATGACACCTGTTAAATCTATGCTCACCTGAGGGCAGTCATATTAAGCTTGTTACAGCGCTGCTCACCTATGGGCACTCATATTAGGCTTCTTGAAGCCTTGCTCAGCTATGGGCACATAATCTTTTTTTTATATTTTATTGTGTTGGATTATTCAAATATACATGGCTCATTTCATTACATTTTACTTAAATTATAGCTTTATATATATATATATATATATATATATATATATATATATATATATATATATATATATATATGTCAGGGGATTGTTTCATGCTTATTTAACTAAAAATAGAGAATGATGTTGTGGAGGCTCGAACCGTGACTACCTCCTCTTTGGCCAACGTCTCTACCGCTACACTATTGCTACTTGGCTTAATTTGCATATTTAGATCTTATATGCTTTTCACTGTCTGCTACCTGTGGCTGAGTGAAGGGCATACCCGCACAAACGAGTGCAACTACGGGCAAACATTTTGGAAATTAAAAAAAAAAATTTAACTGTTATTATTACGTTTTACATTACAGTTGGGTTTATAGTCTGTGGGGGCATGTGTGGTGTTGTGTTCCTTGACATTTCCGCGGACTCGCTCGTGGGAGTTTACTTTCAGGACTCTGACTCTTCTGGGGGCATGTCCCTTTGCAGACCTCGGCATTCAGACACGCCCCCTACTTTCCTAAATGGACTGTGTTAGCCTAGGGTATGATTCAGCATGCCCTCATGAATATGCATGGAATGCTGACGTCATACCGTTAGACTGCAGCCTCCGTGTAAGACATATTAACTCTTACAAGGAGGTTTTGTGAATCCTGCCCATGATTTTTTCTTTTGAATCTAAAATGTTGTAAATGGAAAAGTGTCAGGTTA
>NC_056741.1:91963661-91985785 GCF_019279795.1 Protopterus annectens
GGGGTAAAAGCTGAAAAAATCCAAAATTTTGGGCCAAAATTTCAACAAAAATAAAAGATGCGGGGAAAAATGGCATATATAAGTCCCATAGGCGGGAACACACACCATAACTGATTGTGGTACCCATTTGCAGTCAGGATGGCAGGTGCAGGAGAGGGAAATCACTTTAGAGCACAAAGGTGGGGTGTTGAGGAGTCAAAATATATGGTTTGGCTCCTAGTCCATGATTATGAAGTGCAACTCATGCAGGGCCAGGTTCAATGGGGAGCGTATAAGGCAGAGGCATGGAACCGGTTGGCACATGATCTCACCAGTGCCACAGGCATTCCAAGGACTGGTGAACAGGTCCATCACCACCATGCGGACCTGGTGGCGAAAGAGGAACAACTGAACCGATGGATCAGGAGGCCCGCCAAATGCCCAATGCCCCACTACTGAGTAAGTATCCATGTAATTAAGTATGTAAGAAATGCTATCCTAGCCTATAGTATGGATAGGTATGTTACAATATTCCTTCATTTATATTACAGCTGCAGGTGTTCGTTCCGCGAATCAGCAAGCCTATGCTGATAGGCTGTCGAGGTTGCGCCACCAGGCAGGTTAGTAATTATTCTGCTGGTATTGTTATAGAATATAAGTGGGACAGCTTGTAAAAGAGTTCAGTGTTGTAACCCAGTAATAATGGTCAAATAAGCCTAGAAGAAAGATTCTGCTAGTATTGTAAGATTAGATAAGTGATGCAGCCTGGAAAAGAGTATTGCAATCAAGTAATAAAGATTAAACAAGTCTCAAATACAGTTCCCACCTGTAATGTAATATCAGATAACTGCTTCAGCCTGAAAATGAGTGTTGTAATCAATCAACAAAGGATAGACAACTGTCAAATACATCCTTGTAAATTCTGCCATATGAAATAAGTGAGTCAACTGGAAAAGATTGTTGTAACCCAGTAATAAATGTTAATAAAGCCTAGAATTAAGTACTATCCTGAAATGCAAATATAAAATAAGTGAGAGAGTGTGAGAAAGAGAGTTTGAAGCTACCAAGAAATCTGTAATAAATCTGGAATAAAGGTATACTGCATTCACTACATAATGAAATTAATGAGACAGCCACAACCAAAGAGTGAAATGTCTTTAATAAAGTACAGAACCTGGACTGTGTCCGTCCCACAATTTGGATATGTTGCTGTACCCTTGCATTATGGAGATAGTATGGTTGTACGAAATGCTGAACATCCACAGTTGTCTAGACCAATATAAATCAAATGTAGCAGGATGCTTTACCTGAACACAGCCAGATATGAACATATATGAATAAAATTGGAATGTATACTAATGTAGCAGTAACATCCCCATCACCAACATTCCTAAGGTTACATACAGGAAACTGTACTAATACATGTAGGGGATATATATCTGCATCTACTAGGAATGTACAGTATATGTATAGGTAGTTTATGTTGTTAATGTAATATTTCTCCACCCTACCCTATTTTCACAAATTATGCCATTCCACACCAAACTGGGTATGTGTATTCACAATTAATTCCCATGGACATTTGTCCTGTTGGTTTATACATATCTACATGTACGTTGATGCATGTGCCCTGTTCACATATCCAAACCTGATGGCCTGTTGCCACCAATCAACCCTGCATGCTGTTGGAATGTCCACTGTTGTTCTAAATATGCATGTGTTATGCTTGCTGCTCAATGTTCAGAATTCATGTGTGTTTGGTTAATGGGAATACTGATGCATGCTGTTACAACTAATTTTGAATGGTGTTGTTTGTTACAAACCCAAAATACCATAAAATACTGCTAAACATAGGAAAACAGGGAAGGCGGGTTCCAGCGGACCCACCTCTCCCACCTCAGCTGGCGAGTGCACCTTGCACCAGTGCCCAGGCCGGGACCTCCCCCTCCAGTGGCCCTGTGCCACCTTCGGGTGGAAGCGCTGCAGGGGATGGGGCTCGTCCCCCCTCTGCAAGCATGGCAGTAGGAGAGCCTCCACTCACCCTCCATAAGGTCCGGTCTGTGGTGGGTAGTGAGATCAGGCGTTCTGTGACTGATCCACTACGCCAGCTTGAGGCAAGAGTGGCGCAACTCACGGGTGTGCCTGCCCATCCTATCCAGCCCCCAGCACAGCCCCGGCCTGGGCTGTGAAGGCGCAGTGGTAACTGCCCATGGGTGGGGATCTCAGTTCCACTGTTGCCATCTTTGGGCTCATGGGCTTGCGATATCCAAACATCCATCCCCGTCAATTGTGTTTACCCCCCACATGTGTCATACTCCGCCCCTGTATGTGTCTTGTTTGTCTTGTCTGTTAACCTCCCCAACCTACCTCCCCAAATATACCTACTTCCTGTACCTCACATTCCACTCTCACCTGAAAAAATATATAAAAAAAGGGTACTCTGTTCCCACAAAAAAATTACGCCCCATACATAGCTGCCCATTTCGCATACATGTCTGCTGGACATGTAAACTGATAATTACAATTGGCTCTACAACATATTTTGTTGTCCTCACCCCTCTCTCAGGGGTGGAAAGTGTCAAATCTCACTCTAAATTTCTAACATATGCACAGCTGTTGCTGGTAAAGAATTGGGCAGCTATGGGCCTTCCCTACATCCTTCCTGCACATCCCAAGCTTGTTTTCCTACTGTCCTACCGTCTTTGTGCCCCCTTTTTCACCACTTACCTATTTCCCCATTTTCTTTTCTTTAAAAGAAAATAGCGCAGGTGTTAGCGGGAGTAAGCACTTTTAAGCAGTAGTCAGCGGGTGTGCGCTTAGCTAAGCGTAGATAAGCATAGCTAAGCATTGCGCAAACTCGCGCAAACCCACTTACAACTGCTTAAAAGTGCCTTAGTCACTCTGTATGACAAGGCCTGTAGTCTGCTCATCAGCAAAATAAAATAACCCTGTCAGTCTCGAACCCCGAACCTTGGAACACTAGACTGCATGAATTACCACTGAGCCACAGCAGATATACAAGAACTTAGTGCTGAAAGAAATATATCATGAAATACAATGAGTGAATGTAAAGGGAAAATAGGAAGGCCATTACACAAAGCTTGTTCTGTGCATCTTTACTGGCAATTCTTGTGGAATTGCATTACATTAGTATGATAAGAGAAACAGCCATGCTAGTAGGTAATAATGTTACAGTAGCACCTTACAAACCCCACACAGTATCAGAGCAGGATAAACACCACCATATTTGAATAGGTAAGAGGCCAGACCTTCCAACTGTGACTGATTTACAGGGATGTCCCTGATTTGCAAACAAATGTTACCTGTGCCCCACTGGCTCCTTGTGAAATGTACTCACAGTAGGCAGAAAGGTGGGGAATCCCACATAATGGTAACTGTCAATGTTACAGTAGACCCTACTTGCATGTCAGAAATGGTGTAGTAATACATATGCTCAAAATACCCCACAGTCACAACTGCAGAATATCTGAAATATATCACAGGTGTATCCCACTGATATGTACCTTTCCCTGAGGCTGGTGAAATATATACATGAGAGTATCTGAGGCCTGGAAGTGTCAGAAACACACAGGCATATCAGCCTGTAAGCTGTTAAACACTCTGTGAATAGCTGTAGAATTACTTCCACAAGCATGCCCTTATGTAGGAGTACAACACAGAAATATCAAAGGATGTAGCCATCTAACATACTAATGACAGTATAGCAGTTCACAAGCACTGCGTGTGCCTGATATTAATAATTGTTAGTACAATATACTTAGTTGTCTTCACCCCTCTCTCAGGTGTGGAAAGTTTCAAATGTCACAGCAAATGTCAAACATATGTACAGCTATTGCAGTTAGAGAAATTTGCAGCTATGGACCTTCCCTACACCCAGTCTGCACATCCCTAGCTGGTGTCCCCACTGACTTCCTGCTTCCCGCTTACAACTGTTTAAAAGTGCCTTATTCACTCTGTATGACAAGGCCCCAGTACTGCTCAGCAGCAAAATAAAATACCTTTGTAAGTGTCAAACCCCAGACCTTGGGCTCACCAGACTGCATGAAGTACCACCAAGCCACAGCAAGCATATAAGAACTTACTGCTGAAAGAAATATATCATGCATTACAAGGAGTGAATGTAAATGGAAAATAGGAAAGCCATAGCAACACATTCCAGTAAAAACAAATATCAGGCATTCAATGAGTGAATGTAAAGGGAAAATAGAAAAGCCATAGCAACACATTGCAAGAACTACTGTTGTATGCCAGTTAATCCACAAATCCCACAGGAAAGTACATACTCCCATGTAAACAGTGTTATCATTAGCAGGTGTGAGTTAACATACACACTGAGAAGAGTGCACTGGAAGAAGCAACAGTCAGGTTTCAGTACAACATGCATTTCAGTGGCTACAACACAGCCTCAGATATGAGAGATATACCAACCTTCTGACTGATACAACAGTGTCCACAGCAAACCAGCATGGTCCCCACCTTGCAAAACTGAAAGGCCTACGCCTACCTAACCTATCATTTTATAGCAGTGTCCTGAAATCACAGTGAGAACTGCAATTACCACACAGCAGGCTGCATGCAATTACTAAATGCTAGCCACCAATTGGTGCAGAGGCCATCACATGCACATGTGCAGATACCTACAAAAGCAGTCCACACATGCAATAATATCATTGCAGCAACGGGAGAGAGAGAGAGTGAGAGAGAGTGAGAGAGTGAGAGAGTGAGAGAGAGAGAGAGAAGAGACCAAAAAAAAGCCAGCAAACAAGCAAGCCAGCAAGCCAAAAGAAAAAAGCTGTCAGAGACAAAGGTAATGTAAACTACATAATCTAATAATCTACATACTGTGAACCCTCCATATGTGTTAGCAGTCTGTATCTATATGTATATGCAGATGTGCATAGGGCAAGGGACATACTGCAACTGTTAGTGAAGGCTGGACATACATATGTAGTTGAAGGTTGCTATGTGCACATATCAATGTAGGTTGTAGTGTGTGGCAATGAAAACAGCATGCAGTGCAGGTATATGTCATGTGGTGGTGAACTTCTGTGGGACTGAGCCAGTGAGGCCTGCTACAGCTATACGGCCTGAGGACAGCATAATGCATTCTGCACAACACTGTGCAATATCATTACAGAATGGTATGTCTCACAACTGTTTCAGAAGTGATATTCCCACCATGAAAAGTGGGCAGTCTATGTGCCTACATGTGCATGTATATATACAGCAATGGATGTTTAGAAGTGTGTGTATATATGTATACATATATATATATATATATATGGGTCTAGGTTAGAAGATCGACAACTGATTTAACCGACAACGGATTAGCGGGCGCCAGATGATCGACACTCGGAAGACCGGGACGCTTACGGATGAAAACTCCGGCGCCAGGGATAGTGAGTTGGAAAGAAGGCTGTGTGAGTATGCGGTGGTGACGGACGTTAAGGTGTGACTAAGGTAAGTGTGGATAGTGACAGTCTGTGGGGATAGGGTGGGTTAAGTGAGTTAGGGTTAGGCGGGTTAGGTAAGTGTCGCGGTACTGGTATTTTTGGGTTAGGGCGGGTTAAGTGAGTTAGGGTTAGAGCGCGGGTTATGTAAGTGTGCAGTAGTGGTATTTTTGGGTTAGGGGTGGGTTAAGTGAGTTAGGGTTAGGCGGCGGGTTAACTGAGTGTCGCGATAGTGACGGACCTTAGGGTAAGGGTTTGGGTTAGGGTTGGACATAGTTGTGTGTGTGAGGTTTAGTGTGGGTTTGTGAGGATTTTGGTGTGCTTGTGTTCTGTGTGTGGTTTTTGGATAAGGGGATGTGTTTTGTTAGTTGATTGTTGTTATTGTGGTGTGTGCAGTGTGTGGGGTCTCGTGTTTGTGGACCGTCGGTTACTTGTGTGTCGGGCATGTGAGTCATCGTGTTTATGGTTTGTCGATAATGTGGTGTTGATGTTTTTGTTGTCGGTGAAAGTGGCTGTCAATCTTATGACCTAGAAGCATATATATATATCTATATATATATATATATATAGATATATATATCTACATATATACATGAGATATATATATCTACATATATACATGAGATATATATATCTACATATATACATATATATATATATATATATACATATATATATTTACATATATATATATATATATATATATAACTATATACATATATAAATATACATAGAGGTATGCATAGATAGAGATATATAGATAGATAGAATATGTATATACATATAGATATAATAGATACATACATATATAGATATATATGTAGATACATACATATATACAGATAGATATGAATGTCTATAGATATGTATATATATATATATATATATTTATATATATATATATATATGTATATATATATAGTTATATAGAGCAGTGTGTATATATATACATATATGTAGATATGTATATATATATATATATATATATATATTTATATGTGTGTATGTATATATATATATATATATATATATATATATATATATATATATATATATATATGTATATATAAAGAGAGAGTGAGAGAGGGGGACATGGGGGCTGATGTACTGCAACAGGTGCCTGGTGACCAAGGCATGGACTGAACACCAGTGTTGATACTGCAGTACCATACCCCATTCCAAAACATGTTACCCACTAACTACCACATAGGTGGTTGCCTGCCTACCACTGGAGGTGTCAGAAGGGAACATGGGACACAGGTGTAAAATAGCCTCCCCTTTGATATCCACAGTGGCACACTAGTCTTGTAATCCCTGTACATGGTACGTGTCATTACAAAAGGTGTGTCAGCTAGGGAAATGTAAGTCAGTGTGCCCCTCTACACCTCACAATTTGCTATGCAATATGTACCTCCCATGATAACTACAGCAAGTGGAAAGGCCACAGACATACCTAACAAAGACTGATAATGCCCTCAAACACATTCCCTATGCAGACTGACTCACAAAACCACAGCTAGAGTGCCTTGCATACTTCCTACACAGAGGTTACCACTGCTGGACATACAAAGTTATGTCACACCCATACCAGTCGGCCAACCACCATGGCAACACCTCACAATCCGTCCAGCCTACATGACCTAGGGCCCTAATCCTTGTCACCGCACTAAACAGCACATGCTGGAGGTACAGGTTTCTATACACAAATATGGCATACCCTGGACTAAACCACCCAGCATTAACAAACAAGGCTCATTATTAATAGATGTCATACATACCCCTGATGAATGTTATGGAGATAGGTAATATGCTCTGTGAGTCACCTCTGTGTAACCGTTTCACAGGAGCAAGTAAAATCACATTACATGTGTCCCAAAGGGCAGGGTAGCATATGGCTAGGCTACCCTAGGCCCAGGGCCAATAGCATAGTACCTACCTATGACGCAATGCACACACACATGTACTCAGTGCAATACCAGCTATGTGAGGTTGAATGAGTGTGACACTGACTGTGTGCAAGGTCTGTAAAGGTGTGATAGCTTAGCGTGAGTTTGTGTCTGTCATGGTAGTTTGTGTCATAGGTGTGAGGCCAGAGAAAGATGTGTCAGTTATCGGCATGCAAACATAGTAGATTGGCATATGTTGTGCTGTAGTTCCCTGTGTATGACTGCGGTGTCCCATCGTAGGCATAAGCAACACATGTATGCTCAGTAAATGGTACTGCTGTTGAATCCAGCTCACATATGAACTGTTGTACTACCTGAAGTTGTAGGCCTAAACACTACAGTATGGTGTATGTTCACATTCCCTGGTAACACTGTCTGGTGTGTTTCCTGTAGTCTGCACAGATTACATACCTCATGCATAGGTATTGTAAGTAGGGGCACACAGTACTATAAGGTACACAGTTAATGCTCATCTGTGTCGTCATACATTTGTGTGTTGTATGTATGTGTAATGTGTGTGTAATGATGCCTGTACCATGGCCGCAATCACATGTGTGTTACAGGGTATGTGTGTGTACCTGGCAGCATGTATACTCTGTGACAGCAGTATGCTGGCTATATTAACAACTGTGCACATATGTCAGGTAGGGGTATGGCATCAAAGACTAGGGTGGATTATCATTTAAACTGTAAATGTGCATTGCATTCATTGCATGGGATGACAATATACTTCATCCATTAGCTTGATACTTACCCCCAGTGTGAGGTTGTGCATTGTATCCCAAACAGTGTGCCGAGTGCTGGTGTATACTAGTTTGTTGTATGGAGTGTGGCAGGCACTGTCAGACAGTTGTGTGCTGAGCACTGATATGTGGTATTGAACATGTGTATCCCCTGATAGACAGACAGATGCTATATATGGCAGTTAAGTGATATCAGTACATTAGAATATTAAGTGTGCCACATGACTTGCTCACATATTTTTCGGGTGATGGTGCATCAGCGTAACCCACCTTATACAGCAGCAGAGGATCAGGAGATCCACCCGAGCCTGGTGCAGAATTTCTCTGTGCTGTTTTCCAGGGCCAGCCGGAACCAGCATGAGAGGGCTGCACTGTGGCAAGATTTTGTCTGTCGGGTAAATGACATAGGCATGCATAATCGGACATATGAGCAGGTACGCCATCACTGCAGTGATTTAGACATGTCCGGCAGTGTGCATCTGATATCCACAGACAACAGCTTGCCACAGGTGGTGGGGTACCTATCTACCCCCCCCTCACCAGTGTGGAGGAACACCTCCTAAGTGTTGCGGCTCCAGGCCAACAACAACAACATCCACAAACATGTGTCATCATCGAGGCCGGAGCCACCCAGCATGTTGAAATGGAGTGTGCAGGTAACATGCCATATCTGTAGTTGACTGTTCTCTGTACTGGTAGTTTATGCGTGTGTGAGATATGTACTGTGTGTGTAGCTGTTAACCTGCAAGATTGATATTTTGAGCATAATCTGTACACCTGTGAAAGCCACCTGTTGTACTACTGTACTTTATCATACTCACAGTATCAATGGCACAGTTGTGGCCACTGGCAATCACTGTCATATTTTTGCAGGTCCCTCTGGAGTGACAGCAAGGCAGCCAATCCATGCTGGTGAGTGTGTAATAACAATACTATTGCTAATGACATGTGCATATCACATGGAGGTGTAGTGTGTGCACATGTAATACCTACGCATAATGCATGCTGTGCATGTTTGCTGTGAGACTATGCATATCCCATTATTCTCAGTAGCTGCCTCACTCACATGCAATACACAGAGCATGACACACATGTGTGGCAACACAGTACTGGACATTGTATAGGCATACCTGATACACATGTACACAACACACACATGTTTGGCATAGACACTACACCTTAACCTGCTACACATGTCCAATTATGACACCTGCTGTATGGCCACTCTTCAGTATCCCACTTATCCTCTATGCAGCACACATAATATACCTGAGGGGTAGAGGCCTACCATGTCTTTGTGCAACAGTCTTGAACAAATAATACATTCATGTTAGGCAATGCTCACTATTGGCCACCTTACACACCCATGTAACAAGTGGCTGTGTAATTGTGGATGTAGTCATGTTACTGCACTTCAGGTACAGCATGCTAGCTGCCTGTCTGGCACACATTATTATTGTTGACTGACCACAAGAAGCATGTTGATCATGGCTCACATTACTACACCACATCCAGTTCCACTGACCACAAAAGTACACATAGCAGTTATTGCGTAGCACCGTCATGTGTTGTGTGTGTGTGTGTGTGTGTGTGTGTGCAAATATATGCACCCACAGCTTGTAACACTTGCACAATCTTGTTATGTCCTTGTACACATTGTGTCCCAGGGTGGAGACAATCACTGAACAACTACACACAACCATCAAGTACATGTATACTGTTATTAACAATGGCTGTCTACACTTGCACTGCATGTTCATGTGCAACACATAATCTGCATGCTGACACATGTGCAGTGATGTTTTTCCTTGTGATACTATCACCCACCCTCAAACAGTTTTGTGTATGTGTTGAATTGCAGGTGTGTCTGTGTTTGTATCTGCTGTACTGAGGAATGTGCCTGTGTGCCTGTGTGCCTGTGTGCCTGTGTGCCTGTGCGCCTGTGTGCCTGTGCACCTGTGTGCATGTGTGCATGTGCGCATGTGTGCATGAGCGCATGTGTGCATGTGCGCATGTGTGCATGTGTGCTAACATCGTGTACACATTTGTAAACTGTGTTTCCTATCTTCCTCACACAGGTTCTGATGTTGCTCTGGTGGAGGGCAGCAGGGAACCTGAAGCCACTGCTGGGGATAGTGATAATGATGATACATGTGTAATGGCACAGGGAGGTGTGACAGGGTCTGTCGTTGGTCAGCCAATCGACACTACACAGCAGTCAACCCCATCAATGCGCACAGTCATCCTGCCGATACATCCATTTTCACCAATGTCCTTAGCTGAGGGACAGCATACAGTGGGCATTGACCAGGGTAGTGTGGTATCATTGGCACATGCATCCCCTCACAGCAGCCATGGCCAGATTCCTGACATGGTACCACACAGGCAGATGTCCAGGGGTTCTCGTGGGAGCATCTGTGGTCGTACTGCCCTGTCAGACATGCCCACAGAGGTCTTTCAACCTCAGCTATGTTCCGGGCTGTAATGCAGGCACAGGCACATATGGAACGGTACACCAGACAGGGTCTGAGGGTGCTTAGAGCACATCGCACCGCTATGAATGACACTATGTGTGACGTTGCGGCTGCCATCCGTAATATCAGCGCGGTCATTGATAGACGTTGGGGGGACACATTAGATCTCTTCCACAACTACATGTCCAGGAGCCAGGACAGTGCAGGATGGTTGAGGCGTCGACATGGACGTATGCCAGCAACATCAGCAGCTGGCAATTGTCGCGGACGATTACAAACCCGAAGCCGCTCCCATAGTGCCAGTACCAGCCCCAGCAATGCTGGGTCTGTGCTGTCATTACACCGTCCTAAAAGACCATGTTCACGTGGATCTGGACAGTCCCAGCAGGGACATGTGTCCAGTCAACAACCCACTGCTTCTGATAACAGTACCCAGTCTGGCTTAGTACCTAATACTGTCTGTAGCACCCCTGCCAGGCACAGGTACAGTGTCCGTGGCCAGAGACAATGATCTGTATGACCTGGAAGGTACAGTCTGTGGCTGTCCACAAACACCCGTATATGGCAGCCACGTGGTGGAACTGTGAGCAAGCATACACACACACATAATGCTAACACCTAGGGCTAACACATACAGACACATCACATCAACATTGCCCCATGTTGTACTGTTGTCCCTCACTAACACACACACACACACACACACACACACACACACACATACATGTCGATTGGATGTGTCAATGGCAGACTCTGACAAACCAAGTACACACCCTGTGCATATAATGAAACTGTGCCACCTCCTGCCATCTGTAATATTGATGCAGGAACAGGATAGCATGGTGCTGATGCACAGGGTGACTACATAGCACTGTAGTAATAATATCATGTTGTTAACAGTACAGTGTAATGATATCGTTGTGGGTATATTCGAGCATGCATGATGCATTAACTACGACTGTCATTATAGTTTTGTATACACCAGTGTTAATTCCCAAAGTGTACTGTCTGCACATGTGCCACATGGCTGTTGTGTGTACCTGTGCCTGCATGTGTTGGGGTGTGGACAGTACATGTGTGATGTTTGCAGCACAGAGTTGCAGGTGTACATTTGTGAACATGGTTAGCATGGAACATGACATGGTTTGAAAGTATGCTGTGGGTGATACGGTTTCCATATGTCAATGGTCTCCATTCTGGTACTATACACAGCCTACATAGCCTGACATTCCATGGTCATTACATGGTGTCTCCTCAACTGATACACAGATGTAGGAACCTGGTGTCAGCGATATCCCTGCAGTACTACACTATACCAGTAGCCATTCTTACTGAGCCCTACACATCCCTGGGAACAATACTCTTTGGCATATAGCAGTCTCACATACATGTCAACACACTACGGATATGTCCATCCATGACTGCAAATGCATACAGTGGCCTACAATGCATTCTACACATGACACACCTAACCACCACAAGGGTATCATACAGACAGATACCTGTTGTCCAAGCCATGCTGTATTGCTGTAACGCAACTGTAGCATTGTCATCGGCATGTAGTTAACATAGTATTCCAACAGTACCATGTAGGTGGTAGCATCCATCATGTAGAACGAGTAATGGTGTGTACATGTGGACAAGTGTTATCTTGTCTATCCTGTGATATTCACATTTCCAAAGGTATTCTGCAGTCCCTCGGTGTATCACCTAAGCAAGATGGTGTCTGTATGCATATCGGCAACAGTTGCCATACACCTACACTGGATGTCCATCACTCACAGTCTTTGCTGTGTTTTAACATGTCTGACATATACTCCAGATATGAACCCTCACCCGCATTAATCTATCAAAGCTTTCATGGGTGTGTGTCACATAGTTGGCCTAGGACACAGATCGCTGCAGTAGCCTGCATTGTCACCAACATACATGTATGGCCTAAGGTCTGGTAAGCTGCGGCACATGCTGGCAAAGGTAACAACTGTAATCATATGAGGCAGGCTTCACACATAGGAACTATTAAAGGTCACAGGTACATATCTGTATGTGGCACACACATACCTGATGTGTGCATTGAAACTACTGTTATAATAATATGTCATACAATAATAAAAGCAAAACACACAACACATTGACAAACTGCGTGACAAACACACACATGTCATTTGAAGGATTCAAACCCCTACCGATCTATGTTATGATACCTGAGAGAGACGCATTAGTGTAGTGCGCTATTCGCATTACTGGATGATTTCCCTTCTCCTGCTTTATTTATAGGGTGCTGACATCATCAGTCTTTCCAAAGAGGAATGTACATCTTTTAGTGTGTTATCTCAGTCTTCAAAAAAGGCCATTCCTTTCACAGAGAATTGCATACATACACACCCCCCCCACACACACACAGAGTTTGCAGGATTCAAACCCCTACCTAACTATGTTATGATACTTGAGAGAGACACATTAGCGCAGCGCGCTATTTACATTACTGGATGATTTCCCTTCTCCTGCTGTATTTATAGGGTGCTGACATCATCAGTCTTTCCAAAGAGGAATGTACATCTTTTAGTGTGTTATCCCAGTCTTCAAAAAGGCCATTCCTTTCACAGAGAATTGCATACATACACACCCCACTACCACCCCACACACAGCGTTTGCAGGATTCAAACCCCTACCTAACTATGTTATGATACTTGAGAGAGACACATTAGTGCAGCACGCTATTCGCATTACTGGATGATTTCCCTTCTCCTGCTGTATTTATAGGGTGCTGACATCATCAGTCTTTCCAAAGAGGAATGTACATTTTTTACTGTCCCTCAGTATGGGGGATAACAATATCTGTGGATTAACAGACGCCTAGTTCAGGGTCACATGTGCACACTGGCACTGCCAGGTTATGTTCTATACCATGCTTCGTGACCACAGGACTTGTAACACACAACACAAGTAGGGGGTGTATCCATATACATCACAGATACACACACCTCTGGGTTGCTACCACTGCACTAAGCATGACAGGCCATACATATACAACTACCATTGTGCAAAACTGCCTTTTGGTTTGGTGTGTAGTTCAGACCCCCCCCCCCCCATACCCAGGAACCGCACCCGGCTTTCCTGGGAACAGTGTAGGATATGAAGGTCTTCACACACACCGTTATAGTGGTTGACTTCAGGTACACAAATATTGACTGGGGATACTACACAGGCCCTCAACAACATCACCCTACAGCCACTACAATTTGTGGATCCATGTGCTATGGCACAACCAGTCACCACACCCACAAGGGGGAATACATATTGGACCTGATCATCACCAACATGGGGACTCTATGTTCCACACCAGAGGTAGAACCCTCATTGTTAAGATCAGACCATAAACAACTTTCCCTGGACATCAATATCCCGTCCCCACCCCCAGCCAAGGAAATCACTGTAAAGAATTTCTCAAAAGCAGACTTTGCACTTGTGAAGACTGGGGTGGAATACTTCAAAGGCCCTGTGCTGGAGGATAATACAGCTCAATCTGCAGAATCCTTTACAAACGCATTGTATGAGTACCTGCAGGTATGCATTGATCATGCTATTCCAAATAAAACCATGACTCCTCCAAAACAAGAGACCTGTCTGGTTGACCCCGGTCATATATAAGCTGTACAATAGAAGGAGGAAGCTACTACATAACAGAGCAATATCCCACAGAGGGAGGATATCTCTGAACAGAGGGATCACCCCAGGGATCACGTCAGTCGCCCTGCTAGACAGGGGTCCAGGAAAGTAAATAATGTGGGAAGAAATAGCCAGGGAATTGTTATGGCTAGGCTTGTATAGGCCCTAGGGCTGATAGCCTAGTACCAACCTATGAACCTATGAACCTATGAACAATATTGACAAGACACTTCAATCCCTCATATAATCATCACTTGCACATTTTGACAGTGAAATTGACCAGACACTACAGATAATCACAAGGCCTTCTTTAGTTATGTCAGGAATATGTGTGGAAACAACACAGATATGCTCTGAATTGTTGCATAACAGCACAAAATATGCCAAACCTACGGACATAACCTACACCCTGGCAGACAGAGTCTGCACAAACCCCTTACCCCCCAAGGGTACAGATGCCCATCCCAAATGAATGTAACCTCCCTGACATCACAGATGCACAGGTGAAAGGTGCCCTCTCCACAGCAAATAACACAGCATATGTATGGGACCGGATGGTGTCCTAGGCTGTGTCCTACACGAGCTCTGAGTAGAACTGAACACTCACATTAAGTCACTGTTCCAACTTAGCCTTACTACAGGATATGTACCCTGAGAATGGCATACAGATACAGTGCTCCCACTCCAAAGGTGGTGCCACAACGGACCACAGGAACTATCACCCCATAAGCCTGACTAGTGTGGTAGAAAAAGCTATGGAGCGTATTATCATGGAAGTCATAATCAAAAACATTGTGAGCCTCTAGACAGTGGATCATACACAATTCGGCTTTGTTAAGGGCAGATCTTGCCTCTTACACATAGTTCATATCTTTGAAATGGTTACTGAAGCCATGGATGAGGGCAAGGTAGTTCACACAGTCTACCTGTACCTTGCAGAAGCCTGCAACACAATACCCCACTCAGGCATCATACATATGCTTACCAGCTTAAATATCAACCCCTATATCACTAGATGTGTTGCTATCTGCCTCAGGGATGGAACCCACATGGTCAGAATTGCAGGTGCCATGTCCAATTCCAGACCAGTTACAACTGGTGTCTCACTGGGCTCAGTTGTGGGACCTGTCCTGTTCGGTATGTACTTCTCTGAGGTTCAGACTAACATGGGGGGATTATGTCTAATAAACGTCACAGATGACTGCTAACCGGGGGCCATAAGCAACACTGCAGCTGACACATGCTTCCTCCATAAGGGTCTCAGAGATGGATGCGTTTTGCCGTAGCCATGGCCTCTTGCTAAATGCTAAGACATGCATAGTCATCCCCTTTGGTGAAAACAAGGTGCACACAAATCACCACATACGTGGTAATCCATTAAGTACAGAAGATGTATTTACAGATTTGGGGACCAACATAGATCGTAACCTCTCCTTTGCTAATCACATTGACAGAGTCATTGCAAAGACCTTTATATAGCCCTCCTTATCACATGGGGGTTTGCATGTAGATCATGGGAGGTCATTGTGGCCCTCTACTAGTCACTCATCAGGCCCATGTTTGACTACAATGGCCCTTTTGGGGTGTACCTTACCCAACACCTGCAGCAACTACAGTGTCCACAACAGTACCTCCCCAAGAGGATCATGGGCTACACACAGATGTCCTATGCAGCTCAACTAATGGATCTCCAGCTCTACTCAGTTGCTTAACGCCTACTCACAGATAATCTATGCCTGACGTACACAGCCATATCAAACCCAGAAGTAATGGACATGCTCCATCTCATAACATCCAAGACCCTTAGAGCTACACACTCCAGGGACTTAAACCTCAGCACAAAACTAAATAGGACATGCTGCAGGAACAGATTCATTACCCAGGGGCTTCCCTCACTCTGGAATTGAATCCCAATTAAAGTTAGACATAGCCCCTCGCCAACCCTCTTCCAGCAAAATCCAGCCGCATGGATGGGAAATTGCATATTCACCCCTGGGGTCTCCACTGTGTCCCTGCTTGACAGAGGCACAGCAAACTAGCCTTAAAGAGGCACAGTAGGCTACTCTACTGGGGAGGTGGACGCCAAATACACTCTGCCTAGGCTTATGAATTCCCTAGGGCAGACAGCCTAGCATCGACCTCTGCACCTATGTTTATGTTGGGGATGCACAATATTTGTTGCTAATACTGTTTGCAGGTCTGTATTGCTGTAGCTTTCCCAGTTTCTATGAACAACTTGTGTATCTGCGTAACATGTTTGATCATGACAGGGTTCCAGTATATTAATATATGTGTCTGTTGTCATTTAACTGTGTGCACAGGGCAGATTGCTGGATCGTGGGAGGTTCCTGGCTTAACACATACAACTGCCAGATATGTGTGGCTGACTGCTATACTCAGACATGGCCTAAGTGTGTGAGCATGCCCAGTTCAGGCCTTCCATGGTTTGTTGCCTGACATATGTCTCATTTATCCAAGTGTGTGAGCATGCCCAGTGTGACCTTTCCATATGTTGTGATCTGAAGTCCACTACATTTGTGGCTGTGTGTGAACATGACCAATATTGACATTTATACTGTGTGTGTTGGAAGTCATGTTGTGTTCTTACTGCCAGACTCCTTTGTGTCATAACTCAACAGGGATTGTGCTGTGCCTGCAGGGTTTCCATGGGATAGTTTGCAAAGACTTGTCAACATTCTTTCATACTGGCTGAACACTGCAATACTGTCATGGTGTACTGGTTCAGTACTTTCACTATGGTGCACAGTATCATGGGTTTGAGTCCCATCACTGCTTTAAATGTTCATACTGACCAGACTGGTTAAGGGCCAGTTGGGCAACTATGAGCATGTTGCATTTTGTTCAGCTATGGCCTACTTAAACCAGGCTTGTCCAACATTGCTGTGTATTCACCAACTTGGGTGGACATTGCCAAACATTACTCCACATTGACCACAGTTGTACTAGTTGATGTGTGTGATTCTGTTCATAGGTTCATACTAGGCTATCTGCCCTAGGGCATTTATAATCCTAGCCAGAGTGTGTTTGGCTTTCAACACACATTTTAAGTGGGGTTGCCATGACATTTTTCAAGGTTAGTATACTGTGCCTCTGTCTAACAGTGACATAGAAGCGATACCCAGGGTAAACCTACAATCTCCCATCCACTCATCCAGGTTCCTCTTGAAGAGAGTCAATGAGGGATTCTGGCTAACCTGGAGTGGGAGTTTACTCAAGAGTGGAGGGAGCCTCTGGGTTATGAATCTGTCACTCCAGCATGTCCTATTTATTTCAGTCCTGAGGTTCAGGTCTCTTGGTAGCGTAGCTTGATGGGATTCTGATTTTCCAAGGTGCAGCATGTCCATTGATTCCAGGTTGGACATGGCTTTATACATCAGGCACAGATCACCTCTGGGCAGGCGGTATGCCACTGAGTGGATCTGCAGTTTCTTTAACCGGGCAGCAAATGGCATGTGTCTGAGCCCTTTGATCCTCCTGGTGAGGTACTTTTGTGGTCTTTCCAGCTGCTGCAGGTGTCTGATAAGGTACATCCCACAAGGGGCACTGTACTCAATTATGGGCCTGATGAGGGATGAGTAAAGAGGCACGGTGACCTCCCCTGATCTAGATGTGAATACCTTCATGATTAGGTGGGCTATATGAACACTTTGGCCACGTGGTTGTCAAATGAGAGATTGCTATCAACTTGGGTCCCCAGGTCCCTTATCACTTCTTCCATACTTAATGGGTTACCACCTATGTGGTAATTTGTGGGCACTTAGTTTTTGCCAAAGGGGATGACTATACACTTTTATGCATTTAGCTTGAGGACATGGCTCTGGCACCAGTTGTCTGTTTCTATGAGGCCCTTTTGTAGGATGCTTGTGTCAGCTGGAGGGTCGATTATGGCACCCAGTTTGCAGTCATCTGCAAACTTGTTCAGCCACAGTCCTTCTGTGTTGGCCTGTACCTCCGAGAAATATATACCAAACAAGGGAGGTCCCAGGACTGAACCTTGTGGGATGCCACTTGTAGCTAGTTTGGGGTCTGACATGGCTCCAGCATTTCTGACCATGTGGGTTCTGTCCTTGAGCCAGTTTGCAACCCATCTAGTGACATAGGGGTTTATATTGAAGCTGGTGAGCTTATCTATAATGACCAAGTGGGGTATTGTATGGAAGGCTTTTGCGAGGTCCAGGTAGGCTGTATGGACCACCTTCCCCTTGTCAATGGCCTTGGTGACTGTTTCAAATGACTCAACCAGGTTTAAGAGGCAGGATCTGCCCTTAACAAAGCCAAACTGGGTAGGATCCAGTGTCTGTAGGTCCCCAATATATTTATTTATGAGGTCCATGATAATCCTTTCCATAGCTTTGCAGACCAAGCTAGTCAGGCTTCTGGGCCAATAGTCTGCAGTATCCACTGAGGCACCACCTTTGTGGAGAGGGACCACTGTTGCTGTACACTGCTCTTTGGGTACATATCCTGTGGTAAGGCTGAGATTGAACAGTGGTTTTATGTTTGTGTTCAATTCTTCTTGGGGTTCATGCTGGACACAGCCCAGGACACTGTCTGGTCCCATTGATGCTGTGTGATTTGCTTTGGAGAGGCTGGCTGTTACCTGGGCAGCTGAGATGTCAGGGGGCCAGCACTCTGCTGGGATAGATATTTGCCCTTTTGGTGGGGAGGGGGGGGAGTTTGCACTGAACTTGTCAGCTCAGATGTTGGCAATGCCTGTGGGTTTGGTGTATTGTTTGTCATTTTGCACTAATTCTGAGCATATCTGGGAATTCCCACCCAGGTTCCTACCATAACTAAAGAAAGCCTTGTGATTATCCTTAGTGTCCTGTACAATTTTTATCTCAATGATGGCCTTAGATGATTTTATGTGTGGCCGTAATTTTTCAATAATACTGATCAGAGATGCCGTCCCTTTTTGGGATTTTGCTCTATCATATAGTAGCTTCCTCCTTGTATTGTATGTTTTTTTTATGGCTGAGGTCCACCAGACAAGATGCCTGCCTTTGGAGGATTGGATCTTGGTTTTATTTGGGATTGCATGATCCATGCATTCCTGAAGGTGTTCATAGAATGCGTTTATAAAGGGTTCTGAGGTCTGGGCCGTATTTTCCACAGGCACAGGGGCTGTGAAGGATTCCACCTTGGTTTTGAGGAGTGTGACATTTGCTTTAGTGAAATTTTTCACTGTGTTTTTCTGGCCATGGGCTGGGGTCGGAATGTGAATATCCAGTGAGATTACTCTATGGTCTGATCCTACCAGTGAGGGATACACTTCTGGTCTTGGGCATAGAGTCCCCATGTTGGTGATGATCAGGTCCAGTATGTTTTCCCCTCTTGTGGGACTGGTAGCAAGCTGTTCCATAGCATTTGAGTTTATAAATTCTAGGAACCTTTGGGTTAGGGTGTTGCAGCTAGGGTAATGCTCCCAGTCTATGTTTGGGTAGTTGAAGTCGCCCAATATAATGGTGTTTGGGGAGACCTTCATATTTTCATGTGTTCTCCATCAGCCAAGTGCAGTTCCAAGTGTGGCTATGAACTGGAAGGCAGTTTTACCCACTGTTAGTTGCACATGGATAGTCTCTGATGCTTCATGCTGTGCTACCAACCTGGGGGTGTGGGTATCTTTGACAAATATTGATACTCACCCTCCTTTTGTAGTTTGTTCCATGTTTTGCAGCTGTAAAGCATGGTATGAGGTGTAAACTGTTAGTGCTAGGGTGCTCTTGGGAGCCTTGAACCAGGTTTCTGTTACTGCACAGATATCAACATTCTCCATGCTGAGGAGAGTTTGGAGTGTGTGCATCTTGCGGTTTAGACTTCTGGCATTGAGTAGCATTACTTCTAGTTTCTTATCTCTTGTGATACCTATGGAGGTGGGTTTGTCTTTTGAGCCTTACCTAAAAAAGGCACTATGGGGATGACAAGAGCCTTTGGCAATATCCAAAAGGCCACAGGTGACAGGTGAAAGCCATCCCTAGCGAAGCATCATGTCTTGTCGAGCATGTCATCCCAGGCTGACAGGCATTGGATCCCCTTTCACTGACACCAATACTTAAGACAATTGTTGTAATTGATCATCTTGTCTTCATATTGTGGCATCATGTTTGGTGAGGGTAGGATGATACTCAAGGTCATCAAGTTTGCATATACTACATGGTGGTAAATGCTGTTTAGCACTACCTTACATTGCTTAACACATGGCCATCATGCCTCAGGTGGTGCTGCAGGGCTGCCTATGTTGGATGCACATACTACACTCCCTGCACATGTTTGAAAGCAGGTTGTGTTAACTTAGGCATCCCTTTCACTATATGTGGGAGTCAGAGAGAGGTATCATTTCCAGGGTTCCTACTGAGCCAGTGTATGTGCTATGCGTTGCCTCTTTGCCAAGGCCAAGGCATACTGGGCATGCCTCCTTCTGCCTACTGGGGCAGGCTCAGGTTGTTCCTCCTCTGAGTCACGCTCTGCCTGTGATGGCCTTGGCAATGGTCGGGGGCTGTTTGGCCCAGGCCTATGCTGGTCCTGCTGCAGCTGTTTTCGCAGAATCATATTATGTAGCATAGCACATACCATGACAATTTGGGTACATGTAGTTGGTGACTATTGCAAGGCTCCACCAGATGTGTCCAGGCACTGGAACCATGACTTGAGCAACCCAAACACATGCTCAATTACATTTCGTGTTTGTGCATGTGCCTCATTATGGCATTCCTGTTCAGGTGTGTGTGCGTTTCTGTTGGGTGTCATCAGCCACGGCTCCAGTGCATAGCCAGCATCTCCCACTAAGTGACCATGTGGGATGTCCCCATTGGCAAATGTCTGGTACAGCTGCTTCAGATGCCAGATATGGGAATCATGATAGCTTCCAGGGCAGCCAGCACACACATTCATTATTATGCCCTGGGCATCACACATGACCTGGCAGTTGATGGAGGGGAAGCCCTTGTGGTTAATGTAGGCCCTACCCCGCTCACCGGCTGGTGCTTTGATGCGTATATGCATGCAGTCTATTGCACCCACTACCTCAGGGTATTCTGCTATTTGCCTTAAGAGACGCATATTGCTGGCCAATACCTCACGGGAATTGGGGAAATATACATGATCACCGACATGTGCTGACATGGCATCCAGGAACTGGTGCAGTACCCTGGATGCTGATGCCTGTGATATTCCCATCATATCACCAGTTGGTCTCTGGAAGGTACCTGTTGCTAGTATTCTTAGGCCAACACATACCTTGGTTTCCACTGGGATGGGTTCCCCTCTGTTGGTTCTGTGTGTGAGGCTTGGCCTGCACAGCTCAGCAATTTGCTGCAGGAGGTCTCTGTCCACTCTATAGCGCTCCACTATCTCCAGCTCATGTAACCCTTGGTAGGTGACCCTGGGCCTATACACTCTTCTCCGTCTCCTCACTGTGGGTTGTCCGGCAGCATTTGCATTGTCACCACCCTCAGCATGTTGCATATGTCACCTTATAACAGCAATGGCAGCCCCTTATCATTTTTTGTCTGAGTGAAGCTTTTTCAGTTTTCACTTCTAGTAGCTTACTCCAGTGTTGCAGTGTCTCTTGAGAGAAACAAACTGCATTGTTGTTTGCAGAGTTTTAAGTGCTGGGCTGGGCTAGTGTTCTGCCTGTGTAATTGCCTGATTCTGATTGTTTTCACCTGCTAGCTCTAATAGTATTCCCTGGTAGCTTCCTACTATTTGTTGTGCTTCCTTTTTCCTTTCTGTTTCCTCAGGGGGGGGGAGCGATGCGCATACAAGCACAAACACGCTCACAGCAGCTCACACACGCGCACACATGCTTAGATGGACAAAAAC
>NC_056741.1:91986285-92005911 GCF_019279795.1 Protopterus annectens
TTGTGTGTAGGGGAGGGCCTGAGGAGCTTGCTTGTAGTATCCACGAGCTGTGAGAACAGTGGCGGAAGTCAGATCTGAGGGTCAGATGCAAACCCATATGTTGAGAAAGAATGAGAAATGGACAACACAGATGGAGAGCGTTATGAGTGAGTACATAATTTCTTTTTTTAATGACGGTGTCAGACAAGGCCACTAAGCCCATTTTGTTACTATAAAACACACTGCAAGACCTACTTAAATTCTATATTTTTGCATAAGCCCTCATAAGTACTACCTTAAGTCTATCCCAGGTATTAATGAATTCTCATTGTTTTTGACTCCCCACTACCTCCTTCCCTCTCTAGTGGAACTTAAGCACTCTGGATATCTCCTTAAACATGGATTTCCATTAGTCCAGGAGGAGATGTAACTGATATAGAGATGGACTTGGTTGTAGAACTCTAAAACATGAAACAGTAACTAAAAATGGCTCTGCAGTCATTTAAATGGGGAGGAACACTTGGCTTTTTGTATAAAAATAGTTTGTTTAACTTGTTGGAGACTGATGTAGTAAAGTGCATCAGGCCACTCAGTTATTTAATTTCCTAGACTCCTTTGTAGTTTAAAACAAATTAAAGGGATTATTTAGAAGATCACATACCCTCAGTGTACGTAGACTTATCATTGTACCCAGCCAAAAATATCAAATAAGATAATTTGAACTTCAGTAAATTGTAAGTCTTACTAAAGGTTGTTGTATTTCATATTGCTTATCACTAATCTCATGCAAACTGTAGAAAATATTAAGATTTGTAAAAGGAAAATGTCAGCTTTGAGCAAGGAACACTAGCTCAATATATTCTCTGTTGTACCGTACTTAAAATCAAGAAAGCATTCTGCCGGATTCACGATGGCTTGCACGGAGTGTACGAGCAGAGTAAGACTCAATGCAGCCATCATGTCTGACGAGCGATCCAGGAACAGCTTGTAGGGGCGTATAAGAGAGGTCCTAAAACGTCTCCTACACGGACAGGTTGATAGGCAAATTACCTCACTTGCAGCCGAAAGGCATGCAAATGAGGTAAAGTTGCGATCCAGGAAGCACAAACCTGTCCCGAGTAGGAGCGTGGTTAGTTGCAGAAATGTACTCAGTTGACAACTGAGCACCGTTCTACAAATAGCACAATGGAGCCTTGTCAGCTCCAAATAAAGGTTACATATGGGAGAGCATGCCAATGGCCAAATATCTGACCATTGGAAATGTTCCCAGATGCAAAATTAAAATAAAACTTTTTTTCGGCGATTTCGATGTTTGTTGCAGAAGCAGCGCCCGCAAACAGGGTGCTTCAAAAAATCATAAAATAGAAAAATAAAAGCCACAATCGTGGGATCTATGAAAACTGTTAAATTACAATGTAATGGAATAGCTGGCTGAAGACAACATGGCCACTGAGTAGGGGTTGCTAAGGGAGAAGCCCAGTCTAAGACATGTAACCAAGCATTAGTAGGCAATCCTAGCAAATGAGTGTTAGGATAGTGAATCACACTTTTATATAGCAAATAGGCACAGTCAGTGGAGTGTAGGAGTAGATGTGGAGTAACAGAGTAGGGAGATAGTGACATCACAAGGGGGATATGTATGAAAGTAGTGAAGCTCTTATAGAAGCAGAGTGTGTGTCAGCTGTCAGTTAGACATCATGGAAAGAGGTGTGTCAACAGGTAGGCCAGGGAAAGCCAAGAAATGGAAGGTGTATACTGTGGATAACACCAAAATTTCTTGCTGAGCGGGTATGCGCGCGTGTGCATGCCTGTAAACCCGAGTAAGACAGAGTGCACGTGTGAAAGCTGGAGTAAGCATGTATAAGGCTGTTTAAAGACCTGTAAGCGCGTGTGCACTGGTGTGTGCATGTTTTAACCCGAATAAGCAAGTTTTAGTCCGTCTAAGCATGTGTGCGCATGTGTGAGCTGCTGTGAGCATGTTTGCGCTTCTATCTTGTTCCCCCTGAGGAAACAGAAAGGAAAAAGGAAGCACAACAAATAGTAGGAAGCTACCAGGGAATACTAGTAGAGCTAGCACGTGAAAACAATCAGAATCAGGCAATTACACAGGCAGAACACTAGCCCAGGCCAGCACTTAAAACTCTGCAAACAACAGTGCAGTTTGTTTCTCTTAAGAGACACTGCAACACAGGAGTAAGCTACTAGAAGTGAAAACTGAAAAAGCTTCACTCAGACAAAAAATGCTAGGGGCTGCCATTGCTGTTATAAGGCGACATATGCAACATGCTGAGGGTAGTGATAATGCAAATGTTGCCGGACAACCCACAGTGAGGAGACGGAGAAGAGTGTACAGGCCCAGGGTCACCTACCAGGGGTTACATGAGCTGGAGATAGTGGAGCACTATAGAGTGGACAGAGAACTCCTGCAGCAAATTGTTGAGCTGTGCAGGCCACGTCTCACACACACAGAACCAACAGAGGGGAACCCATCCCAGTGGAAACCAAGGTATGTGTTGGCCTAAGAATACTAGCAACAGGTACCTTCCAGAGACCAACTGGTGATATGATGGGGATATCACAGGCATCAGCATCCAGGGTACTGCACCAGTTCTTGGATGCCATGTCAGCACATGTCGGTGATCATGTATATTTCCTCAATTCCCATGAGGTATTGGCCAGCAATATGCATCTCTTCCAGCAAATAGCAAGAATACCCTGAGGTAGTGGGGTGCAATAGACTGCACGCAGATATACACATCAAAGCACCAGCCGTGAGCGGGGTAGGACCTCACATTAACCGCAAGGGCTTCCCTCCATCAACTGCCAGGTCGTAATGTGTGATGCCCAGGCATAATAATGAATGTCGAATGTGTGCTGATGCCCTGGAAGCTACCATGATTCCCCATATCTGGCATCTGACGCGGCTAGTACCAGACATTTGCCAATGGGGACATCCCACATGGTCACTTAGTGGGGGATGCTGGCTATGCACTGGAGCCGTGGCTGATGACACCCATCAGAAACGCACACACACCTGAACAGGAACGCCATAATGAGGCACATGGCACAAACACGAAATGTAATTGAGCGTGTGTTTAAGGGTTGTTCAAGTCACGGTTCCGGTGCCTGGACACATCTGGTGGAGCCTTGCAATACTCACCAACTACATGTACCCAAATTGTCATGGTATGTGCTATGCTACATAATATGATTCTGCGAAAACAGCTGCAGCAGGACCAGCATAGGCCTGGGCCAAACAGCCCCCCCACCATTGCCAAGGCCATCACAGGCAGAGTGTGACTCAGGAGGAGGAACAACCTGAGCCTGCCCCAGTAGGCAGAAGGAGGCGTGCCCAGTATGCCTTGGCCTTGGCAAAGAGGTAACGTGATAGCACATACACTGGCTCCGTGAGGAACCCTGGAAATGATACTTCTCTCTGACTCCCACATGAATAGTGAAAGGGATGCCTGTTGACACAACCTGCTTTCAAACATGTGCAGGGAGTTAGCTAATTATGTATCCGACATAGGCAGCCCTGCAGCACCACCTGAGTGCATGATAGCCATGTGTTATTTAAGCAATGTAAAAGGTGGTACAGCATTTACCACCATGTAGTATATGCAAACTTGAGTTGACCTTGAGTATCATCCTACCCTCACCAAACATGATGCCACAATATGAAGACAAGATGATCAATTACAACAATTGGCTTAAGTATTGGTGTCATTGAAAGGGGATCCAATGCCTGTCAGCCTGGGATGACATGCTTGACAAGACATGATGCTTCGCTAGGGATGGCTTTCACCTGTCACCTGTGGCCTTTTGGATATTGTCAAAGGCTCTTGTCACCCCCATAATGCCTTTTTAAGGTAAGGCTCAAAAGACAAACCCACCTCCATAGGTATCACAAGGGATAAGAAACTAGAAGTAATGCTACTCAATGCCAGAAGTCTAAACTGCAAGATGCATGCACTCCAAACTCTCCTCAGCATGGATAATGTTGATATCTGTGCAGTAACAGAAGGCTCCCAAGAGCACCCTACCACTAACAGGTTACACCTCATACCATGCTTAACAGCCGCAAAACATGGAACAAACTACAAAAGGAGGGTGAGTATCAATATTTGTCAAAGATACCCACACCCCCAGGTTGGTGGCACAGCATGAAGCATCAGAGACTATCCATTTGCAATTAACAGTGGGTAAAACCACCTTCCAGTTCATAGCGACACTTGGAACCACACTTGGCTGACTGGAGAACACATGAAAATATGAAGGTCTCCCCAAACACCATTATATTGGGCGACCTCAACTACCCCAACATAGACTGGGAGCATTACCCTAGCTACACACCTAGCCCAAACGTTCCTAGAATTTATAAACTCAAATGCTATGGAACAACTTTGCTACCACTCCCACAAGACGGGAAAACATACTGACCTGATCATCATCGGCCAACATAGGGACTCTATGCCCAAGACCAGAAGGTACATATCCTCACTGGTAAAGATCAGACCATAGAGTGAAATCTCACTGGATATTCAATGTGTCCCGACCCCAGCCCATGGGGCCAGAAACCACAGTGAAAAATTTCACTAAAGCAAATGTCACACCTCAAACCGAGTTGGAATCTCACAGCCCCTGTGCCTGTGGAAAATATGGCCCAGACCTCAGAACCCTTTATAAACGCAGACTATAGGAACACTCTTCAGAGATGCATGGATCATGCAATCCCAAATAAAACCAAGATCCAATCCTTCAAAGGCAGGCATCCTGTCTGGTAGACCCCAGCAATAAAAAAAACATACAATACAAGGAGGAAGCTACTATATGATAGAGCAAAATCCCAAAAAGGAAAGGCATCTCTGATCAGTATTATTGAAAAACTATGGCCACATATAAAATCGTCTAAGGCCATCATTGAGATAAAAATTGTACAGGACACTAAGGATAATCACAAGGCTTTCTTTAGTTATGGTAGGAACCCAGGTGGAATTCCCAGATATGCTCCAGTAATTAGTCCAAAATGACAAACAATACACCAAACCCACAGACATTGCCAACATCCAAGCTGACAGGTTCAGTGCAAACCCCCCCCCACCCCACCAAAAGGGCAAATATCTATCCCAGCAGAGTGCTGGCCACCTGACATCTCAGATGCCCAGGTAACAGCCAGCCTCTCCAAAGCAAATCACACAGCATCAATGGGACCAGACAGTGTCCTGGGCTGTTATTCAACATGAACCCCAAGAAGAATTGAACACAAACATAAAACCACTGTTCAATCTCATCCTTACCACAGGATATGTACCCAAAGAGCAGTGTACAGCAACAGTGGTCCCTCTCCACAAAGGTGGTGCCTCAATGGATACTGCAAACTACTGGCCCAGACGCTTGACTAGCTTGGTCTGCAAAGCTATGAAAAGGATCATCATGGACCTCAGAAATAAAGATATTGGGGACCTACAGACACTGGATCCTACCCAGTTTGGCTTTGTTAAGGGCAGATCCTGCCTCTTAAACCTGGTTGTGTCATTTGAAACAGTCTCCAAGGCCATTGACGAGGGGAAGGTGGTCCACACAGCCTACCTGGACCTCGCAAAAGCCTTCCATACAATACCCCACTTGGTCATTATAGATAAGCTCACCAGCTTCAATATAAACCCCTATGTCACTAGATGGGTTGCAAACTGGCTCAAGGACAGAACCCACATGGTCAGAAATCCTGGAGCCATGTCAGACCCCAAACCAGCTACAAGTGGCATCCCACAAGGCTCAGTCCTGGGACCTCCCTTGTTTGGCATATATTTCGTCGGAGGGTACAGGCCAACACAGAAGGATCAGTGGCTGAACAAGTTTACGCAGATGACTGCAACTGGGCGCCTGCCATAATCCCGACACCTCCAGCTGACACAAGCATCCTAAGCAAAGGGTCTCATAGAAACAGACAACTGATGCCAGAGCCATGTCCTCAAGCTAAATGCATAAAAGTGTATAGTCATCCCTATGGCAAAAACTATGCCCACCTGAAATTACCACATAGGTGGTAACCCATTAAGTATGGAAGAAGTGATACAAGGGACCTGGGGACCCAAGTTGATAGCAATCTCTCATTTGACAACCACGTGGCCAAAGTGTTTAGAAAAACATTTCATATAGCCCACCTAATCATGAAGGTATTCACATCTAGATCAGGGAAGGTCATTGTGCCTCTTTACTCATCCCTCATCAGGCCCATAATTGAGTACAATGCCCCTTGTGGGATGTACTTATCGAACACCTGAAGCAGCTGGAAAGACCACAAAAGTACCTCACCAGGAGGATCAAAGGGCTCAAACACATGCTATTTGCTGCCCGGTTAAAGAAACTGCAGCTCCACTCAGTGGCATACCGCCTGCCCAGAGGTGTTCTGTGCCTGATGTATAAAGCCATGTCCAACCTGGAATCAATGGACATGCTGCACCTTGGAAAATCAGAATCCCATCAAGCTACGTGCTCAAGAGACCTGAACCTCAGGACTGAAATAAATAGGACATGCTGGAGTGACAGATTCATAACCCAGAGGCTCCCTCCACTCCTGAGTAAACTCCCACTCCAGGTTATCCAGAGTCCCTCATTGACTCTCTTCAAGAGGAATCTGGATGAGTGGATGGGAGATTGTAGGTTTACCCTGGGTATTGCTTCTATGTCACTGTTAGACAGAGGCACAGTATACTAACCTTGAAAAATGTCATGGCAAACTCCACTTAAAATGTGTGTTGAAAGCCAAACACACTCTGGCTAGGATTATAAATGCCATAGGGCAGATAGCCTAGTATGAACCTATGAACAGAATCACACACACCAACTAGTACAACTGTGGTCAATGTGGAGTAATGTTTGGCAATGTCCACCCAAGTTGGTGAATACACAGCAATGTTGGACAAGCCTGGTTTAAGTAGGCCATAGCTGAACAAAATGCAACATGCTCATAGTTGCCCAACTGGCCCTTAACCAGTCTGGTCTACTCAGTATGAACATTTAAAGCAGTGATGGGACTCAAACCCATGATACTGTGCACCATAGTGAAAGTACTGAACCAGTACACCATGACAGTATTGCAGTGTTCAGCCAGTATGAAAGAATGTTGACAAGTCTTTGCAAACTATCCCATGGAAACCCTGCAGGCACAGCACAATCCCTGTTGAGTGATGACACAAAGGAGTCTGGCAGTAAGAACACAACATGACTTCCAACACACACAGTATAAATGTCAATATTGGTCATGTTCACACACAGCCACAAATGTAGTGGACTTCAGATCACAACATATGGAAAGGTCACACTGGGCATGCTCACACACTTGGATAAATGAGACATATGTCAGGCAACAAACCATGGAAAGCCTGAACTAGGCATGCTCACACACTTAGGCCATGACTGAGTATAGCAGTCAGCCACACATATCTGGCAGTTGTATGTGTTAAGCCAGGAACCTCTCACGATCCAGCAATCTGCGCTGTGCACACAGTTAAATGACAACAGACACATATATTAATATACTGGAACCCTGTCATGATCAAACATATTTACGCAGATACACAAGTTGTTCATAGAAACTGGAAAGCTCGGCAATAAAGACCTGCAAACAGTATCAGCAACAAATATTGTGCATTCCCAAATAAAAAACAGGTGCAGAGGAGAGGGTCGATGCTAGGCACCCTTGCCTGCCCTAGAATTCATAAGCCTAGGCAGATTGTATTTGGTCCCCTCAGTAGAGTAGCCTACTGTGCCTCTGTAAAGTAGGTCACAGAAGGCACCCTTTAAAGAGCTAGTTTGCTGTGCCTCTGTCAAGCAGGGACACAGTGGAGATCCCAGGGGTGAATATGCAATTTCCCATCCATGCGGCTGTATTTTGCTGGAAGAGGCTTGTTATGAGGGGCTATGTCTAACTTTAATTGGGATTCAATTCCAGAGTGAGGAGCCTCTGGGTAATGAATCTGTCCCTGCAGCATGTCCTATTTAGTTTTGTGCTGAGGTTTAAGTCCCTGGAGTGTGTAGCTCTAAGGGTCTTGGATGTTATGAGGTGGCGCATGTCCATTACTGGGTTTGACATGGCTGTGTGTATGTCAGGCATAGATTACCTCTGAGTAGGCGTTAAACTGAGTAGAGCTGGAGATCCGTTAGTTGAGCTGCATAGGACATCTGTGTGTAGCCCATGATCCTCTTGGGAGGTACTGTTGTGGACACTGTAGTTGCTGCAGGTGTTGGGTAAGGTAGACCCCAAAAGGGCCATTGTAGTCAAACATGGGCCTGATGAGTGACTAGTAGAGGGTCACAATGACCTCCCATGATCTACATGCAAACCCCCATGTGATAAGGAGGGCTATATAAAGGTCTTTGCAATGACTCTGTCAATGTGATTAGCAAAGGAGAGGTTACGATCTATGTTGGTCCCCAAATCTGTAAATACATCTTCTGTACTTAATGGATTACCACTTCTGTGGGATTTGTGTGCACCTTGTTTTCCCCAAAGGGGATGACTATGCATGTCTTAGCATTTAGCACAAGGCCATGGCTCTGGCAACAAGCATCCATCTCTGTGAGACCCTTATGGAGGAAGCATGTGTCAGCTGCAGTGTTGCTTATAGCCCCCAGTTAGCAGTCATCTGTGACGTTTGTTAGACATAATCCCCCCATGTTAGTCTGAACATCAGAGAAGTACATACCGAACAGGACAGGTCCCACAACTGAGCCGAGTGAGACACCAGTTGTAACTGGTCTGGAATTGGACATGGCACCTGCAAGTCTGACCATGTGGGTTCCATCCCTGAGGCAGATAGCAACACATCTAGTGATATAGGGGTTGATATTTAAGCTGGTAAGCATATGTATGATGCCTGAGTAGGGTATTGTGTTGCAGGCTTCTGCAAGGTACAGATAGACTGTGTGAACTACCTTGCCCTCATCCATGGTTTCAGTAACTGTTCAAAGATATAAACTATGTGTAAGAGGCAAGATCTGCCCTTAACAAAGCCGAATTGTGTATGATCCACTGTCTGGAGGCTCACAATGTTTTTGATTATGACTTCCATAATAGCTTTTTCTACCACACTAGTCAGGCTTATGGGGTGATCGTTCCTGTGGTCCGTTGTGGCACCACCTTTGTGGAGTGGGAGCACTGTATCTGTATGCCATTCTCAGGGTACATATCCTGTAGTAAGGCTAAGTTGGAACAGTGACTTAATGTGAGTGTTCAGTTCTACTCAGAGCTCGTGTAGGACACAGCCTGGGACACTGTCCGGTTCCATACATATGCTGTGTTATTTGCTGTGGAGAAGGCACCTTTCACCTGTGCATCTGTGATGTCAGGGAGGTTACATTCATTTGGGATGGGCATCTGTACCCTTGGGGGGTAAGGGGGGGGGGTGTTTTGCCATAGCACATGGATCCACAAATTGTAGTTGCTGTAGGGTGATGTTGAGGGCCTGAGTAGTATCCCCAGTCAATATTTGTGTACCTGAAGTCAACCACTATAATGGTGTGTGTGAAGACCTTCATATCCTACACTATTCCCAGGAAAGCCGGGTGCGGTTCCTGGGTATGGGGGGGTGGTCTGAACTACACACCAAACCAAAAGGCAGTTTTGCACAATGGTAGTTGTATATGTATGGCCTGTCATGCTTAGTGCAGTGGTACCAACCCAGAGGTGTGTGTAACTGTGATGTATATGGATATACCCACTACTTGTGTTGTGTGTTACAAGTCCTGTGGTCATGAAGCATGGTATAGAACATAACCTGGCAGTGCCAGTGTGCATATGTGACCCTGAACTAGGCGTCTGTTAATGCACAGATATTGTTATCCCCCATACTGAGGGATAGTAAAAGATGTACATTCCTCTTTGGAAAGACTGATGATGTCAGCACCCTATAAATACAGCAGGAGAAGGGAAATCATCCAGTAATGCGACAGCTTGGTGCTATTGCGTCTCTCTCAAGTATCATAACATAGTTAGGTAGGGATTTGAATCCTGCAAACACTGTGTGTGTGTGTGGGGGGGGTGGCAGGGGGGTGTGTATGTATGCAATTCTCTGTGAAAGGAATGGCCTTTTTTAAGACTGGGATAACACACTACAAGATGTACATTCCTCTTTGGAAAGACTGATGATGTCAGCACCCTATAAATACAGCAGGAGAAGGAAAATCATCCAGTAATGCGAATAGCGCACTGTGCTAATGCGTCTTTCTCAAGTATCATAACATAGTTAGGTAGGGGTTTGAATCCTGCAAATGCTGTGTGTGTGCGTGTGTGTGTGTGTGGGGGGGGGTGGCAGGGGTGTGTGTATGTATGCAATTCTCTGTGAAAGGAATGGCCTTTTTGAAGACTGGGATAACACACTAAAAGATGTACATTCCTCTTTGGAAAAACTGATGATGTCAGCACCCTATAAATACAGCAGGAGAAGGGAAATCATCCAGTAATGCGAATAGCGCGCTGTACTAATGCGTTTCTCTCAAGTATCATAACATAGGTAGGGGTTTGAAACCTACAAATGACATGTGTGTGTTTGTCACACAATTTGTCAATGTGTTGTGTGTTTTGCTTTTATTATTGTATGACATTATTATAACAGTAATTTCAATGCACACATCAGGTATGTGTGTGCCACATACAGATATGTACCTGTGACCTTCTGCCTATATATATGTGTGAAGCCTGCCTCATATGATTACAGTTGTTACCTCTGCCAGCATGTGCCGAAGCTTACCAGACCTTAGGCCATACATGTATATTGATGACAATGCAGGCTACTGCAGTGACCTGTGTCCTAGGCCAACTATGTGACACACACCAATGAAAGCTTTGATAGATTAATGTGGGTGAGGGTTCATGTCTGGAGTATATGTCAGACATGTTAAAACACAGCAAAGTCTGTGAGTGATGGACATCCAGTGTAGGTGTTTCCGATATGCATACAGACACCGTCTTGTTTAGGTGATACACCAAGGGACTGCAGAATACCTTTGGAAATGTGAATATCACAGGATAGACAAGATAACACTTGTCGACATGTACACACCATTACCCGTTCTACATGATGGGTGCTACCACTTACATGGTTCTGTTGGAATACTATGTTAACTACATGCCAATGACAATGCTACATTTGCGTTACAGCAATACAGCATGGCTTGGACAACAGGTAGCTGTCTGTATGATACCCTTGTGGTGGTTAGGTGTGTCATGTGTAGAATGCATTGTAGGCCACTGTATGCATTTGCAGTTGTGGATGGACATATCCGTAGTGTGTTGACATGTACGTGAGACTGCTATATGCCAAAGAGTATTGTTCCCAGGGATGTGTGGGGCTCAGTAAGAATGGCTACTGGTATAGTGTAGTACTGCAGGGATATCACTGACACCAGGTTCCTATATCTGTGTATCAGTTGAGGAGACACCATGTAATGACCACAGAATGTCAGGCTATGTAGGCTGTGTATAGTACCAGAATGCAGACCATCGACATATGGAAACCGTATCACCCACAGCATACTGTCAAACCATGTCATGTTCCATGCTAACCATGTTCACAAATGTACACCTGCAACTCTGTGCTGCAAGCATCACACATGTACTGTCCACACCCCAACACATGCAGGCACAGGTACACACAACAGCCATGTGGCACATGTGCAGACAGTACACTTTGGGAATTAACACTGGTGTATACAAAACTACACTGACAATCATAGTTAATGCATCATGCATGCTTGAATATACCCACAACGATATCATTACACTGTCATACCACTGTTAACAACATGATATTATTACTACAGTGCTACCTTTATGTAGTCACCCTGTGCATCAGCACCATGCTATCCTGTTCCTGCATCAATGTTACAGATGGCAGGAGGTGGCACAGTTTCATCATATGCACAGGGTGTTATTGTGTACTTGGTTTGCCAGAGTCTGCCATTGACACATAACGCCCTGTCGACATGTATGTGTGTGTGTGTGTTAGTCAGGGACAACAGTACAACATGGGACAATGTTGATCACGATGTGTGTGTTATTATTATTGCATGTTAGCCCTAGGTGTTAGCATTATGTGTGTGTATGCTTGCACACAGTTCCACCACGTGGCTGCCATATATGGGTGTTTGTGGACAGCCACAGACTGTACCTGCCAGGTCATACAGATCACTGTCTCTGGCCATGGACACTGTACCTGTGCCTGGCAGGGGTGCTACGGACAGTATCAGGTACTAAGCCAGACTGGGTACTGTCATCAGAAGCAGTGGGTTGTTGACTGGACACATGTCCCTGCTGGGACTGTCCAGAGCCACGTGCACGTGGTCTTCTAGGACGGTGTAATGACAACACAGACCCAGCATTGCTGGGGCTGGTACTGGCACTATGGGAGCGGATGCGGGTTTGTTGTCGTCCGCGATGACTGCCAGCTGATGATGTTGCTGGTATATGTCCACGTTGATGCCTCAACCATCCTGCACTGTCCTGGCTCCTGGACATGTAGTTGTGGAAGAGATCTAATGTGTCCCCCCAACGTCTATCAATGACCTCACTGATATTACGGATGGCAGCCGCAACATCACGCATAGTGTCATTCATAGCGGTGCGATGTGCCTCCTAAGCTCCCTCAGACCCACTGACTGGTGTACCGTTCCATATGTGCCTGTACTGCCTGCATTGTAGCCCGTGAACGCATAGCTGAGGTTGAAAGACCTCAGTAGGCACGCGTCTGACAGCAGCAATGCGACCACGGATGCTCCCACCAGAACCCCTGGACATCTGCTCTGTGGCGTGGCGGCGGTACCATGTCAGGAATCTGGCCATGGCTGCTGTAGAGGAAGGATGCATGTGCCAATGATACTACACTACCCACAGTCAATGTCCACTGTATGCTGTCCCTCAGCTAAGGACATTGGTGACAATGGATGTATCGGCAGGATGATCAGTGCGCATTGATGGGGTTGACGTGCTGTGTAGTGTCGATTGGCTGACCAACGACAGACCCTGTCACACCTCACTCAGCTAGCCGCGTTACACATGTATCATCATTATCACTATCTCAGCGGGGTGGCTTCCAGGTTCCCTGCTGCACTCCACCAGACGGCAACATCAGAACCTGTGAAGATAGGAAACACAGTTTACAAATGTTTACATGATGTTAGGCGCATGCACACATGCACACAGGCCACATGCACACATGCGCACAGCGCACACAGGCGCACATGCACACATGCACACATGCACACAGACGTTATTGGTGGCGCATATGCACAGGTAGCGGGTGCACATGCACTCAAGCACAGGCACACAGGCTATTGTATGCACAGGCACAAACACAGACACACCTGCAATCCAAACACATACACTATACTGTTTGAGTTGGTGGGTGACAGTATCACAAGGAAGAACATACTGCACACGTGTCAGCATTGCAGATTATGTGTTGCACAGGAACATGCGAGTGCAAGTCTAGACAGTCCTTGGCGTTAATAACAGTATACGTGTACTTGATGGTTGTGTGTAGTTGTTCAGTGATTGTCATCCACCCTGGGACACAATGTGTACAAGGACATAACAATGTTGTGCAAATTGTTACAGGTTATTGGGTTAGCATATAGTCACACATACACAACACATGATGGTTGGCTATGCGCAACAACTGCTATCCGTGTACGCATTTGGTAGGTCAGTGGAACTGGATGTGGTGTAGTATTACGTGATGCCAATGTGATCAACATGAAACAACGTGGTAATAGTCAACAATAATAATGGCCGTAGTGCCAGGACAGGGAGCTAGCATGCTGTACCAGAAGTGCAGTAAAATGAGCTACATCCACACTGTTATTACGCAGCTACTTGTTACATGGGTGTGTAAGGGTAGTAATAGTGAAGGCATTGCCTAACATGAATGTATTATTTGTTCAAGACTGTTGCACCAAACACATGGTAGACCTCTACCCTCAGGTATATTATGTGTGCTAGCGTGAGGATAAGTGGGATACTGAAGGGTGGCCATACAGCAGGTGTCATAATTGGACGTAATGTAGCAGGCTAAGGATTAGTAGTGTGGCTATGCTAAACGTGTGCATTGTGTACATGTGCATTATCAGGTATGCCTATACAATGTCCAGTTAACGTGTTGCTACACACATGTGTGTCATGCTCTATGTATTGCATGTGAAGGTAGAGGCGGCTACATGGAGAATAATGGGATATGCATAGTCTCACAGCAAGGCATGCACGAGCATGCATTATGCGTGTGAGGTGCTGCATGTGCACACACTACACCTCCATGGCGACATGCACATGTCATTAGCAATAGTATTGTTATTAATAGCACACTCCACCAGCATGGATTGGCTGCCTTGCTGTCACCCAGAGGACCTGCAAAAATATGACAGTGATTGCCAGTGGCCATAACTGTGTCATTGATACTGTGAGTATGATAAAGTATTCGCAGTAGTACAACAGGTGAAGCTTTCACCAGGTGTACAGCATTATGCTCAGAATATCAATCTTGCAGAAGAATAGGCAGGTTAACAGCTACACACACAGTACATATCTCACATACACATGAAGCTACCAGTACAGAGAACCAGTCAACCACAGATATGGCATGTTACCTGCACACCTCCATTTGGGAACATACTGGGTGGCTCCAGCTACTCCGCTGATGACGCACATGTTTACGTGGATGTTGTTGTTGGCCTGGAGCCACAACACTTAGAGGAATTCTTCTCCACTGGTGGGGATTGGATGGAGTACCCACACCACCATAATAACCAGGCTGTTGCCTTAATGGATATCAGATGCGCTGCTGGACATGTCTAATTAAATCCTGCGGTGATGAAGTACCTGCTTCATATGTCGGTTATGCATGCTTACATGTCATTTTACTTGACCGGACAGAATCTTGCCACAGTGTATCTCATGATGGTTCTGGTGGTCCTGGAAAACCAACTGAAATTCTGTACCGGGCTCTGGTGGATCTCCTGTTTGTCCTCCTGCTGCTGTATAAGGTGGATTGCGGCTGATGCCATCGCACCTGGAAGGAAAAGAAAATGTGAGCAAGTCATGTAGGCGCAATATTCTAATGTACTGATATCCTTAACTGCCATATATGGCATCTGTCATCTATCGAGGGATACACGTATTCGATACCACATATTAGTGCTCAATACAACTGTCTGACGGTGCCTGCTTACCTCCATACAACAAACTGAGTATACCAGCACTTTCGGCGCACTGTTTGGGATACAATGCGCAACCTCGCACTGGGGGTAATGTATCAAGCTAATGGATGAAGGAATTATGTGTCATCCCATGCAATGAATGCCAATGCACATTTATAGTTTAAACAGTAATCCACCTTAGTCTTTGATGCCATACCCTGCCACGGCATATGTGCACAGTTGTTAATATAGCCACCATATTTTGCTGTCACAGAGTATACATGCTGCCGGGTACACACACATGCCCTGTAACGCACATGTGATTCGCGGCCATGGTACAGGCATAATTAAACACACATTACACATACATACAACGCACAAATGTATGTGACACAGATGAGCATTAACTGTGTACCTTATAATTACTGTATTGCCCTACTTTGAATACCTATGCGGTAATAGCAATCTGTGCAGACTACAGGAAACACACCGAACAGTGTTACCAGGGAATGTAGACATACACCATACTGTGAGTGTTTGGGCACACAACTTCAGGTAATTACAACAGTTCATATGTGAGGCTGGATTCGGCAGCAGTACCGCTTGCACAGGCATACGTGTATTCGCGTCTGCCTATGATGGGACACCCGTCAAGGAACTACAGCACAACAGATGCCAATCTACTATGTTTGCATCCCGATAACTGACACATCTTTCTCTGGCCTCACACCTACGACATAAACTACCATGACAGACACAAACTCATGCTAATCTATCACACCTTTGCAGACCTTGCACACAGTCAGTGTCACACTGATTCAACCTCACATAACTGGTATTGCACTGAGTACATGTGTGTGTGCATTGTGTCATAGGTAGGTACTATGCTATTGGCCCTGGGCCCATATGCTACCCTGCCCTTTGGGACACATGTAATGTGATTTTACTTGCTCCTGTGAAACGGTTACACAGAGGTGACTCACAGGGCATATTACCTATCTCCGTAACATTCATCAGGGGTATGTATGATATCTACTAATAAGGTGCCTTGTTTGTTAATGCTGGGTGGTTTAGTCCAGGGTATGGCATATTTGTGTATAGAACCCTGTACCTCCACTTGGTTTTATGGGTGCAAGGATTAGGGTGGTATGAGGTGGGGGGGGTTTTTGGGGGGGTAATTTTTCCCCCGTGGTCCCCTTTTTAATTTCCCCCTGTGTTTTTAATTTCATGGGTTTTTTGTTTTTTTTTTTCTTCCTTTTTTTTTTTTATTCATCCTTTTTTAATTTTCCCCTTCCCCTTTTTTTTATGAATTACCCAAAATTTTTTTTTTCCTATTTTAATTTTTCCCTTTCCTTTTACCTATTTAAACCCCTTTTTTGTTTTTACAATGGGGGTTTCAGTTCCCTGGGTTGTCCATTTTCCCTTTTTTCCCCCTTGTTTTTGGCTTTTTTTTCTTAAAATTTTTTTTTTTTTTTTTTTTTTATTTTTTTTTTTTTTTTTTTTAAAATTATTTTTTTTTCTCTTCTTTATTTTATTTTTTTATATTATTATATTTATTATATTATTATATTTATATTATATTATTAAAATATTATTTTTATTATATATATTATTTTATATATTTATATTATATATTATTATATATTATATATATATATTATATATATATATATTATATTTTAAAACCACACACTTTAAAACATTTGCTGTATTATACATGAAATAAAAAATATTTCATTTAAATATATTTAAATTTGACAAAATTTCTTTTATTTGTTGTCAAAAAATTTGTGTCCTCAAAAGCTGTACATCAGGGCTCAGTCCACAGAGTTCACCAACATGACTTTTGCCTGTGTGTTTTATGCAACTACAACCTATTTGTTTGTGTGCAACCTTCAACTACATATGTATGTCCAGCCTTCACTAACAGTTGCAATGCCCCTTTACACATCTGCATAAAATATAGATACGCTCACATATGGGGGTTCACAGTATGTAGATTATTAGATTATGTAGTTTACATTCCCTTTTTCTCAAACAGCTTTTTTTGGTTGTTTGCTGGTTGTGGCTTGCTTGCTGGTGCTTCTGGTTTTTTGCTGGCTTGCTTGCTGGCCTTTGTGGTTTTTTTTTTTGGTCTCTGTCTCATCTATATATATTACTCTCTCTCTCTCTCTCTCCCTCCAGTTCCCAATGATATTATTGCATGTGTACTGAACAGGCTGCTTTGTAGGTATCTGAAATGTGCATGTGATGGCCTCTGAAAAGGTGGCCAGCATTTAGAAATTTGCATGCAGCCTGTGGGGGGTAATTGCAGTTCTCACTGTGATTTGGACACTGCTATAAAATGTAGGTTAGGTAGGCAGGCCTTTCAGTTTTGCAAGGTGGGGACCATGCTGGTTTGCTGTGGACACTGTTGTGTAGTCAGAAGGTTGGTATATCTCTCATATCTGTGGCTGTGTTGTAGCCACTGAAATGCATGTTGTACTGAAACCTGACTGTTGCTTCTTCCAGTCACTCTTCTCAGTGTGTATGTTAACTCACCCTGCTAATGCTAACACTGTTTACAGGGGGTATGTACTTTCCTGTGGGATTTGTGGATTAACTGGCATACAACAGTTTCTTGCAATGTGTTGCTATGGCTTTTCTTTTTTCCCCTTTACATTCCTCCTTGAATGCCTGATATTTGTCTTTACTGGAATGTGTTGCTATGGCTTTCCTATTTTCCATTTACATTCACTCCTTGTAATGCATGATATATTTCTTTCAGCACTAAGTTCTTATATGTTTGCTGTGGCTTGGTGGTACTTCATGCAGTCTGGTGAGCCCAAGGTCTGGGGTTTGCCCTTAAAAATTTTTATTTTGCTGCTGAGCAGTACGGGGGCCTTGTCATACAGAGTGAATAAGGCACTTTTAAACAGTTTAAAAAGCAGGAAGTCAGTGGGGACACCAGCTGGATGTGCAGGCTGGGTGTAGGGAAGGTCCATAGCTGCACATTTCTTTAACTGCTGCTGAAATTGTTTGACATTTGCTGTGACATTTGAAACCTTCCACCCTGAGAGGGGTGAGGACAACTGTATATTGTACTAACAATTATGAATATCAGGCACTGTTGGAACTGCTATACTGTCATTAGTATGTTAGATGGACACCCTTTTGATATTTCTGTGTTGTTCCACATGGGCATGCTTGGGGAAGTAATTCTGCTATTCAGAGTGTTTAACAGCAGACAGGCTGATATGCCTGGTGTTTCTGACATTTCAGGCCTCAGATACTCTCAGGTATATATTTGACCAGCCTCGGGGAAAAGGTACATATCAGTGGGATACACCCATGATATATTTCAGATATTCTGCAGTTGTGACTGTGGGGTTTTTGAGCATATGTATTACACCCATTTCTGACATGCAAGTAGTGCTACTTAACTTATTGACAGTTACCATTTTTTCCCCCCCTTTCTGCCTACTTTTTACATTTCACAGGGGTCAGTGGGGGGGTAACATTTGTTTAAAACAGGGACATCCCCGTAAATGTCACAGTTGGGAGGTCTGGCCTCTTACCTATTCAAATATGGGTGTTTATCCTGCTCTGATACTGTGTGGGGGTTTTTAAGGTGCTACTGTAACATTATTACCTACTAGCATGGCTGTTTCTCTTTCACACTAATGTAATGCAATTCCACAAGAATTGCCAGTAAAGATACAGAACAAGCTTTGTGTAATGGCCTTCCTATTTTCCCTTTACATTCACTCCTTTTATTTCATGATATATTTCTTTCAGCACCAAATTTTGATATCTGCTGTGGCTAGTGGTAATTCATGCAGCTAGTGTTTCCAAGGTCCTGGGTTGAGACTGACAGGGGGATTTTATTTTGCTGATGAGCAGACTACAGGCCTTGTCATACAGAGTGACTAAGGCACTTTTAAGCAGTTGTAAGGGGGTTTTTGGAGTTTGCGGCGCTTTTTTCTAAACCCGCTAAACGCACAAACCCCCCGCTTGTTTACTCCCCCCCGCTAATTTCTTTTAAAGAAAAGGGGGAAATAGGAAAGTGGTGAAAAGGGGCGCAAAAAGGGGAGGACAGTAGGAAAACAAGCTTGGGATGTGCAAAAGGGTGTAGGGAAGGCCCCTAGCTGCCCATTTTTTTACCCGCAACAGCTTTTTGTTGAAATTTGGTGGGTTTGAAACCTTCCACCCCTGGGGAGGGGTGAGGACAACAAAATATGTTGTACAGCCAAAAATTTTGTAAAATTAAAAACCAAGGGGTTTTTTTAAAAATGTTTTTTTTTTTTTTTTTTTTTTCCCCCCCCCGGGGGCAAGACCAAATTGTGGGGGGCAAATGGGGCCCCCCGGGGGTTAATGTTAAATTTTTGGGGTAAAAAAATTTTTTGGTGGGAAACAGAAGGTTTGGGGCCCTTTTTTTTTTTTCCCCCGGTGGGGGGGGGGAGGGGGGGGAATGTGAGG
>NC_056741.1:92006411-92033969 GCF_019279795.1 Protopterus annectens
ACTTCACTATCTAACACTCCATTTAACTGAGGACTTGCCTACTAATGGCACTTTTGACTGTGCTCATTTGCTATGTAAAAGTGCGATTCACTATTCTAACACTCATTTAACTAGGATTGCCTACTAATGCTTGGTTACATGTGTTAGACCGGGCTTCTTCCCTTAGCAACCCCTACTCAGTGGCCATGTTGTCTTCAGCCTGCTATTCCCTTACATTGAAATTTGACATAAATTCCATGTTTGTGGCTTTTATTGTCTTATTTTATTATTTTTATAGTGCACCCCATTTGCACGGCACTGCGCTACGCTTAAACATCGGAAATCGCCGAAAAAAAAATTATTTTTATTTTAATTTTGCATCAGGGAAACTTTCCAATGGCTGTATATTTGGCCATTGGCATGCTTCCTCAACCATATGCAACCTTTATTTGGAGCTGACATATTCCATTGTGCTATTTGCAGAATGGTACACAGTTGTCAACTGAGTACATTTCTGCACCTAACACGTCTCCTACTCGGACAGGTTTCTGCTTCCTGGATCGCAAATTTACCTCATTTGCATGCCTTTCAGCTGCAAGTGAGGTAATTTGCATATCACAGCCCTCTCCATGTAGAAGATGTGTTAGGAGCTCTCTTACACGCCCCTACAGGCTGTTCGTGGATCGCTCATCGGACATGATGGCTGCATGGAGTCTTACTCTACTCATAGACTCCGTGCAAGCCATCGTGAATCTGGCCCATTGTGTTTGTAAAGGATTCTGCAGATTGGGCTGTATTATCCCCCAGCATGGGGCCTTTGAAGTATTCCACCCCAGTCTTCACAAGTGCAAAGTCTGCTTTTGATAAATTCTTTACAGTGATTTCCTTGGCTGGGAGTGAGGACGGGATATGGATGTCCAGGGAAAGTTGTTTATGGTCTGATCTTAACAATGAGGGTTCTACCTCTGGTGTGGAACATAGAGTCCCCATGTTGGTGATGATCAGGTCCAATATGTATTCTCCCTTGTGGGTGTGATGACTGGTTGTGCCATAGCACATGGATCCACAAATAGTAGTGGCTATAGGGTGATGTTGTTGAGGGCCTGAGTAGTATCCCCAGTCAATATTTGTGTACCTGAAGTCAACCACTATAATGGTGAGTGTGAAGACCTTCATATCCTGCACTGTTCCCAGGAAAGCCGGGTGCGATTCCTGGGTATGGGGGGGGGGGTGGTCTGAACTACACACCAAACCAAAAGGCAGTTTTGCACAATGGTAGTTGTATATGTATGGCCTGTCATGCTTAGTGCAGTGGTACCAACCCAGAGGTGTGTGTATCTGTGATGTATATGGATACACCCCCTACTTGTGTTGTGTGTTACAAGTCCTGTGGTCAAGAAACATGGTATAGAACATAACCTGGCAGTGCCAGTGTGCATATGTGACCGTGAACTAGGCATCTGTTAATGCACAGATATTGTTATCCCCCATACTGAGGGATAGTAAAAGATGTACATTCCTCTTTGGAAAGACTGATGATGTCAGCACCCTATAAATACAGCAGGAGAAGGGCAATCATTCAGTAATGCGAATAGTGTGCTGCGCTAATGTGTCTCTTAAGTATCATAACATAGTTAGGTAGGGGTTTGAATCCTGGAAATGCTGCGTGTGTGTGGGGGATGGCAGGGGGTTGTGTATGTATGCAATCCTCTGTGAAAGGAATGGCCTTTTTGAAGACTGGGATAACACACTAAAAGATGTACATTCCTCTTTGGAAAGACTGATGATGTCAGCACCCTATAAATACAGCAGGAGAAGAGAAATCATCCAGTAATATGAATAGCGTGCAGTGCTAATGCATTTCTTTCAAGTGTCATAACATAGTTAGGTAGGGGTTTGAATCCTGCAAATGCTGTATGGGGTAACAGGGGGTGTGTATGTATGCAATTCTCTGTAAAAGAAATGGCCTTTTTGAAGACTGGAATAACACACTTAAAGATGTACATTCCTCTTTGGAAAGACTGATGATGTCAGCACCCTATAAATACAGCAGGAGAAAGGAAATCATCCTGTAATGCAACTACCGCGCTGCATTAATGCGTCTCTCTCAAGTATCATAACATAGTTAGGTAGGGGTTTGAATCCTGCAAACGTTGTGTGTGTGTGTTTGAGTGGGGTGACAGGGGGGTATGTAAGCAATTCTCTGTGAAAAGAATGGTCTTTTTGAAGACTAGGATAATACACTAAAAGATGTACATTCCTCTTTGGAAAGACTGATGATGTCAGCACCCTATAAATACAGCAGGAGAAGAGCACTCATCCAATAATGCGAATAGCACGCTGCGCTAATGCGTCTTTCTCAAATATCAAACCATAGTGAGGTAGGGGTTTGAATCCTGCAAACGCTGTGTGGATGGGGGTGGCAGGGGGGTGTGTATGTATGCAATTCTCTGTGAAAGGCATGGCCTTTTTGAAGACTGGGATAACACACTAAAAGATGTACATTCCTCTTTGGAAAGACTGATGATGTCAGCACCCTATAAATACAGCAGGAGAAGGAAAAGCATCCAGTAATGTGAATAGCATGCTGCGCTAATGCATCTTTCTCAAGTATCATAGCATAGTTAGGTAGGGGTTTGAATCCTGCAAACGCTGTGTGTGTGGAGTGGCAGGGGTGTGTGTGTGTATATGATTCTTTGTGAAAAGAATGGCCTTTTTGAAGACTGGGATAACACACTAAAAGATGTACATTCCTCTTTGGAAAGACTGATGATGTCAGCACCCTGTAAATACAGCAGGAGAAGGGAAATCCTCCAGTAATGCAAATACCACGCTGTATTAATGCGTCTCTCTCACGTATCATAACATAGTTAGGTAGGGGTTTGAATCCTGCAAACGTTGTTTGTGTGGGGTGGTAGGGGGGTAAGTATGTATGCAATTCTCTGTGAAAAGAATGGCCTTTTTGAAGACTGGGATAACACACTAAAAGATGTATATTCCTCTTTGGAAAGACTGATGATGTCAGCACCCTATAAATACAGCAGGAGAAGGGCAATCATCCAGTAATCCAAATAACGCGCTGCGCTAATGCGTCTCTCAAATTTCAAACTATAGTTAGATAGGGGTTTGAATCCAACAAATGCTGTGTTGATGGGGTGACAGGGGGGTGTGTATGTATGCAATTTTCTGTGAAAGACATGGCCTTTTTGAAGACTGGGATAACACACTAAAAGATGTACATTCCTCTTTGGAAAGACTGGTGATGTCAGCACCCTATAAATATAGCAGGAGAAAGAAAATCATCCAGTAATATGAATAGCGCTTACTAATGTTATCTCTCTCAAGTATCATAACATAGTTAGGTAGCCGTTGGAATCCTGCAAATCCTGTGTGTGTGGGGTGGCAGGGGGGTGTGTGTGTATACAATTCTCTGTAAAAAGAATGGCCTTTTTGAAGACTGGGATAACACACTAAAAGATGTACATTCCTCTTTGGAAAGACTAATGATGTCAGCACCCGATAAATACAGCAGGAGAAGAGAAATCATCCAGTAATGTGATTAGTACGTTGCGCTAAGGCCTCTCTTAAAAGTATCATACAATAATCAGGTGGGGGGGGTGGCAGGGGGGTGTGTATGTATGCAATTCTCTGTAAAAGGAATGGCCTTTTGAAGACTGATAACACACTAAAAGATGTACATTCCTCTTTGGAAAGACTAATGATGTCAGCACCCGATAAATACAGCAGGAGAAGAGAAATCATCCAGTAATGTGAATAGTACATGCGCTAATGCGTCTCTCTAAAGTATCATACCATAATCAGGTAGGGGGTGGCAGGGGGTGTGTATGTATGCAATTCTCTGTAAAGGAATGGCCTTTTGAAGACTGGGATAACACACTAAAAGATGTACATTCCTCTTTGGAAAGACTAATGATGTCAGCACCGATAAATACAGCAGGAGAAGAGAAATCATCCAGTAATGTGAATAGTACGCTGCGCTAATGCGTCTCTAAAGTATCATACCATAATCAGGTAGGGGTGGCAGGGGTGTGTATGTATGCAATTCTCTGTAAAAGGAATGGCCTTTTGAAGACTGGGATAACACACTAAAGATGTACATTCCTCTTTGGAAAGACTAATGATGTCAGCACCCGATAAATACAGCAGGAGAAGAGAAATCATCCAGTAATGTGAATAGTACGCTGCGCTAATGCGCCTCTAAAGTATCATACCATAATCAGGTAGGGGGTGGCAGGGGGTGTGTATGTATGCAATTCTCTGTAAAAGGAATGGCCTTTTGAAGACTGGGATAACACACTAAAAGATGAACATTCCTCTTTGGAAAGACCAATAATGTCAGCACCGATAAATACAGCAGGAGAAGAGAAATCATCCAGTAATGTGAATAGTACGCTGCGCTAATGCTCTCTAAAGTATCATACCATAATCAGGTAGGGGGGGTGGCAGGGGGTGTGTATGTATGCAATTCTCTGTAAAAGGAATGGCCTTTTTGAAGACTGGGATAACACACTAAAAGATGTACATTCCTCTTGGAAAGACTAATGATGTCAGCACCCGATAAATACAGCAGGAGAAGAGAAATCATCCAGTAATGTGAATAGTACGCTGCGCTAAAGCGTCTCTCTAAAGTATCATACCATAATCAGGTATAGGGGGTGGCAGGGGGGTGTGTATGTATGCAATTCTCTGTAAAAGGAATGGCCGTTTTGAAGACTGGGATAACACACTAAAAGATGTACATTCCTCTTTGGAAAGACTAATGATGTCAGCACCCGATAAATACAGCAGGAGAAGAGAAATCATCCAGTAATGTGAATAGTGCGCTGCGCTAATGCGTCTCTAAAGTATCATACCATAATCAGGTAGGGGTGGCAGGGGGTGTGTATGTATGCAATTCTCTGTAAAGGAATGGCCTTTTGAAGACTGGGATAACACACTAAAAGATGTACATTCCTCTTTGGAAAGACTAATGATGTCAGCACCCGATAAATACAGCAGGAGAAGAGAAATCATCCAGTAATGTGAATAGTACGCTGCGCTAATGCGTCTCTAAAGTATCATACCATAATCAGGTAGGGGTGGCAGGGGTGTGTATGTATGCAATTCTCTGTAAAAGGAATGGCCTTTTTGAAGACTGGGATAACACACTAAAAGATGTACATTCCTCTTTGGAAAGACTAATGATGTCAGCACCCGATAAATACAGCAGGAGAAGAGAAATCATCCAGTAATGTGAATAGTACGCTGCGCTAATGCGTCTCTCTAAAGTATCATACCATAATCAGGTAGGGGGGGTGGCAGGGGGGTGTGTATGTATGCAATTCTCTGTAAAAGGAATGGCCTTTTTGAAGACTGGGATAACACACTAAAAGATGTACATTCCTCTTTGGAAAGACTAATGATGTCAGCACCCGATAAATACAGCAGGAGAAGAGAAATCATCCAGTAATGTGAATAGTACGCTGCGCTAATGCCTCTCTAAAGTATCATACCATAATCAGGTATAGGGGGTGGCAGGGGGGTGTGTATGTATGCAATTCTCTGTAAAAGGAATGGCCTTTTTGAAGACTGGGATAACACACTAGAAGATGTACATTCCTCTTTGGAAAGACTAATGATGTCAGGAGCCGATAAATACAGCAGGAGAAGAGAAATCATCCAGTAATGTGAATAGTACTGCTAATGCCTCTCTAAAGTATCATACCATAATCAGGTAGGGGGGGTGGCAGGGGGGTGTGTATGTATGCAATTCTCTGTAAAAGGAATGGCCTTTTTGAAGACTGGGATAACACACTAAAAGATGTACATTCCTCTTTGGAAAGACTAATGATGTCAGCACCCGATAAATACAGCAGGAGAAGAGAAATCATCCAGTAATGTGAATAGTACGCTGCGCTAATGCGTCTCTCTAAAGTATCATACCATAATCAGGTAGGGGTGGCAGGGGGGTGTGTATGTATGCAATTCTCTGTAAAAGGAATGGCCTTTTGAAGACTGGGATAACACACTAAAAGATGTACATTCCTCTTTGGAAAGACTAATGATGTCAGCACCGATAAATACAGCAGGAGAAGAGAAATCATCCAGTAATGTGAATAGTACGCTGCTAATGCGTCTCTCTAAAGTATCATACCATAATCAGGTAGGGGGTGGCAGGGGGTGTGTATGTATGCAATTCTCTGTAAAAGGAATGGCCTTTTGAAGACTGGGATAACACACTAAAGATGTACATTCCTCTTTGGAAAGACTAATGATGTCAGCACCGATAAATACAGCAGGAGAAGAGAAATCATCCAGTAATGTGAATAGTACGCTGCGCTAATGCGTCTCTCTAAAGTATCATACCATAATCAGGTAGGCCGGGTGGCAGGGGGGTGTGTATGTATGCAATTCTCTGTAAAAGGAATGGCCTTTTTGAAGACTGGGATAACACACTAAAAGATGTACATTCCTCTTTGGAAAGACTAATGATGTCAGCACCCGATAAATACAGCAGGAGAAGAGAAATCATCCAGTAATGTGAATAGTGCTGCGCTAATGCTCTCTAAAGTATCATACCATAATCAGGTAGGGGTGGCAGGGGGTGTGTATGTATGCAATTCTCTGTAAAAGGAATGGCCTTTTTGAAGACTGGGATAACACACTAAAAGATGTACATTCCTCTTTGGAAAGACTAATGATGTCAGCACCCGATAAATACAGCAGGAGAAGAGAAATCATCCAGTAATGTGAATAGTACGCTGCGCTAATGCGCCTCTCAAAAGTAACATACCATAAACAGGTGGGGGGGGTGGCAGGGGGGTGTGTATGCAATTCTCTGTAAAAGGAATGGCCTTTTGAAGACTGGGATAACACACTAAAAGATGTACATTCCTCTTTGGAAAGACTAATGATGTCAGCACCCGATAAATACAGCAGGAGAAGAGAAATCATCCAGTAATGTGAATAGTACGCTGCGCTAATGCGTCTCTCTAAAGTATCATACCATAATCAGGTAGGGGGGGTGGCAGGGGGGTGTGTATGTATGCAATTCTCTGTAAAAGGAATGGCCTTTTGAAGACTGGGATAACACACTAAAGATGTACATTCCTCTTTGGAAAGACTAATGATGTCAGCACCCGATAAATACAGCAGGAGAAGAGAAATCATCCAGTAATGTGAATAGTACGCTGCGCTAATGCGTCTCTCTAAAGTATCATACCATAATCAGGTAGGGGGGTGGCAGGGGGTGTGTATGTATGCAATTCTCTGTAAAAGGAATGGCCTTTTGAAGACTGGGATAACACACTAAAAGATGTACATTCCTCTTTGGAAAGACTAATGATGTCAGCACCGATAAATACAGCAGGAGAAGAGAAATCATCCAGTAATGTGAATAGTACGCTGCGCTAATGCGTCTCTCTAAAGTATCATACCATAATCAGGTAGGGGGTGGCAGGGGGGTGTGTATGTATGCAATTCTCTGTAAAAGGAATGGCCTTTTGAAGACTGAGATAACACACTAAAAGATGTACATTCCTCTTTGGAAAGACTAATGATGTCAGCACCCGATAAATACAGCAGGAGAAGAGAAATCATCCAGTAATGTGAATAGTAAGCTAATGCGTCTCTCTAAAGTATCATACCATAATCAGGTAGGGGGTGGCAGGGGTGTGTATGTATGCAATTCTCTGTAAAAGGAATGGCCTTTTGAAGACTGGGATAACACACTAAAAGATGTACATTCCTCTTTGGAAAGACTAATGATGTCAGCACCGATAAATACAGCAGGAGAAGAGAAATCATCCAGTAATGTGAATAGTACGCTGCGCTAATGCGTCTCTCTAAAGTATCATACCATAATCAGGTAGGGGGGTGGCAGGGGGGTGTGTATGTATGCAATTCTCTGTAAAAGGAATGGCCTTTTTGAAGACTGGGATAACACACTAAAAGATGTACATTCCTCTTTGGAAAGACTAATGATGTCAGCACCCGATAAATACAGCAGGAGAAGAGAAATCATCCAGTAATGTGAATAGTGCGCTAATGCGTCTCTCTAAAGTATCATACCATAATCAGGTAGGGGGGGTGGCAGGGGGGTGTGTATGTATGCAATTCTCTGTAAAAGGAATGGCCTTTTTGAAGACTGGGATAACACACTAAAAGATGTACATTCCTCTTTGGAAAGACTAATGATGTCAGCACCCGATAAATACAGCAGGAGAAGAGAAATCATCCAGTAATGTGAATAGTACGCTGCGCTAATGCGTCTCTCTAAAGTATCATACCATAATCAGGTAGGGGGGGGGGCAGGGGGGTGTGTATGTATGCAATTCTCTGTAAAAGGAATGGCCTTTTTGAAGACTGGGATAACACACTAAAAGATGTACATTCCTCTTTGGAAAGACTAATGATGTCAGCACCCGATAAATACAGCAGAAGAGAAATCATCCAGTAATGTGAATGATGCACGCTGCGCTAATCGTCTCTCTAAAGTATCATACCATAATCAGGTAGGGGGTGGCAGGGGGTGTGTATGTATGCAATTCTCTGTAAAAGGAATGGCCTTTTGAAGACTGGGATAACACACTAAAAGATGTACATTCCTCTTTGGAAAGACTAATGATGTCAGCACCCGATAAATACAGCAGGAGAAGAGAAATCATCCAGTAATGTGAATAGTGCGCCGCGCTAATGCGTCTCTCTAAAGTATCATACCATAATCAGGTAGGGGGTGGCAGGGGTGTGTATGTATGCAATTCTCTGTAAAAGGAATGGCCTTTTGAAGACTGGGATAACACACTAAAGATGTACATTCCTCTTTGGAAAGACTAATGATGTCAGCACCGATAAATACAGCAGGAGAAGAGAAATCATCCAGTAATGTGAATAGTGCGGCTAGCTGCGTCTCTAAAGTATCATACCATAATCAGGTAGGGGGGGTGGCAGGGGGGTGTGTATGTATGCAATTCTCTGTAAAAGGAATGGCCTTTTTGAAGACTGGGATAACACACTAAAAGATGTACATTCCTCTTTGGAAAGACTAATGATGTCAGCACCGATGAATACAGCAGGAGAAGAGAAATCATCCAGTAATGTGAATAGTACGCTGCGCTAATGCGTCTCTCTAAAGTATCATACCATAATCAGGTAGGGGGGGTGGCAGGGGGGTGTGTATGTATGCAATTCTCTGTAAAAGGAATGGCCTTTTGAAGACTCGGATAACACACTAAAGATGTACATTCCTCTTTGGAAAGACTAATGATGTCAGCACCCGATAAATACAGCAGGAGAAGAGAAATCATGCAGTAATGTGAATAGTACGCTGCGCTAATGCGTCTCTCTAAAGTGTCATACCATAATCAGGTAGGGGGGGTGGCAGGGGGGTGTGTATGTATGCAATTCTCTGTAAAAGGAATGGCCTTTTTGAAGACTGGGATAACACACTAAAAGATGTACATTCCTCTTTGGAAAGACTAATGATGTCAGCACCCGATAAATACAGCAGGAGAAGAGAAATCATCCAGTAATGTGAATAGTACGCTGCGCTAATGCGTCTCTCTAAAGTATCATACCATAATCAGGTAGGGGTTTGAATCCTACAAATGACATGTGTGTGTGTTTGTCACACAGTTTGTCAATGTGTTGTGTGTTTTGCTTTTACTATTGTATGACATATTATTATAACAGTAATTTCAATGCACACATTAGGTATGTGTGTGCCACATACAGATATGTACCTTTGACCTTTAATAGTTTCTATGTGTGAAGCCTGCCTCATATGATTATAGTTGTTACATTTGCCAGCATGTGCTGCAGCTTACCAGACCTTAGGCCATACATGTATGTTGGTGACAATGCAGGCTACTGCAGTGATCTGTGTCCTAGGCCAACTATGTGACACACTCCCATGAAAGCTTTGATATATTAATGTGGGTGAGGGTTCATGTCTGGAGTATATGTCAGACATCTTAAAACACAGCAAAGTCGGTGAGCGATGGACATCCAGTGTAGGTGTATGGCAACTGTTGCCGATATGCATACAGACACCATCTTACTTAGGTGATACACCGAGGGACTGCAGAATACCTTTGGAAATGTGAATATCACAGGATAGACAATATAACACTTGTCCACATGTACACACCATTACCCGTTCTACATGATGGGTGCTACCACCTACATGGTACTGTTGGAATACTATGTTAACTACATGCCGATGACAATGCTACAGTTGCATTACAGCAATACAGCATGGCTTGGACAACAGGTATCTGTTTTTATGATACCCTTGTGGTGGTTAGGTGTGTCATGTGTAGAATGCATTGTAGGCCACTGTATGCATTTGCAGTCGTGGATGGACATTCCATATCTGTAATTGACTGTTCTCTGTACTGGTAGTCTATGCATGTGTGAGATGTGTACTGTTTGTGTAGCTGTTAACCTGCCCATTCTTCTGCAAGATTGATATTCTGAGCATAATCTGTACACCTGTGAAAGCCACCTGTTGTACTATTGTACTTTATCATACTCACAGTATCAAAGGCACAGTTGTGGCCACTGGCAATCACTCTCATAGGTTTGCAGGTCCCTCTGGAGTGACAGCAAGGCAGCCAATCCATGCTGGTGAGTGTGTAATAACAATACTATTGCTAATGACATGTACATGTCATATGGAGGTGTAGTGTGTGCACATGTAACACACCTGCACATAATGCATGCTGTGCATGTTTGCTGTGAGACTATGCATATCCCATTATTCTCAGTAGCTGCCACACTCATATGCAATACACAGAGCATGACACACATGTGTGGCAACACAGTACTGGACATTGTATAGGCACACCAGATACACATGTACAAAACACACACATGTTTGGCATACACACTACACCTTAGCCTGCTACACATGTCCAATTATGACATCTGCTGTATGGCCAGCCTTCAGCATCCCATTTATCTACGCAGCACACATAATTTACCTGAGGGGTAGAGGCCTATCATGTCTTTGTGCAACAGTCTGGAACAAATAATACATTCATGTTAGGCAATGCTCACTATTGGCCACCTTACACACCCATGTAACAAGTGGCTGTGTAATTGTGGATGTAGTCATGTTACTGCACTTCAGGTACAGCATGCTAGCTGCCTGTCTGGCACACATTATTATAGTTGACTGACCACAAGAAGCATGTTGATCATGGCTCACGTTACTACACCACATCCAGTTCCACTGACCACAAAAGTACACATAGCTGTTATAGTGTAGCACCGTCATGTGTTTTTTGTATGTGTGTGTGTGTGTGTGTGTGTGTGTGTGTGTGTGTGTGTGTGTGTGTGTGTGTGTGTGCAAATCTATGCACCCACAGCTTGTAACACTTGCACAACATTGTTATGCCCTTGTACACATTGTGTCCCAGGGTGGAGACAATCACTGAACAACTACACACAAGCATCAAGTACGTGTATACTATTATTAACAAGGGCTGTCTACACTTGCACTGCATGTTCCTGTGCAACACATAACCTGCATGCTGGCATGTGTGCAGTGATGTTTTTCCTTGTGAAACGGTCACCCACCCTAAAACAGTATTGTGTATGTGTTGGATTGCAGGTGTGTCTGTGTTTGTATCTGCTGTACTGAGGAGTGTGCCTGTGTGCATGTGCACCTGTGTGCTTGTGTGCATGTGCACCTGTGTGCATGTGTGCATATGTGCATGTGTGCATGTGCACCGTTGTGCATGTGTGCATGTGCATCTGTGTGCATGTGTGCATGTGTGCCTGTGTGCATGTGCACCTTCGTGCATGTGTGCATGTGTGCATGTGCGCATGTGGGCATGTGCGCATATGTGCATGTGTGCATGTGCGCCTGTGTGCACGTGGACATGTGTGCATGTGTGCATGTGTTCATGTGCGCCTGTGCACATGTGTGCATGTGTGCATGTGTGCATGTGTGCATGTGCGCCTGTGCGCATGTGCACCTGTGTGCATGTGTGCATGTGTGCCTGTGTGCTAATATTGTGTTTCCTATCTTCCTCTCACAGGTTCTGATGTTGCTCTGGTGGAGTGCAGCAGGGAACCTGAAGCCACTGCTGGGGATAGTGCTAATGATGATACATGTGTAATGGCACAGGGAGGTGTGACAGGGTCTGTCATTGGTCATCCAATTGACAGTACACAGCAGTCAACCCCATCAATGCGCACAGTCATCCTGCCGATACATCCATTGTCACCAATGTCCTTAGCTGAGGGACAGCATACAGTGGGCATTGACCAGGGTAGTGTGGTATCATTGGCACATGCATCCCCTCACAGCAGCCATGGCCAGATTCCTGACATGGTACCACACAGGCAGATGTCCAGGGATTTCCATGGGAGCATCCGTGGTTGTACTGCCCCTGTCAGACATGTCCACAGAGGTCTATCAACCTCAGCTATGTTCCGGGCTGTAATGCAGGCACAGGCACGTATGGAGCAGTACACCAGACAGGGTCTGAGGGAGCTTAGAGCACATTGCACCGCTATGAATGACACTATGCATGACATTGCGTCTGCCATACGTAACATCAGCGAGGTCATTGATAGACATTGGGGGGATAAATTAGATCTTTTCCACAACTACATGTCCAGGAGCCAGGACAGTGCATGACGGTTGAGGCGTCTACATGGACGTCTGCCAGCAACATCATCAGCTGCCAGTCATCACGGACGAAAACAAAACCGCAGCCACTCCCATAGTGTCAGTACCAGCTGGGGTCTGTGCTGTCATTAGACCATCCTAGAAGACCATGTGCACGTGGCTCTGGACAGTCCCAGCAGGGACATGTGTCCAGTCAACAACCCACTGCTTCTGATGACAGTACCCAGTCTGGCTTGGTACCTGATACTGTCCGTAGCACCCCTGCCAGGCACAGATACCATGTCCGTGGCCAGAGACAGTGACCTGTATGATCTGGCAGGTACAGACTGTGGCTGTCCACAAACACCCGTATATGGCAGCCACATGGTGGAACTGTGTGCATGCATACACACACACATAATGCTAACACCTAGGACTAACACATACACACACACATCGCAGCAACGTTGCTCCATCTTGTACTGTTGTCCCTCACTAACACACACACACATACATGTTGATTGGCTGTGTCAATGGCAGACTCTGGCAAACCAAGTACACACCCTGTGCATATGATGAAACTGTGCCACCTCCTGCCATCTATAACATTGATGCTGGAACAGGATAGCATGGTACTGATGCACAGGGTGACTACATAGCACTGTAGTATTATTATCATGTTGTTAACAGTACAGTGTAATGATATTGTTGTGGGTAGATTCAAGCATGCATGATGCATTAACTATGTTTGTCATTGCAGTTTTGTATACACCAGTGTTAATTCCCAAAGTGTACTGTCGGCACATGTGCCACATGGTTGTTGTGTGTACCTGTGCCTGCATGTGTTGGGGTGTGGACAGTACATGTGTGATGTTTGCATGACCGATTTGCAGGTGTACATTTGTGAACATGGTCAGCTTGGAACATGGCATGGTTTGACAGTATGCTGTGGGTAATACGGTTTCCACATGTCAATGGTCTGCATTCTAGTAGTATACACAGCTTACATAGCCTGACATTCAGTGGTCATTACATGGTGTCTCCTCAACTGATACACAGACGTAGGAACCTGGTGTCAGTGATATCCCTGCAGTACTACACTATACCAGTAGCCATTGTTACTGAGCCCCACACATCCCTGGGAACAATACCCTTTGGCATATAGCAGTCTCATGTACATGCCAACACACTATGGATATGTCCATCCATGACTGCAAATACATACAGTGGCCTACAATGCATTTTACACATGACACACCTAACCACCAAAAGGTTATCATACGGACAGATACCTGTTGTCCAAGCCATGGTATATTGCTGTAACACTACTGTGGCATTGTCATCGGCATGTAGTTAACATAGTATTCCAACAGTACCATGTAGGTGGTAGCACCCATCATGTAGAATGGGTAATGGTGTGTACATGTGGACAGGTGTTATCTTGTCTATCCTGCGATATTCACATTTCCAAAGGTATTCTGTAGTCCCTCTGAGTATCACCTAAGTAAGAAGGTGCCTGTATGCATATCAGCAACAGTTGCCATACACCTACACTGGATGGCCATCACTCACAGACTTTGCTGTGTTTTAACATGTCTGACATATACTGCAGACATGAACCGTCACCCACATTAATCTACCAAAGCTTTCATGAGTGTGTGTCACATAGTTGGCCTAGGACACAAATCACTGCAGTAGCTTGCATTGTCACCAACATACATGTATGGCCTAAGGTCTGGTAAGCTGCGGCACATGGCAGCAAAGGTAACAACTGTATTCATATGGGGCAGGCTTCACACATAGGAACTATTATAGGTCACAAGTACATATCTGTATGTGGCAAACACATACCTGATGTGTGCATGGCAATTATAATAATATGTCATACAATAATGAAAGCAAAACACATTCACAAATTATGTGACAAACAAACACATGGCATTTGTAGGATTCAAACCCCTCCATAACTAGGTTATAGCACTTGAGAGAGATGCATTAGCACAGCACGCTATTCACATTACTGGATGATTTCCCTTCTCCTGCTGTATTTATAGGGTGCTGACATCATCAGTGTTTCCAAAGAAGAATGTACATCTTTTAGTGTGTTATCCCAGTCTTCAAAATGGCCATTCCTTTCACAAAGAATTGCAGACATACACTCCTGCTCCCTCCACAAACACACACACACACACAGCATTTGCTGGGTTCAAACCCCTACCTAACTATGCAATGATACATGAGACAAACATTAGCACAGCACGCTATACACACTACTGGATGATTTCCCTTCTCCTGCTGTATTTATAGGGTGCTGTCATCATCAGTCTTTCCAAAGAAGAATGCACATCTTTAACTATCCCTCAGTATGGGGGATAACAATATCTGTGCATTCACAGAAACCTAGTTCATGGTCACATATGCACACTGGCACTGCCAGGTTATGTTCTATACCATGCTTCGTGACCACAGGACTTGTGACACAGAATACAAGTAGGGGGTGTATCCATATACATCACAGATACACACACCTCTGGGTTGGTCCCACTGCACTAAGCATGACAGGCCATACATATACACCTACCATTGTGCAAAACTGCCTTTTGGTTTGGTGTGTAGTTCAGACCACCCAACCATACCCAGTAACCACACTTGGCTTTCCTGGGAACAGTGTTGGATATGAAGGTCTTCACACACACCATTATAGTGGTTGACTTCAGGTACACAAATATTGACTGGGGATACTACTCAAGCCCTCAACATCACCCTACAGCCACTACAATTTGTGAATCCATGTGCTATGACACAACCAGTCACCACACCCACTAGGGGGAATACATATTGGACCTGATCATCACCAACATGGGGACTCAATGTTCCACACCAGAGGTAGAACTGTCATTGTTAAGATCAGACCATGATCAACTTTCCCTGGACATCCATATCTCGTCCCCAAACCCAGCCAAGGAAATCACTCTAAAGAATTTCTCAAAAGCAGACTTTGCACTTGTGAAGACTGGGGTGGAATACGTCAGAGGCCCCATGCTGGAGGTTAATACAGACCAATCTGCAGAATTCTTTACAAACGCATTGTATGAACAGCTGCAGGTATGCATTGATCATGCTATCCCACATAAAACCATGACTCCTCCAAAACAGGAGACCTGTCTGGTTGACCCCAGCCATATATAAGCTGTACAACAGAAGGAGGAAGCTACTACATAACAGAGCAATATCCCACAGACCCAGATAGATCATAACCTCTCCTTTGCTAATCACATTGACAGAGAGTCATTGTGAAGAACTTTGTATAGCCCTCCTTCTCACATGGGTGTTTGCATGTAGATAATGTGAGGTCATTGTGGCCCTCGACTACTCACTCATCAGCACCATGTTTGACTACAATGCCCCTTTTGGGGTGTACCTTACCCAACACCTGTGGCAACTACAGTGAACACAACAGTACCTCCCCAAGAGAATCATGGGCTACACACAGATGTCCTATGCAGCTCAGCTAAAGGATCTCCAGCTCTACTCAGTTGCTTAACGCCTACTCAGAGGTAATCTATGCCTGATGTACACAGCCATTTCAAACTCAGAAGTAATGGACATGCTCCACCTCATAACATCCAAGACCCTTACAGCTACACATTCCAGGGACGTAAACCTCAGCACAAACATAAATAGGACATGCTGCAGGGACAGATTCATTACTCACTGGCTCTCCTCACTCAGGAATTGAATCCCAATTAAAGTTAGACATAGCCCCTCACCAACCCTCTTCCAGCAAAATACAGCTGCATGGATGGGAAATTGCAAATTCACCCCTGGGATCTCCACTGTGTCCCTGCTTGACAGAGGCTCAGCAAAGTAGCCTTAAAGGGTGCCTTCTGTGACCTACTTTACAGAGGCACAGTAGGCTACTCTACTGGGGAGGCAGATGCCAAATACACTCTGCCTAGGCTTATGAATTCCCCAGAGCAGACAGCCTAGTATTCACCTCTGCACCTATGTTTATGTTTGGGATGCACAATATTTGTTGCTGCTACTGTTTGCAGGTCTTTATTGCCGTAGCTTTCATAGTTTCTGTGAACAATGTGTGGTAACATGTTTGATCATGACAGGGTTCCGGTATATTAATATATGTGTCTATTGTCATTTAACTGTGTGCACAGGGTGGATTGCTGGATTGTGGGAGGTTCCTGGCTTAACACATACAACTGCCAGATATGTGTGACTGACTGCTATATGCAGACATGGCCTAAGTGTGTGAGCATGCCCAGTTCAGGCTTTCCATGGTTTGTTGCCTGACATGTGTCTCATTTATCCAAGTGTGTGAGCATGCCCAGTGTGACTTTTCCATATGTTCTGATCTGAAGTCCACTACATTTGTGGTTGTGTGTGACCATGACCAATATTGACATTAATACTGTGTGTGTTGGAAGTCATGTTGTGTTCTTAATGCCAGACTCCTTTGTGTCATAACTCAACAGGGATTATGCTGTGCTTGCAGGGTTTCCATGGGATAGTTTGCAAAGACTCGGCAACATTTTCTCATACTGGCTGAACACTGTGATACTGTCATGGTGTAGTGGTTCAGTACTTTCATTATGGTGCACAGTATCATGGGTTTGAGTCCCATCACTGCTGTAAATGCTCATACTGAGCAGACCAGACTAGTTAAGGGCCAGTTGGACAACTATGAGCATGTTGCATTTTGTTCAGCTATGGCGTACTTAAACCAGGCTTGTCCAACATTGCTGTGTATTCACCAACTTGGGTGGACATTGGCAAACATTACTCCACAGTGACCACAGTTGTACTACTTGGTGTGTGTGATTCTGTTCATAGGTTCATATTATAGGTTCATAGGTTCATACTAGGCTATCTCCCCGAGGGCATTTATAAGCCTAGCCCATAGTTTTGTGGCTTATGCCACCCCTTTAGTTTGGAGAAACTATGCCCATTATTTTGCTGTGCCTCTGTCGAGCAGTGACACTGAGGTAACCCCTGGGGTGTATCTGCGATCTCCCATCCATTGGTCAAGATTCCTCTTGAACAAGGCCAGCCAGGTGCTCTGCCTCACATAAACCGGGATTTTGTTCCACAGCATAGGGAGTCTTTGGGTGATGAATCTATCCCTCCAGCACATCCTATTAATAACAGTGTCGAGGTTTAAGTCTCCCGCCCTTGTGGCTCTGAGGGATCTAGATTTTTTGAGATGAAGCATGTTCATCAAATCTGGGTTTGACATGGCCTTGTATGTCAGGCATAGGTCACCTCTGAGCAAGCGGTAAGCAACTGAATATAACTGGAGTTCTTTCAGTCGGGCAGCATAAGACAGATTTTTGAGACCCTTTATCCTTTTGGTGAGGAACTTTTGTGGCCTCTCCAGCTGCTGCAAGTGTCGGGTCAGATACATTCCGAATGGGGCATTGTACTCTATCATTGGTCTGATGAGTGATGAGTATAGGGAGACTATGACTTCCCTTGATCTAGATGTGAATCCCTTCATGATAAGGTGGGCAATGTACAAGGTCTTCCTAACTACTTTAGCAATATGAGTGTCGAATGAAAGGCTACTGTCAACCTGGGTTCCCAGGTCCCTAATAACTTCTTCTGTGTTCAGGGGATTGCCACCTATATGGTAGCTAGGGGTAACCTTATTTTTCCCGAAGGGTGTGACTATGCATTTCTTGGCATTTAACTTTAGGCCATGGCTCTGGTACCAGTTATCCGTTTCTGTGAGACCCTTCTGAAGGATATCTGTGTCGGATGTGTTTTCAACTACGGCCCGCAGTTTGCAGTCATCTGCAAACTTTGTCAGCCATAACCCTCCTGTGTTTGCTTGTACTTCAGAAAAGTAGATGCCAAACAAGAGTGGGCCCAGGACTGAGCCCTGTGGGACACCACTTGTGACAGGCTTTGAGTCTGACATGGCGCCAGCAACTCTGACCCTGTGGGTTCTGTCACTCAGCCAGTTTGCAACCCATCTTGTAATGTATGGGTTTACATTTAAGTTGATGAGTTTTTCAATGATACCCGAGTGAGGTATTGTATCAAAAGCCTTCACCAGGTCTAGGCAGGCTGTATGGACTGCCTTTCCCTCGTCAATGGCCTTGGTGACTGTTTCGAAAAAGTCAACCAAGTTTAAAAGGCATGATCTGCCTTTGACAAAGCCAAACTGGGTTGGATCCAAAGTCTGCAAGTTCCCTATGTCTTTATTTATGAGATCCATTATGATCCTCACCATGGCTTTGCAGATAAGGCTTGTCAAGCTAATGGGACGGTAATTTCCAGGGTCGGTGGAGGCACCACCTTTGTGGAGTGGGACCACAGTCGCTGTGCGCCACTCCCTGGGTATGTATCCAGAGGTGAGACTAAGATTAAACAGCTGTCCTAACTGTGGGTTTAATTCCTCGTTGAGTTCATGGAGCACACAGCCGGGGACACCATCAGGTCCCATGGATGCTGTGTTCTTTGCCTTGGAGAGAGCAGTTCTCACCTGGGCGTTAGAGATGTTTGGGGCTACAATCATTTGGTATAGATATCTCTCCTTTAGGGGGAGTTTGCACTGAACCTGTCAGCCAGTATGTTGGCAATGTCTGTAGGATCAGTAATCTTCACATCATTTTGAACTAATTCTGAGCATATCTGGGAGTTTCCTCCTACGTTTCTGACATAGCTAAAGAATGCCTTATGGTTGTCTTTAGAGTCCTTAGCTATTTTTTTCTCAAAATTAGCTTGGGATGATTTTATGAGAGCTCTTAGCTTTTTACTTATAGTGATCAGCGGTGTCTTACCTTTTAAGGATTTTGCTCTATCTTGTAGTAGCTTTCTCCTTTTGTTGTAGAGTTTGTTTATGGCTGGGGTCCACCAGACTGGACGCTTGCCTTTGGTACAAAGAGTCTTTGTTTTGCTTGGGATTGCCTGATCCATGCAGCCCTGCAGGTGCTGGTAGAAGACATTTGTAAGTGATTCAGCGGTTTGAGTAATGTTAACCGCTGGCTCAGGGGCCTTAAAGGAGACCACACTAGTCTTTAGAAGTGTGAAGTCGGCTTGAAGTTTTACTGTGGTCTTTTCATTTCGGTGGGGGCTGGATGAGGACCTCCAGCGAGATTAGTTTGTGATCAGATCTCACCAGTGAGGGGTATACTTCGTGTTGAACATTGTGCTCCCATGTTCGTGATGATGAGATCAAGTATGTTTTCTCCTCTTGTGGGGATGGTGACTAGTTGTTCCATGGCATTTGAGTTTATGAATTCCAGGAACTTTTGGGCTAGAGTGTTTGGGCTTGAGTAGTGTTCCCAGTCTATATTAGGGTAGTTGAAGTCACCTAGTATGATGGTGTTCGGAGATACATTTATCCCTCCAGTGTTTTCAGGAAGGCCATATGAGGTTCCTGAGTTTGCGAGGTGGCCTGTAACATGCTACAAATTGCAGAGCAGTCTTGCCTATGGTTAATTGCACCTGGATGGTTTCCGATGCATCATGCGATGCCACCAATCTTGAGGTGTGGGTGTCCTTGATGAATATGGATACCCTCCTCATTTCTTGGTATTGTCCGGGTTTTGGGGCGAACGCATGATATGAGGTAAAACCTGATAGTGCTGGGGTGCTCTCAGGAGCCTTGAACCAGGTTTCTGTCACAGCACAGACATCGATGTTCTCCATACTGAGAAGGGCCTCGAAAAGTGCATCTTGAGGTTGAGACTTCTGGCATTGAGCAGCATTACCCTTAGTTTTTTCTTTGTTTTGTTCTAGGGTGGTAGGTTTAGAATTTGAGCCTTGCCTAAAAAGGCACTATGGGGGTGGCAAGAGCCTTTGCCAAAATCCGAATCCCAGGGTGACAAGTGCAAGCCGTCCCTTGCGAAGCAGCGTGGCTTGTCCAGCATGTCATCCCAGGCAGACAGACATTGGATCCCCTTTGAATGACACCAGAGTTTAAGCCAATTGTTAAAGCTGATCATCTTATCTCTGTATTGTGGCATCATTCTTGGTGAAGGTAGGATACTGCTCAAGGTCAGGGTCATACCTGCTTGGGCTACATAATCAGAGAGCTCCTCTATGTCTCTTTTCATGTAGTCCAAGAAGGTACGTCTCAGGTCGTTAACACCAGCGTGGACAATGATTGAGTCGTACTTGTACCTGCTGTTGAGAGACCTGAGTGCATGCGTTATGTGGCAGATTCTAGCACCAGACAGGCAGCTTACTGTGACCTTCTCCTTACTCAGTCTGGTGAGCGGGACGTCAGTGTGTCTGACTATGGAGTCACCAATGACTAGTGTGTCTGGCATTGTGTTTGGCATTAAGGGCTGTGACTGCTTGACACTCTGACTGTGTGGTCTATGTGTTGCAGGTGTTGTGTTCTGAGGTGGTAGTTGTTTGGGTGTCTGCTTTGGTGGCCACTGCTGTTTTGGTAGATTTTTGATCAGAGCCTCCGAGTATGTCTTTGTGTGTTTATGTGTATGATTTGAGGTTGTGATGGTATTATGTGAGACTGGGTCTATAATGTGTGTGGTTACCTTCTCCTTCTGTCTGGTCATGCCAGTCCTATGTTGAGAGAGCTCAGCCTCCAGTTTGGCCGTATAGTTGCATCTCTCGCATGTATTTGTGTTTTGTGGGAGGAGGAGAGGGTTGTCTGTGTACATGAGGCAATTGTAACATTGCCTCAATATTCCCAGGTTCACCAGCTGAGCAGGAGAGGACATTAGCAACTGATCCCTCGACATGCTAGAAGGAATAGACAGAAAAACTTAAGAAAAGGTTCTGGGGATGTGGGTGACCGAGAAATGGGGTTTGCTTTTTGGGGTACTTTCTATAACAAGAGTGCTGTATCGAGGTGATAAGTACTGTAGGAGCAAGTGCTTCGCTATACAGATAGAGAATAGTCTACTTGGGAGTCAAGTAGAGATAATTTATAGTTGTAGGATACACTAAATAGAACAGTAGTATACTTTGAGGAAGGTAGTTTTAAGGGAAAATTTGAAGAGTGGACTTTAGGTAGCCCTAATAGTTTAAATCTGATTAACCGGTGCTGCCCTAGTGTGCAACGGTAGCAGCTCCGTTAAATCAAGGCTAAAAGCTAATGCGTGCTTTATAGCAGGGAGCTGGAAAAAACAGGAAATGACCCAAAATGGCAGATGAATTACTAGTTGCTGCTTCTAACCACTCCTCTGAGGACAAACAAGCAGCTCAGTACTCCCCACTCCCACTGGTGAGTAAAGAAACTACCTCTGGCCACACAAGAAAATGGAGGAACACAGAAACCAAATACAAAGCCCAGGGATCAGCAAAATCTGATCACTGGAACAACTAGCTAGGAAAGTTTAGGAAAGGAGAAATATTTTTTTGTTTTTTTTGTTTTTTTTGCAAACAGACAGAAAAAAATGCAGTAAATGCTTTGTTTTCAACTAAATTGCTATCAAAGGCTGGTACACTTGAGTGTATTAGCCTGTTTGTTACTTTTAAGCAATACTTTAGCCCACAAGTGCAATCAACAATATAAGCTCACAAAAACAGGAAAATAAGGTAATAAAACAGTAATATAGGCACAAACAGTAGTCGAAAAGCTCAAAAGATTGAAAAATGCAAACTAAAAAGTTTAAAAAATACTATCTGCCCTAGGGCATTTATAATCCTAGCCAGAGTGTGTTTGGCTTTCAACACACATTGTAAGTGGAGTTTGCCATTACATTTTTCATGGTTAGTATACTGTGCCTCTGGCTAACAGTGACATAGAAGTGATACCCAAGGTAAGCCTACAATCTCCCATCCACTCATCAGGATTCCTCTTGAAGAGAGTCAATGAGGGACTCTGGCTAACCTGGAGTGGGAGTTTACTCAAGAGTGGGGGGAGCCTCTGGGTTATGGATCTGTCACTCCAGCATGTCCTATTTATTTCAGTCCTGAGGTTCAGGTCTCTTGAGCGTATAGCTTGATGGGATTCTGATTTTCCAAGGTGCAGTATGTCCACTGATTCCAGGTTGGACATGGCTTTATACATCTATCACAGATTGCCTCTGGGCAGGCAGTATGCCACTGAGTGGAGCTGCAGTTTCTTTAACCGGGCAGTGACTGGCATGTGGTTGAGCCCTTTGATCCTCCTGCTGAGGTACTTTTGTGGTCTTTCCAGCTGATGCAGGTGTCTGAAAAGGTACATCCCACAAGGGGCATTGTACTCAATTATGGGCCTGATGAAGGATGAGTTAAGAGGCACAATGACCTCCACTGATGTAGATGTGATTACCTTCATGATTAGGTGGGCTATATGAAATATTTCTCTGAACACTTTGGCCACATGGTTGTCAAATGTGAGATTGCTATCGACTTGGGTCCCCAGGTCCCTTATCACTTCTTCCATACTTAATGGGTTACCACATATGTAGTAATTTGTGGGCACTTAGTTTTTGACAAAGGGGAGGACTATACACTGTTTTGTGTTTAGCTTGAGGACATGGCTCTGGCACCAGTTGTCTGTTTCTATGAGGCCCTTTTGTAGGATGTTTGTGTCAGCTGGAGGGTTGATTATGGCGCCCAGTTTGCAGTCATCTACAAACGTGTTCACCAACTGTCCTTCTGTGTTGGCCTGTACCTCTGAGAAATATATACCAAACAAGGGAGGTCCCAGGACTGAGCCTTGTGGGATGCCACTTGTAGCTAGTTTGTGGTCTGACATGGCTCCAGCATTTCAGACCATGTGGGTTCTGTCCTTGAGCCAGTTTGCAACCCATCTAGTGACATAGGGGTTTCTATTGAAGCTGGTGATCTTATCTATGATGACCAAGTGGGATACTGTATGGAAGGCTTTTGCAAGGTCCAGGTAGGCTGTGTGGACCACCATCCCCTTGTCAATGGCCTTGGTGATTGTTTCAAATGACTCAACCAGGTTTAAGAGGCAGGATCTGCCCTTAACAAAGCCAAAATAGGTAGGATCCAGTGTCTGTGTGTCCCCAATATGTTTATTTCTGAGGTCCATGATGATCCTTTCCATAGCTTTGCAGACCAACCTAGTCAGGCTTCTGGGGCGATTGTTTGCAGTATCCGTTGAGGCACCACCTTTGTGGAGAGGGTCCACTGTTGCTGTACACTGCTCTTTGGGTACATATCGTGTGTTAAGGCTGACATTGAACAGTGGTTTTATGTGTGTGTTCAATTCTTCTTGAGGTTCATGTTGGACACAGCCCAGGACACCGCCTGGTCCCATTGATGCTGTGTGTTTTGCTTTGGAGAGGCTGGCTGTTACCTGCGCATCTGCGATGTCAGGGGGCCAGCACTCTGCTTGGATAGATATTTGCCCTTTTGGTGGGGAGGGGGGGAGAAGTTTGCACTGAACCTGTCAGCTTGGATGTTGGCAATGTCTGTGGGTTTGTTGTATTGTTTGTCATTTTGGACTAATTCTGAACATACCTGGGGATTCCCACACAGGTTCCTACAATAAGTAAAGAATGCCTTGTGATTATCCTTGGTGTCCTGTACAATTTTTATCTCACAGATGGCCTTAGACAATTTTATGTGTGGACATTGTTTTTCAATAATACTGGTCGGAGATGGCTTCCCTTTTTGTGATTTGGATCTATCATATAGTAGCTTCCTCCTTGTATTGTATGGTTTGTTTATGGTTGGGGTCCACCAAACAGGATGCCTGCCTTTGGAGGATTAGGTCTTGGTTTTATTTGGGATTGCATGATCCATGCATTCCTGATGGTGTTCATAGAATGCATTTATAAAGGGTTATGAGGTCTGGGCCGTATTTTCCATAAACACAGGGGCTGTGAAGGATTCCACCTCAGTTTTGAGGTGTGTGACATATGCTTTAGTGAACATTTTTCACTGTGGTTTTCTGGCCATGGGCTGGGGTGGGGATGTGAATATCCAGTGAGATTACTATCTGGTGTGATCGTACCAGTGAGGGATACACTTCTGGTCCTGGGCATAGAGTCCCCATGTTGGTGATGATCAGGTCGAGTATGTTTTCCCCTCTTGTGGGAGTGGTAGCAAGTTGTTCCATAGCATTTTGGTTTATAAATTCTGGGAACCTTTGGCCTAGGGTGTTGGAGCTAGGGTAATGCTCCCAGTGTATGTTTGGGTAGTTGAAGCCACCCAATATAATGGTGTTTGGGGAGATCTTCATATTTTCATGTGTTCTCCAGTCAGCCAAGTGTGGTTCCTCAGTTTAGGAGGGTGGTCTGTAGCAGGCTATGAACTGGAAGGTGGTTTTACCCACTGTTGCTTACACATGGGTAGTCTCTGATGCTTCATGCTGTGCCACCAACCTGGGGGTGTGGGTATCTTTGACAAATATTGATACTCACCCTCCTTTTGTAGTTTGTTCCATGTCTTGCAGCTGTAAAGCATGGTATGAGGTGTACCTGTGAATGCTAGGGTGTTCTTGGGAGCCTTGAACCAGGTTTCTGTTACTGCACAGATATCAACATTCTCCATGCTGAGGAGTGTTTGGAGTGCGTGCATCTTGCAGTTTAGACTTCTGGCATTGAGTAGCATTACATATACTTTCTTATCCCTTGTGATACCTATGGAGGTGGGTTTGTGTTTTGAGACTTACCTAGAAAAGGCACTATGGGGGTGACAAGAGCCTTTGGCAATATCCAATAGGCCACAGGTGATAGGTGAAATCCATCCCTAGCAAAGCATCATGTCTTGTCGAGCATCTCATCTCAGGCTGACAAGCATTGAATTCCCTTTCACTGACACCAATACTTAAGCCAATTGTTGTAATTGATCATCTTGTCTTCATATGGTGGTCTCATGTTTGGTGAGGGTAGGATGTTACTGAAGGTCATCAAGTTTGCATATACAACATGGTGGTAAATGCTGTTTAGCACTACCTTACATTGCTTAACACATGGCAATCATGCCTCAGGTGGTGCTGCAGGGCTGCCTATTTCAGATGCACATACTGCACTCCCTATACATGTTTGGCAACAGGTAGTGTCAAGTTAGGCATCCCTTTTACTATATGTGCGAGTCAGAGAGAGGTATCATTTCCAGGGTTCCTACTGAGCCAGTGTATGTGCTATGCGTTGCCTCTTTGCCAAGGCCAAGGCATACTGGGCACACTTCCGTCTGCCTACTAGGGCAGGCTCAGGTTGTTCCTCCTCCGAGTCACACTCTGCCTGTGATGGCGTTGGCACTGGTGGGGGACTGTTTGGCCCAGGCCTATGCTGGTCCTGTTGCAGCTGTTTTCGCAGGATCATAGTATGTAGCATAGCACATACCATGACAATTGGTACATGTAGATGGTGAGTATTGCAAGGCTCCACCAGATGTGTCCAGGCACCGGAACCGTGACTTGAGCAACCCAAACACATGCTCGATTACATTTCGTGTTTGTGCGTGTGCCTCATTATGGCATTCTTGTTCATGTGTGTGTGCATTTCTGATGGGTGTCATCAGCCACGGCTCCAGTGCATAGCCAGCATCCCCCACTAAGTGACCATGTGGGATGTCCCCATTGGCAAATGTCTGGTACAGCTGCGTCAGATGCCAGATATGGGAATCATGGTAGCTTCCAGGGCAGCCAGCACACACATTCATTATTATGCCCTGGGCATCACACACGACCTGGCAGTTGATGGAGGGGAAGCCCTTGCAGTTAATATAGGCCCTACCCTGCTCACTGGCTGGTGCTTTGATGCATCTATGCGTGCAGTCTATTGCACCCACTACCTCAGGGTATTCTGCTATTTGCTGGAAGAGACACATATTGCTGACCAATACCTCACGGGAATTGGGGAAATATACATGATCACCGACATGTGCTGACATGGCATCCAGGAACTGGTGCAGTACCCTGGATGCTGATGCCTGTGATATCCCCATCATATCACCAGTTGGTCTCTGAAAGGTACCTGTTGCTAGTATTCTTAGGCCAACACATACCTTGGTTTCCATTGGAATGGGTTCCCCTCTGTTGGTTCTGTGTGCGAGGCATGGTCTACACAGCTCCACAATTTGCTGCAGGAGGTCTCTGTCCACTCTATAGTGCTCCACTATCTCCAGCTCATGTAACCCCTGGTAGGTGACCCTGGGCCTGTACACTCTTCTCTGTCTCCTCACTGTGGGTTGTCCAGCAGCATTTGCATTGTCACCACCCTCAGCATGTTGCATATGTTGTCTTATAACAGCAATGGCAGCCCCTAGCATTTTTTGTCTGAGTGAAGCTTTTTCAGTTTTCACTTCTAGTAGCATACTCCAGTGTTTCAGTGTCTCTTGTGAGAAACAAACTGCACTGTTGTTTGCAGAGTTTTAAGTGCTGGGCTGGGCTAGGTTAGTGCTCTGCCTGTGTTATTGCCTGATTTGGATTGTTTTCACCTGCCAGCTCTACTAGTATCACCTGGTAGCTTCCTGCTATTTGTTGTGCTTCCTTTTTCCTTTCTGTTTCTTCAGGGGGAGCGACACGCATACAAGCGCAAACACGCTCACTGCAGCTCACATGCACGCACACATGCTTAGATGGACTAAAACTTGCTTATTCGGGTTAAAATGCGTGCACACCAGTGCAAACAAGTTTACAGGTCTTCCAACAGCCTTATACATGCTTACTCCGGCTTAAACGTGTGCACTCATGCTTCCACGCCCGCACTCTGTCTTACTCAAGTTTACAGGCGCGCACACGCATGCATACCTGCTCAGCAAGAAACTTTGGTGTTATCCACAGTATACACCTTCCATTTCTTGGCTTTCCCTGGCCTACCTGTTGACACACCTCTTTCCATGATGTCTAACTGACACCTAACAGATGTCACTGTCCTCCAATGAGCTACACTAATTTCATACATACCCCCCCTTGTGATGTCACCTATCTCCTACTCTGTTCCTCCTCAAATCCTACTCCTACACTCCACTGACTGTGCTCATTTGCTATGTAAAAGTGCGATTCACTATTCTAACACTCATTTAACTAAGTGTTACATGTTAGCTTCTTTAGCCCCTACAGTGGC
>NC_056741.1:92034469-92054051 GCF_019279795.1 Protopterus annectens
AGTAAGGCAGGTGCTACGACATCCCTCCCACGGGCGGGACAAAGGATTACCTGCGAAACAACACAGAGCCCAGTTTCTACATACCCAGGATCCCTTGACTGCAACAGTCGACAGTACCCATTACACATCCTTCATGTGTGCGGGACTGTGATGTGGACGCACTTCTATGGACCTGGTACCCTGGGTATTTCTGTGCATATGTGCTGCATTTCATGGACAGCTATCATCAACATTGAAGACGCTTGTGCTGCATATGTGTAGGTGTGACGTGGTCATGACAATGAGTTCACGTGGGTGATGACGGAAGCTGGCAGGCATTCCATGAAGTAGAATTTTTGGGTCCTACAATGGACACCACTGTGCATATGTGAAGTGTAGAGCTTGTCGGACTGTGTCCTTGTGGCCAGTGGGTTTGACTGATGCTGTGTGTTCAACAATCGCGGATGTCTGCTTGACTACCCATACTGTGTAGTGCTACAGGAACCATGTTTTCCGAGACCAGAACCCAATGGTGTACATCCACTGTTGCAGGTTAACAACTGCTTTAATTAATCCCCAGAGGGCACGGTTGGGAGGTATCGCCACTTTATTGTCGGAACAACACCTCCAGACTAGGTACATCACGGGAACTTTAGCCCGGTCTTACCAGCCATTTGCAATTGTAATTAGCAGACACGTGTCAATACATGTATAATAATACATATTGTCATGCCGAAGGTAATCTATGTTATTTGGACAATGGCTTCGGCTATTGGCATCCGTTGCTGTGAGTGTTGCCGGTTACCATACACATTGCTTGCTCAGAGGCAGACTTCCCAATTCTGCACACTACTGTGGTCTCCTTTAAGGACCCTGAGCCAGTGGTCGACAGTACTGCAGCCACTGCATCACTCACATATGCCGTCTACCAGTACCTACAGGACTGCATGAACCAGGCATTCCCTTACCCAACTGTGGTTCATTGTACCAATGCCAAGCATCCGGTGTGGTGTACCCCAGCCATACACAGGCTGTACAACAAGAGGAGGTGGCTACTACAAGGCGGAGAAAACACCTTGTGAGGTATGACACCCTTGGTCATCATATGTGTAGAGCTACACGCTGTCATGACATGGTCCAGGGCACGTTCCACAGATATACCTACATGGACCTGGCTGACAATCATACCACCTTCATTTGCTATGCTCGACACCTGGGAGGTCACTCCCACATATGCTCTGACTGGGTTCACGAAGATGTGGAGTTTACTCAACATACACACATTGCCAAAATACAGCCTGACAAGTTCGGTGAGGACATCTCCACACCCTCCCCCCCACATGAGGAGATGTCTGTACCAGCGGTTTGTGGTCCCCAAATGTTCTGTGACACACGGGTGGGACATGCTCTCTCCAGGGTAGTGGACATAGCATCCATGAGACCAGCTGGTGACTGTGTACTCCACTATCTCATTGAGGAATTAGACCCACAGTTAGGACAGCTATTTCTTTGTAGCCTCACCTCAGGTAACGTACCCAGGTTGTGTCGCACGGCAACTGTAGTCCCACGTCACAGGGCCAATGCCTCCTCTGACCCTGGTTATTACTGTCCCATTACCATGAGGAGACCTATCTGCAAAGACATGGGGAGGGATCATACTGCGGCTCATAGATGAAGGCATAGGGGACATGCATACTTTGCATCCAACACGGTTTGGCTTGTTCAGGGGCGGTTCATGCCTTTCAAGCATGGTTGACATTTTCGGGACAGTCACCGAGGCCATTGATGGGGGTCTTGCAGTCCATACAGCCTACCTCGACCTGGCAAAGGCCTTCAACACATTACCCCCCTCAGGTATCGTTGATAAACCCATTGGCTGGGATGTGAACATGTACATCACAGGATGTGTTGTAAACTGTCTATGTAACACAACCCATGCAGTCATAGTTGCTGGCAGCATGTCAGACCTACTGCCTGTCGCAAGCGGTGTCCCATGGGGCCCTTCCCTGGGTCCACTCCTCTCATACATCTACATTTCCACAGTACAGGCACACACAGGGGTGTTATGGGCAACATTGTTTGCAGATGACTGTGAAACAGGTGCCATAGTGGGATGGACATCTGACACAGTTATCCTTCAAAGGGGCCTCCCAGATATGCATATCTGCTGTCAGGGACATGTCCCACAGCTAAATGCTAAGTAATGCAACATCATACCTGTCGAGGAGTACTAGGTCACCCCTGTCCAGCATATAGGTGGCTGTCCACTGAGCACAGGGGTGTTTACCAGGGATCAGGGGACAGAGTTTGTCGGTCACCATTCCTTCAACACACACGTTACTATCGTGGTTCGGTGGGACTTCTACATAGCCCACCTGTTTGTGCAGGGATTCACATCTACATCAGGGTAGGTCATTATCTCCTTGTACCCATTACGTGTTACACCTATGATATACTACATTGCCCCATTCGGAGGGTATCTGACCCAACACCTACAGCAGCTGGGAAGGCCTCATAGGTTAATTGTCATACAGATGAAGGGTGGCATGGATTTGTGTAATGCTGCCCCACTTGTAGGACCCCTACCCCATTCAGTCACATACCTGTTGTTTAGTGTTGACCTGTGCCTGACATACGAGGCCATGTCAACCCATATGTCATGTCTATGCTTCACCTACTGTATCTGTATCCCTCAGAACCACAAGGGCAGGTGACATGAACCTTGTCACGGTCATTAATGAGATGTGTTGGAGTGACACATATGTCACCCAGACACTCACAATGCTGTGGATCTACATCGCAGTACATGTGAGACAGAGATCCTTCCTAGCCTTGTTCGGGGGTATGTTGTCCATTGGATGGGGAATTGCAGATATAGGCCGGGGATTACATCATTATCACTGCTTGACAGAGGTACAGCAATATCATAAGTATTTTATCTCCGCACAGAAGGTTGGCAAAGTAATCCTAACTATGGTGTAGGGTTATGGCTGAACCTGGGTCGATGGCCTACCCTGTACCTATGGACGTATGAACCTATATTCATAGTTTGTCCCATTTACACTTGTCTATCCCCTATCCTCTTTCTCATGTGTATATTTCTGTGGCACATGATTGTCCTCTGTATTGCTTGCAGGTATGCTGTCTACAGTGCACATACGTCACAGTTGATGACAGTGTATCTGTGTCCCTAACACTGTGATACTGAGGACTACCACACATCCTTCACAACATTACATGCATATGTCCATTCTATTCTTCTTTGGCCTATGGGGGGGTGTTAAGGCAACAATTACACAAGTCCCTGTTTGTGCATGCTTCATGTTGGTGTTTGACCAGCCTCCATTGCAGTCGTGTGTTGGACGGTAGTGTTTCTGTGTGTTTGGCATGTGTTTTTATTGCAGGTACATCTGTGGGAGGTGTGGTTGGCACATGTTCCTCTTTGCAAGGACACCCATCCTGGGGTTTGTGTCATGCATCTGCACTTGGCACGTGCCATATGTCCTGTACTATTCCCACAGTCGTGTATGCCTTCATGCACTACTACTGCGTGTTACTGGCTGTTTGTATGTGGTACACATGGTGATTGTGGTGTTTGGCTTGACCTATTCCCATGCTAGAACATACACATCTGTCAATTACGTTGTTTAAATCAAACTGTAACACTCATTCGTCTTTTCAAAATGACAGTCAATAACACAGGAAGCTCAGATTAACAACGTTTTACTACTGTGCACCAGGAGGCAAATAACTATGCAGTACAAGTTTAGAGTTTTGTTTTACTCTATACAGGTAACAGCTGTATAAGTATTGTGTTTGCAATCATCTTTTGCACACCTTAATGATGTGGTCAGTCACAGGGCATTTACATCACTATAGTCCACAATATTGTATTCCTACAACAGTGCTAAGGTAATGCTTATTAAATGTTTTCCCATGAGGATAGCACAGCCTTGCGAGCCACATAGTCAATTATAATGTCCTTCGGTAAATTATGCTCTGTCAAGGTTCCAAGACTGTTCAGATCCGGTCGTCACTTCCTTTCCTACTAGGTTCCTTTGTCTCTCTGGTGAGCAGCTGTACTCTGTCTTAGATAGAGCTCACAAGGCCATCCTCCTCAGTGGAAGGATGACAGATATACCTGTACATACATTTATTATTCTCTAACCCAGCGGATGACTAATGCTGAATGACATACACCTGCTGCACTGGTTACTGCCACGGTCAGGGTTCAATCACACTGCAGCTACACTACAGGCAATTACATGCATGATAAGCTCTACTGCCATATTGTAAAATAGAATTATATGCATTATACACTATTTGCTGCTAAACTAGCACGTCATATGTATGTTTAAATATATATTTTGCTAACATTCTCCCTCCTTTGATTGCTTCTATTCTATCCAGAAACATATACAACATTATTTCATTCCCTAGCCTCTTCCTCTCTGGAACTTTTAACTAGGCAAGTCATTTGTTGTACATTTCAGAGAGGATTTCATTTTGTATTAACAAATACCACTACAGGTCTTGATACATAGTCTCGGTTACAGATACGTCGACAGAGTCCCTGACTAATACTTACATGCAAAGTATCCCTTAACAGACACATGCTCCCAATATGAGCAGAACAACACAAATGGCAATCAAGATATTCAGTATGACTGAACCCCATCCACCAAATGGTTTGTGGAAATGGTTCGTCAGTGGGTTTGGGCCTGGTTCCGCCATGGATGACACCTGCTGTATTACCTCTAGGTGGGCGTTGATATTGTTCATGTTATGTGGTACTTAGACACAGCGGTCTTCTTTGATAAGCGCCACGTACCAATTCTCGCCAGGGTGCAGTCGCGGCGCTATAACATTTGGTGACACACCAGTTCTCATTGCACCCAGTTCATCAGCCACAAGTTCAGAAGCTTAAATGTCACATTGCTCATTCCTCCGACAGGTTTTGACAACTTCCTCTGTTCCCTGATTGATTTCACTACTCCACAAGCTGGGAGTGTTCCAGCCCAGGATATAATGCTGTCACTCAAGTCCATATGAGTCAATATTCCTTTATCTCTTGCAGAAGAATGGATTTTCAGAACAGCTTCCATTTCAGCCACTGGATTAGTGGGTTTCTCAACTGTGTTCCCAGTTCTTCGAGCTATATGTCTTATAGTTCGCTTGCACTCCAGAGGCAATTGTGCAGTATGTCATGTGACTGGAGCCAGATAACCCAAAAAACAACTGCCGGACCAATTCTCAGGTAACCATTGATATGCTTTTTTCCCACAAACAAAATAACAATATTCTACTTTACTACTGATGCGGGTTAACTCTGCATGTAACATTTTCCTGTCTATAACAGAGGACTGTTTATACAATTCAGGATGTTTCTGCACATCTTTCCACGTTGTTCTCATGAAGCTTCAATACAAATCATGAATGGTGCTACAACTACTACTGTGATCTTTGGCTGTTATATGACATTTGTAAGACACAGTTATGTTACAAATACTTCCACCAACTTGAACTGTATCATGTTTATGAAAACAAACAATTCCTTTTTGTGTAACAGGTAAGTACAGTGCCACTTTGTCCTGTGATCTCACAGAACCTGTGTCAAAGTGTAAATATTCACAAGTCTCAATCTATCCCCAAGGGGACAACATACATCGGAAGTCCTCCATATGATGTAGGTATGGCAGTACAAACACAGCAATTTAAAATGTTCATAGTCTGTACATGCACACGCGTCATGCCTAGGTATGTGTTGAAGTTTGGATGCCATTCTGTGGCCAGTTCATCACGTATCACTATTTGTATCTGTGTAGTTATATGCAGGTAAGGTCCCAGCAAATGTAAAGTCAACACAAACATGGTTAATAGGTGTATGATCAGTAGGACAGTAAACCAAATGTCTTTGGGGTTGCTTTGTATTGTTATACAGTCTGGCCCGGGTGATTCAGTCTCTATGGTATATCGGCTACAAGATGTAAATCAGACTTGATATCCTTTACCGGTTTGAAAAACTGTGAGGTGAACCCAGGACGACCTCTCCGCAAACTTTACTGCAGTAGGCATTGCCAACAGTACCTGGTACAGACCTTCACACGTTGGACTCGGAGATTATCTTATTTGGATAACAGTGAAATACACACAGGATACTGGAGTCAGCTATGCGTCCGGCTTCGCTTGCTCTTTATCTGTAAAAGACTTTAACTGCAAAACAGTGTTATTGGTTAACAATCCTCTCATGTCACCTGCTAATGAGCCATCGACCTCCAGCTCTACAGGCATGACAGCTTTCCACTCTGGCACATGATATGCCATTCCAAATACTACTTTGAAGGGGGTCAAACACTTTACATTTAGAACTGTTGTCATGCTCAGCAATGCTAGAGGTAGACAGCAAATGCAACTCGTCTGGGTGTCACCCACCAACCTCCTCGACTTATTTCTCGGGATCCCATTGTACCGCGCCACCAGTCATGCTGACTGTGAGTTGTACATGCAATTTATATTCATGGAAATGCCAAATAATCCCCCAGGTTGCTGGATTGTCTGGTTCACAAAATGTGTTCTATTGTCACTGTAGCTTGTTTACAGTATGCCAGATCTAGGGATACTTTATTTTACTGGGACCTTTGCCACTGCTGCTGCATCCAGATTCCTGGTTGGGAATGCTTCTACCCATTTTGATAATATATCTATAATCACTAAACAGTATTTCTTCCCTTCACATTTATTCAGCTGTATAAACTCCATACAAATAGTACGGAACGGTTATGGTGGTGTAGGTAAACCCACTCCCTTCAGTTTAAATGCTCCCTGTGCATGATGTTTACTGCAAATATGACACGCTGCTCATGATGTTTGTATGTGGTTCCTAATTCCGTATGTTAGGGATATTCTGTTAACCAACTGTACCATCCCCCCTGTTGAGACATGGCTCTACCCATGGCTCAACACAGCTGCATATCTGAATACATTAGACGTTAATATTGGCTTTCTCACTGTGGATATGTACAGTCCGTCTTCAAGGATTGCTCCTCGTCATACCCACGTCTGCTTTTCTGCTTTCGTAGTTGATGTTTGCATTGTTTGTAACATTTCTACATCTAGAATGTCTGAGGATTGTCATTCCTCATTCAAAAAGATACTTTCCAACTGTGAGGCTGCTTGTTTTGCAGCTGCATCAGCTCGTGCTTTACCTTTCCTACTGTTACCCTGTTGCTTTGTATGAGCTGCACATTTACATTTAGCTACTTTAGTGGGTAACTGACTGGAATCTTACGCATTCAAGATCAATTGCGCATGATTGATCGGTTTACTGGTGGATGTTATCATTCCCCTATTCTTCCACTGCTGCTCATAAACATGCACTGTACAGGCGACATACTGACTATCGGTATAAATGTCCACACATCAGTTTTTCGCTAGAGTACAAGCACGTGTTAAAGCTATCGATTCTGCTGCTTGAGCAGACACCTTATGCTGCAGGGGTTGGGCTTCTACAATCTCATTATCAATAACTACTGCATAACCTACTTGATTCTTTCCTGTAGGACTCTTTCTACATGATCCGTACACATAAACTGTCACCTCTGCATCATCTAAGAGTATATCGGTGATATCCTGTCTGTGTGGAGTTATTTCCCCCATTTCATATAGGCAACTGTGTGGTGTGCCATACACAGGTGTCGGACGTGACGTTGATAGGTTTAATGTTGTACAACGTTCAATCACCATATGAGATTGACTCAGGGGTATGGTCAAACAAGACAGATGTCTAGCACGGGTCAGGAATGCTATTTTCTCTTGCAGCAGAATGATCGCAACTGCATGAGACACTCTCACAGTGAGAGGGTGGAATAATAACATTAAGGCCGGGGCCTGTACTGCCATGGGTGCTGCAACAACTGCCTGTACACAATGTGGCACTGACCATGCCACAGTGTCCAACTGCGATGAGTAGTAAGCTATGGGCGTTGCTTACTTCCATGCTGTTGCATCAAGACTGACGTCATATATCCCTGCTTACATTCTACAGTCTGACAACATCTGTCATGATTATTCGGGAGACCTAATACAGATGTTGAAGCTATCAATCGTTTTAGTCTGCAGAAAGCTGTTTCTGCTACTGGAATCCAGTGTAGTATATGTTGTGCTGCCATAGGTGTATTAAAGATTAAAGCAGACAATAGAGCAGATTCCAAAGCATTGTTTGGTAACCAGCTTTGACAAATGTTAGTCGGCCCAGGAAGTACATCATTCCCTTCTTGGTAGTTGGATTGGGTGCTTGTGAAATTGCTGCCTTCCTATCGTCATGTAATGTTCTACCCTCCTTGGATACCACATATCCTGGGTACTTGACCTGTATTCTCTGTAGTTGCAATTTATGCTTGCTTAATTTATGTCCCTGTTCTGCTGAATATTTCAATAATGCTATTGTATCTTCCCTACATTGCTGCTGGGTAGGGTCCACAAGCAGAATATCATCCACATAAAGCAGAACTTGACTGGCCCCGGGTGGAGTAAACACCGGAATGTTGCTAGCCATCTCCTGTGCGAATATCGTTGTATTTTCACAGTATCCCTGCAATAGCCGGGTATGGCTGTATCTGTTACCCTGAATGTACATGCAAAACAATACGGACTATCTGGATGTATAGGTATTGAGAGGGAAGCATAGCTTATATGTACCACGGTAAGATACTTCTGTGGCTGGTTCATAGCATTCAATATAGTGTGTGGGTCTGGCACCATTGGTACCCTAGGTATTATTACATGATTTACAGCTTGTAAATCCTGTACCATCCGCCATTCCCCCTTTGCTTTTCTATCAGAAGATACAGGGGTATTGCATGGTGAATAGTGATTACTTTGTAGATGGGGAATTCCCTCTGTGACTTTACAGATATCTTCTGGTGTCCACGGTCTATACACTAAGGGAGTTGGGTCCTGGCCTTCCTGTCCTGCATGAGGGTTCGGTACTTCAATTAATTGACAGATATCCTCACTCTGTTCTAGTGACTGTCTTCTTACTTGAGTGTCCCTAGGTATGTTACGAGTTCGGGATGTGGTTTCAATAGCTTCTCTTACATTTGGTCGTTGTGATACCTCTGTTGCCACAGGATAACGTGGGGGGGACTAGCCTGCCCTCCTGCTTCATATCCTGGATGTGGTATCGGAGGTGGTAGGGGGGGGGGCTGTCGCTACTACTGTATTATTATCTTCTTTGTGTACGTATGATGCTTTCGCATTTCTAGTGTTCTGTTCCCTTCGGTTCACTACCTCAATCCACCTATGTGCTTGACGGATACCCATTTGTCGCTGTTTTTCCGCCTGCACATCTTAGGGTTGCCACCTTTTCAAATGCACAAGGTGGGACATTAGTGTTAGGAAGGTGTAATTTGGCAGGGCAAAACATACCCACGGCCAGTACAAAGGACAGCAATTCACTTTTTGCCAGGAGAGCAACCTATTCTTGTAGCATTTGAGTTGCTTATTCTGTTTATTATGATATTTTGGTGTTTCAGATACGAAATTACTGTTTTATGCTACCATTTAAGAAGATATCTGAGAAATCTTTGTCCTAAGATATCAGGACATTTGCCATTTGTTCAGTTTGTTTGCAGGACACAACTGGCCAAAGAGGGACTGTCCCTCACAAAGTGGGACAGGTGGTTACCCTAGAACATCTGCATCACATTTTCAGTGATTCCAATGTTTCAGTAACGATATTTTGTCTAATATACCATCAATGTCATATTTATTACCCCATTTTGCAGAATATCTCACATTATGTGCCCTCTGCAATTGCATATACTCCACGTCACCCGTCAAACGCGGATCACATGATCTGTTTGTGCACTAATCTCCCATATGCTCTACACGACTGTTATGTAACCCTTCTCTCGTACCACGTGGTATCTCCTTCCCTGTATCCACTGTAGTGTCTACAATGACTATTTACTCTACTCTGTGTTCCCCTGATCTATGTCCAGATTTAAAACTACTTGGATTGGTCTTCGACCTGCTATCACAACTGTTAACAGAAACACAATGTAGTCTGGTCCCTGATCTACAATTGAGACAAAGAGGCAAACCCTCCTTACCTGAGCCTCCTGTTTATGACTGCACGTTTTCTTCTTGGGATCCAGTTTTCCGCTTTTCAGCCACAGATCAGACAGTGGACAGCCTCTTTACACACAACAATTCAGTCGGAGGTCTTTTCACTCCAGAAGAACCATTTAGGCAAATTCTCCTGCGCAGATGTCTAACCACCCATGCACTCTGACCTGTAGCTTACCAAGGGAATTCGCTAAGAAAGACCACAATGTCAAATAAGTTGTTGAAACCAGACTGTAGTAATCAGTAGGCTTTTCTAAGTGACAGTCAATAACACAGGAAGCTCGGGTTCACAACGTTTTAGTAGTGTACACAGGTAGGCAAAATAATATACAGTCCAAGTATGAGAGTTTTGTCTGACTCTATACAGTAAGCAATTTCTTTATATAGTGTTTACAATCAGCTTTTGCCCACCTTACTGACGTGGTCGGTCACGGGGCATTTCCATCACTATGGTCCGCAATGTTCTATACATACGTGGGTGCTGCGGTCATGCTTTTAAAATGTTTTCCCATGAGAATAACACAGCCTTGCAAGGCACCTGGTCAATTACAGTGTCCTTCTGTGATTGTAGGTGTTTCAAGGACTCTGGACTGTTCCGATACAATACTCAGTTCATTTCTTAATACGTTCCTTTGTCTCTCTGGTAAGGAGTTGTACTCTATCTTCGATAGAGCTCACAAGGCCATCCTCCTCAGGGGAAGGAAGGATGTTAAGCATGTACATACATTTATTTTTCTGTAACCCAGCAGATAATTAATGCTGAGAGACATGGGCCTGCTGTACTGGTTACTGCCAGGGTCAGAGTTCGATCACACTGCAGCTACGCTTCACCAATTACATGCATGATCATTTCTACTGCCATATTGTTCGGTACAATTCAATGCATTATATAGTATTTTGCTTCTAAACTGGCACTTCATATGTGTTTCTATATATATTTTTCTAACAACATCCATCCAGCCATATGCATGTTGTTCCGTCCTTTACCTTGACCGTGTGTATTTGGCCGTCCGGAAACGCTACTCTCCACATGTGATGTCCCACCTTCCCCTTCTGTGCCTGTGGCACCCTGTTAGGAAGTCCTGTTTGGTAGGCACATGTTCCACTATATGTGTTTGACTTCTCTGCATAGCTAATCATCGATGCGGTGGTTCAACAACCCGACTTGTCCACATGTGTACAGTTATGTGCACCGTGGCATGTGCAAACCTATATGGTTTGGACGGGTACATACCACATGTGGGATGTACACATTCTGCAGACACATTCACATGCAACCATTTCCATATCTGTACCTGAGGTGGGTTGGTGACATGTGGGGTACATATTTGCCCACGTGGCACTGCCTAACACAATACTTCTTACCACATTTCAGGTATGCCCATTGTGTGTAGGTGTGTAGCTGCACAAGGATGCTAGCTGGTTTGGGTGCACAGGCGTACATGGGTGGGACTTACATGCTACAACTGGGCTATTGTGTCTTACATCTGAATGCATGGGTTCTGCTTCTGGATATTACACTTAGACATACGCCGTCCTGTGTATGCGACAAACACGTTGCTGGGTGTGGGACATGTTGCTATGCACATGTTTGCCTGTGTTTAGGGTATCTTGGTTCCTTCCTGTTGTTATGTCGACACAGCTACACGGCTGTGTACTCTCACTACTGCTTGTGACCATTATGGTTGACACCTTTTCCAATGCCCATAGTGGGACATCTTTTGTGGAAACATCGGATTTTGCAGGACAACACATACCCACAGCAAGTGGAGTTGACAGAACTTCACTTGTTTGCCATAATATACACTTATTCTGTTAGCATTTGGGTTCCTTATTCAGTTTCTTATGCCATGTATGTGTTTCATATACAAAATATATGTTTTATGCTACTATTACAGGTATATTATGGAATATTTCTGGCAGGAAATCTCAGGTCATTTGCCATTCTTTCAAGTTTTGGCGGGACACAACTGTCCAATCAGGGCCTGTCCATAGCAAAGTGGGACAGCTGGTAACCCTGGTGACCATGCCCATGTCGCTATTGGGGTTGCCACCTTTCCAGTGGCCAAGGTGGGACATTTTCGGGACTCACATCAGATTTTACAGGCCGACACATACCCACGGTCACTATATAGCATATAACTTCACTTGTTTGCCTAAATAAAAGCTTATTGTTGTAGCAGTTTGGTTGCTTATTCTGTTTCTTGTGACATTTAGGTATTTCAGTTACGGAAATAACCATTTCATGCAACCATTACATTAAATACGGGATATCATTATGTCCTACAATCTTAGCACATTTGCCGCTTTTAATATTTTTATCGGGACACAACTGCCCATGGAGGGACTGCCCTCGCAAAGTGGGACAGGTGGTAACCTTAGTCGCTACTCCTATGTCGGTGCGGGCGCTGACATGCTGCGTACACCTTCTCTGGGTATGCCTGCTGACGGTGCTTATGGGACAAACACGGTGTTACGCGTATCCTTTGTTCCTTGGACGGGTACACTTAGGGCTTCGTGGGTTGTATTTGCTTCTCCGTTTTGTTGGGACGGGTACTATGTTGCATACTCTACGTGCGTTTCATTCTGCACGGGCCCTGGCTGCTGCCATTACTATTATGGGCGGACCGTGGCAGTCAGCACATTAGGTTGCTCATCGCCTGCCGGCTTAGCCACGCCTCCGGACGCATCCTACTTGGGCTCGCTCACGTACACTATGCACGTGTCTGTGGTTGCGGCGCGCTCTCATTACTATGCATATGGCGCTACTACGCCGACTATTCACTGCACCGCCGGCGCAGGCCTTACACCGGCCTTGCGCCGAGCTTCATGAATCCCGGGGATAATTTTTTATTAAATTCTATAACAACTGAAGATAACATCTCTTTGTTATCTTTGTATGTGTCAATTATTTTAGGCATAGGTAATGTATTTTTCCATAGTATGGCCACCCCTCACTTTTTTATATATGTTCAGAGCTAATCAAAAGTTTGTAAGCTTTGGATTCCAATTTTGTAATATCTTCAGTTAGTAGATTAGTTTCTTGGAGAAATATTAATTGAGAATTGCGTAATTTAAAATATTTATTCAAAGATCTTCTCTTATTACGATTATTTAATCCATTAATGTTTAATGATATACACTTTAAAGATGTCATAAAATGTTATTGTTTCTGAATATCAATTGTTGATTGATTTTCCCTTTTTTTCCATATTTTATAACTTAATAGAAATTGACTATTAGGGATACAATTATAATTTACACATGAAACACATAAAACTTTTATCCAATGAAATATGTTTATATCAAAATCAATTTTGTAAGACTTGGTAAACAGCAAATTAACTATTAACAGAAATTTATAACATTTACTAATAACATAGTCACTGTCTAAAACCCCCATGGAGTTAAAAACTCCTAATTTGAGTGATATCTGTCACCCAAAATGACCATCTAACTAGTAACAATACTTGTCTCATCCCCGCCTTAAAATATCTGTTGTTGCATATTTTAACATTATTAAGCAGTATATGTGACTAAAAAAGAACAATTATGAAGTAAAATACTTCTATTACAATTGTATGTACTCATTCAAGAAACAAATTAAAATATATCAAATGTAACTGTTTCATTTTAACTTTTTGATGTTATATTTTTAATATCGCTTCAAGTCATCATATATTATATATATAATAAAGATGTGTTGTGAAATTCCCTTTTTTATGTAAGTCAGATTGAGTTTAAAATATCATAAAGTCCAACCATATGTTATACAAAGAATATAAAGGTCATAACTATACCCAAAATAACTTTTGTTCCTTAGTACAACCAGTTGAGAAGGTAATTTAATCACTTAGAAATTCTGCACACCTATAGTCCACATTCTACTGTCTCTTTATACATTGTGCCAATAGTTAATAACAGTACTGCCCCATCTCCATGTATCTGAAAACAAGAGCATAGAAAATACTGTATCATAGTTTCCCACTGTAAGATGAAATTCCACTAAATTCCTCTGTATTTTCTAAGAAGGAATGTAGCATACGTTTATGATTAGTAGGGAATGGTCTATGACTGGGAAGTGATCATAGATGGAAAGACAACTGTTCCATGAAATTAACTTTATATATATATATATATATATATATATTTTTTTTTTCTGTTTTTTCCCCCTTTCCTTCCTTTAAAACCTTTCCTAATCAGAAACAGCCTCCATCTCCCTCAGAATATAGCAACACATTAGTTAATATACAAGACATGAAATCATTTAAAAAAACTATGTTGCTGCTACCTGTAATTGCAAACATTTGCATCTCAGATTACACTGTATGCAATGGATTACTTTCATACAGATTATGTTATGTTTCATTCATTATTTGTTAACCTTCTGTCTGTACTAGAATTATTCCCATATCTGTTTCTATGCTTTGTAGAAGAATATTAAATTCTGCATAGGTCTCATGTAAAGATTTTATAATATTTTAATGATGTTGCTATATATGCTATATGTTTGTTATATCAATCAGAAGAAGCTTTACTTTAATATAGAAGGACTATGAATACATTTGTAAAAACATAAGGGTTTAAATGTATCAAAGTGATCTGTTTATAAACACTCGCAAATGCTTTAACATTACAGTCATGTTATGCAGATCACTTAACTGCATTTCTTTCATTTGACCTGTAGAAGGCATTAGATACTGTCCATTCAAGCTATTATCTAGCTTTGTGAAGTTCCTCAGCACACAGTTCACTCTGTAAATTTCTCCATGGGTTGTAGCAGCCGCAGTGCGATCGCATACCAGGGTTGTTTAGCAATTCAGATGCATGATATTCAGGAGGGAAAACATTTGCAGCTTTTCTCTGGGAAAGCTGTTGATTACATCACATCAAGATCAGGAAACACAAAAATGAACAGAAAATAAGGCAAAAGAGAGGGAGAGAGATGATATTTAACATAGCAAAATCAATAAACTCTGTCTCCCGAACCCAGCAAGCCACTAGACCACCACAAATACATCAATCTATACCAAACCCTCCATTTCTTCACAACCAACAGCAAAAAAAAAAAACAAATCAAATCCCCTCCACAGTACAATAATCTGGGAATCCCACTACAGCTGCTAAACAGAAGCCATCCGTATAATATTACACCCACATAGTCACATTTTTAAAATAAATACCCGATGACTAAATCAAGATATATCAGCTCACCAAAAGAAATTAAATATAAACATTTCTCATGTCTATCATCACAAGTAGCATTATATTTCAGTAGCAGAGCAACAGATGGGAAATACTATCACCAAAGTAACATTATGGCAACAATATCAATGAAAAATCTTTCTTCACAGAGAGACAGGGTAACAAAATGGCAAACAATAAAAAAAATAAAGAAAACAGTTTATACTGCATCAAAGACCCTCATTCTATCATCTTTAAGTCTCCATATCTACCATAGTTCCCAAGATACCATAGAATACAGTCCCCAAACATAAGGAGCATTTATTATTATAACAGTCAGCTAATAGCATTAAAAACTAATAAATAAATAGCTTTTACTTGCTATAGTAATTGAGCCACATTAAATAAAATAAACTAAACTTATTAATAACAAACTATAAAAATACCATTAAAACAACCATGTACCATCAAAAAAGAAATTTAAACAATAAAGACTCACCTGTTGAACCATTTATATTTCCCCAACTTCTGGGTTAATTATTAAGACTTAGGTAAATGAAAGCCATTGTAAAATATTTTAACTAATCACTTATTCTTGAGCTTCTTTTTATGTTCAGAGATCTTCCAGGAACTGTTATCAGCATTTATTTTAAGGCTGGCATTTGCCCAGTCCATATCCTCTATTTTATCAAGCAGTTTTCTTGTTTGACAAAAGTAATGGCAGGTTCTATGTCATCAAATATTTTTGAACCATCTAGGAGAAATATTTTTAATCTGGCTGGAAATAATAGGTGTGTTTTTATTTGGGCTTTCTTTAGTTCTTTTAACATTGGCAGAAAAAGCTTTCTTTTGGCTATTACAGAAGACGAGTAATCATTATCAAAGCGTATGACATTTTCTTTATATTTAATAGGAAATTTAGCCCATGCAGTCTTTAACACTATCTCCTTGTCATGTGATGATACAAACTTCACTATAAAAGATTTAGTAGAATTGGATTTACCTTTTTGTGAAGAAGCCAAGGACCTGTGGGCTCTCTCTATCTCACATGAGAGAGCTTCAGGAAGCCGCAGTACCTCGGAAAGCCAAGAAGTTAAGAATTTTTCCATATTACCTTCTTCGACATTATCAGGTAAACCAAAAAGTCTAATATTATTTCTTCTTGATCTATTCTCTAGATCATTGATTTTTGTTTGCAAGAGAGTATTTTGTTTTAAGAGAAAGTCTATGTTATGCTCATCTTCTTGAATTCTAGTGTCCATATCATTCCGTGAAATCTCTATTCCAGTAATCTGTCTCTTTTGTTGCTTGAGGTCTTCATGTAACATTTCCATTTGTTGGGAACATTTTTCTTTGAAGTTTTTCAGTTTTACATCCATTTCATCAATTTTTGTTGTCAGTTCTTGAATATTAGATAATAGTGACTGAAGTTATTTTTAATAGCTGTTTCTTGTAGTGTAGATTTGGAGTAGCTCATTCTGTAGTCTGGAGTCAACATATTTTCTCTAGTACTTTTTGACAGGAAAAAATAAAAAAAGTTGTAAACATTTTTATATACTATCCTAAAGGATGATTAGTAGATTCCAAATATGTAGGAAAAAACAAAATTAGGATAGATAAATTCAAAAAAATCCTGTCACAAATATTCTGTAAAGGCAGAGAAAGTGCTGTTACTCAGTGCTCATCTTGGCCATGCCCCCTCCATGGAGTTTTTGTTGGCAGCCTTTTCTATGAGGCTGCGGTGTTTTGCGGTAAGGGAGCTTATCCATACTCAGCTGTTGTGCAGACTTAGAGTTAGCATATATATAATTAGCAGGGGTTGTAGGGGTGCAGGGTTCATTGTAGATTCAATCTAAAATGATTGTCCTTTCTATGTTCACTTTCATGAGCATTCTAGTTTTGACACAACACTCATATATTCATAAATACCCATGAAATCAGCTATGCATACCTTAAAACTTGTGTAGGTTATTATTCTCATCACTGTAATGAAATGGATTTTAAGTTAAACCCGGGATTCATGAACCTTGCGCCAGGCGCACGCATGGCGTAGGCGCCACAATGCCAGACATGGCCGCCGAGCGATTCAGGTACGATCCAAACCCACGTGCATCAGCGGCATACGCCGGAGTTGCGCTGCCTCCGGCGTAGGTATGTTAAATACCCCATGTGCGGTGTTGCACCATGCAAATGAAGGCAAGTAGCGATTCACGAAGTGGCGAGGGCGTAGCATAACAGCACGGCAATGTAAACCAAAAAAAAAACGGTTTACATATATCCAAACATGACATAGGAGTAACGGAAGGCTGCCAACGTCATGTGTCATAGTGGTGCAACATGGCAATGTGGAAAGAAACTGAGAATGTCAAAGGAAAACCTGCAGAAAATGTAAATAACGACATAAATGTCATGTACGCAAAAACCACAGCAGAACCCCAGGACATGTCCGTGGAAGGTGAGGAACAATGAAGTAATATGACAATGCCATAAAAGAGCAGTATAAGACACATCAGCATCACAGCCACAATACACCATAGTATGAATGGAAAGCCACAACCACAGCCCAAGGGTTGCCAAGGAGTGGCGTCGGTGTCTGCGCCGTAACCATGTATTAGTAGTCAATGCCATGCAAATGAGGCAGATAATACTGAATCGCAAAACCCCGCTAGCGTAAGGCTGCACCAAAGCGCAGCGGTAAACACCGAGGAGTGGCCTAGAGGAACACCTGTCAATCGCAGAGGGTGTGCCGCTGTAGGAGGAAGACATTGGAGCCCAGCAAACCTGGGCTGTACAATGCACATCACAGCATCAGGACCAGCGTGTGAGGAAATAGATGCGGTGAGAGATACAATGCGCCAAGACAGATGCATGTGCACGAGGATGACTACGCTCCCCAAACCAGTCATGTGACGGGCCGTCAACAACCATGGATACAGGAAGGTGATGCGGAGAATATGAGGAAATGCGAAGCAGTGTAATTGGAGTCGTAATGTGCAATTAACACCAATCAACCGACGGAGGGCAATCGGCGGCAGCTGACAACTCTGCATGCAGAAATCTGCAAAACGGGAAAGGGAGGAATATGAATGCAAAGAAAGTAGTGGATGTTGCAGAAATGCAAAGAGCGAAGAACCGATACAGCACAGCCAAGGAGAGTTAGCATAACGGGCGGCAGACAAAATGCATGACATGTCATGTGCCTGCAGGATGCACTCGTAAATAGTAGGTGCAACGCAGAAACAGTAAAGTAAGGTGTAAAGCTAAACCAATGCAGGCAAGTGTAATGTAACACCAAAGGCACCAGCGCAGTGCCAACGGTAAAACACGGTAGATAACCCACAGATACGGCAGCAGAGACACACCCAATGACATCACCGGGTGTACAGCACAACACTATAAAGTGGGAATGTACACAACACACAGCGAATTCCCAAAATGCGCCTTACGGTGTAAACACATCGGGAACTTTAAAATGTATATGTTGGGTGCTGCCGTGGCCGTGATGCATCAGCATGTGTTAGAGACAGACGGAGTTGCGGAGGAGGGTGCCGACAACTACCGGAGGCCTCAGAGGAGAAGCAGAGTGTTCAGACCAAGGGTGACCTACCAGGGGCTGCAAGACCTGGAGATAGTAGAGCATTACAGGGTGGACAGGGACACGTTACAGCAAATAGTGGAGCTGTGCCAGCCAAGCCTGAGAACAAGAGACAACAGAGCTCCCAGTGGACACAAAGGTATGTGTAAGCTTGCGAATACAGGCAACAGGTACCTTTCAAAGGCCAACCGGGGATATAATGGGCATCTCACAGGCATCAGCATCCAGGGTACTACACCAGTTTCTGGATGCCATGTTACGACATGCCCATGAGTATATATACTTCCCCAGATCTCAGGAGGAGTTGGCTAGCAATATGCGCCACTTCCACCGTGTGGCACAATACCCGGAGGTACTGGGTGCGATAGACTGTACGCACATAGAAATCAAGTCACCACCCGGTGAGCAGGGTAGACGCTACATAAACCGCAAGGGATTCCCCTCCATCAATTGCCAGGTCATGTGCAATGCGCAGGGCATTATCATGGATGTGTGTGCTGGCAGCCACAGAAGCTACCACGACTCCCATATCTGGCATGCCTCACAGCTGTATCAGGTATTCGCCAGGGGGGACATCACACAAGGTCACCTTGTGGGGGATGCTGGCTACGCATTGGAGCCATGGATGATCACACCCATCAGAAATGCACACACACACATGCAAGAACGCCATAATGAGGCACACGCACAAACCAA
>NC_056741.1:92054551-92069654 GCF_019279795.1 Protopterus annectens
TTAAACCTTGGCACAACACGTCTGTCTTACCACATGCTATTGTGACCACCCTGTGATGACATTGTACAGGCTACGTGGAATGGGACATCTGATGGCTCAATGGTGTATTCACCCTCTGGGTGTGTGTCTAGCCGTGTGTACAGTAGGCAGTGGTCTGCACACAGAGATACTGTACATTTGCCTACTCTGTCACTGTGACTGTTGACTATGATCATACTGTACTTGTGCAGGCATGTGGTATTGATCCAGTATGACAGTCATGCGCGACCACAGTACTGTGGCTCCCATGACCTCCACACATCTGCCTGGGGTGTGGGGCCCACATGTCCATCTTCACATGCTATGCTGCCTCTGCAGCAGTGTCACATGTCTGTCGCCAGCAGGGCTGTCACAGGCAGGCACGGCATGCAGTGATGTGTGACAATGCTTGCACCCCCCACTGTGCTGTACACATGCACTGCACACACAGTAAGGCATGCCTGACATTAATCTGCAGTGCCTGGGACCTGCCTCCATGCTCTACAGAGCACACCTGCCGGTCCAGATTGTACACAGATCATACCTCCCAGGCACATACCTGGACTGCAACACACACAGGTGAGTGGATCCCACATCACACAGTGATGTACACACATACTGTATGTTTTTCGACAAATGCATCATAGGTACTCCATGTTCGGATACCCATGTTTGTGACCGCTAGACACATTGTGACACGTGGCGGTGAATACACTGTACACCACAGGTTACATGCTGGCTGTGTTATCATACTGTACATTGCACCTCGGACAGTTGCTACTGCCATGTGCTGACAGCAACACGCACTTCCCTAGTATGGACTCCCATGTACCCACACATGCTTGGCCATGCACTACACATAGCTGGGTGACACATTAAACAAGACATACCATACCTACACTACCCTTGGCATGCACCATACCTCCATGTGTCTGTGTGCTATACCACAGACATCCCCTCTGGTTGATGGACATATATGCTTTCGGCGGCCCTGCTAGCCACACCCTGAACACACAAACATTGCAGCATACATGGTACATGTTCTCAAGAGCCGGTACTATCGACATCTGGTGACGGGGGGTAGTTAATGGCATGGCACCCGGCAGACAGACAGTATACATGACTATGCTGACACATATCACAATGCACTTCCGCTACATATGCGCACTGGTAGGGACCATGCTATTCCACACAGAGACATGGTGGTACTGGCCTTTTCACAGATGCCACGGTGGTATGCATGTTCCATGCACATGTGCTGTATGAAGCATCGCGGAAACTGTTACCGCGGTGGGTATGTTCAAATGTGTGTGGTGCATCGCCCGACAGTCATGGTGTGTCCTCGTGGTCCATCACATACTCCACAGCTAGCTACCTACATGACCACCATACTTTGCAGTGTGGGCCCTCACGCAGTGTGGTGGTATGTCTGTGTTGTTTGGCTGCATCCACATTCAATGTAGCATCGACAGTCACCCAGGCATTGCCGACAGATATGTTGTTGGCAACATGCCAGCCAATGGGTTACCTACCAATTATATACACTCTCACTCACTACAGGGTTCCAATCCATACATGGACATCGCATTGTCCCTGTGGACACATACATGGTACTGCCATGCACACATTATGTCCTGGACACTGTCCCAATGTCACCTCAATCTCCATAGCTGTTATATCCCGCCAAACTGGTTGTTATGTGTCTCTGCAGCAGCCCACTGAATTAACTGCTAGCCCATTCATGGACGTTGTGTACCTTGACCACCACACCACCGCATCTATCACACTGCACATGGGTGGTAGTGCATTGCACGTGTGGGACTGCATTCATACAGACATGACTGCACCATTCGGTATGGCACTGGGGCACATCCTCACATACCTGCTTCACACACTCATTGATGACTTCCATGCCTTTACTGGCACCCTTGTTGGGCGTCTGTGTGCCACAGCACACCACATCCACATGATGGCCACCTGTCATACCATTGCATGGGTGGTTGGTGTAGTACAGAGGGTAACAGATCAGACACTATTCCCACATTGCCCTTCAGCACCATTCCACATTCTGGTATTGGCAATGTACACATCCACCATCACATCATACCCTGTGTCTCAGGATGTTAGGCTATGTGACTCCTGGACAGGTCACACAGTGGTGCAAGCATATCATGCTACCTACGACATATAAGGTACATGTGGCATTACACAGTCCTCAGTCATGTGTCCCCTCATGTTCACTATTTGCTTACATACACAACATGCTGTAACGGAGTAATGTCCATGTCTACATGTCCCACATCTACATACCTGGCAGCATTCTAGCTCCAGCTGCTCATACTGCTAACATCGATGCAGGTGGTGTGGCAGATATATCGTGTAGATGTCATTGTGTCAGATACATCACGGATGGTGCATACACATCACCTTTGCATAGCGACAGTCATCCACTGGGTATCACGCGGATACTGTCCCTATACATGCATATCACATTGTACATGGTTGCTGTACACGCACATGCCCCACATGGTGCTGTGGTTGCCATATTCCACTGTGGCATGGGTACACATCTGCAGGGCCACACATATCTGGACTATGTGTGTTGCTGGGACATTGGTAGCCTTTGTACTTGTGCCATACACACATCTACACACGGGCAGGGTTACTATAATACATTCGTGGTGTGCCTTCCACAATGGCTACAACTTTCCATGTCACAGTATAGTCATGCCGCGATGTATACCAGGCTCAGACAGTTTACATATGCAGATGACAGACGGGGAACACATCTGTACTCATCTGCATACCACTTGCACAGTGGTGTCATGTACTCTGCCATGGGCCATGTCCTCTGCATTACTGATGCATGTAGTACTCCTACATGGCGTTTGCAGTGGGCAGGGTGAATGAAGCAGTCATGCATATGTGCACACAAGCCACATTGCTTAGCCTGGGCTTCTGTTTACCTACACAGACTAGACACACACCATGCTGTAGAACATAGGTCCTGTGCACATCCCACAGGGACACACTGTGGCACTGGTCATGTGATAGCTCCCTTGCTGATAGGGTGACACATACACATGGGACCACCACAACAGCAGTACTGTGTAGACATGCAGTTGACATCCACCTTTGCTGTCCAGTGGACAGTACCATGGGGGTGGCACGACTGTGTACATTGCACATGTGTTTACACATGGACCTGCCAGACATCATTGTTGCACACATTGCACCTGCTACAGATAGCTTGGACATGGTTACTTGATGTTCCTTCCATTTTGGGTGGCTATTCTGCTACTGCTCTGTCCCATATCTGCAGGCCATACATATCCTGTTAATGTACATAACACTAGGCCATACGTCCATCATGCATGCTATGCCTGTGATACTGTGTATGATGTCTGAGCGTATCCATCATGATAGCTTTACATTATACATACTTGACATGGTCACCCCTACTGCGAGGCATACGTGCACGTCGTGCACACATTACGTATGACATCGACAATATCTGCCCATACACATGTGTGCTGTGACACTATACATACATGTCCTATCCCCTGCTGTGGCACTTCATTGTTGGACATCCACTGCCAGCATCAGCATGGGTGGTGGCATTGTTCTGTGTTTTGAATCACGATGGCACCCCTTGGCCTATCCCAGCTGTGTACATGATGTCCCACTGCTGTGCACACGGTGTCCACAGTGGTTGGTATACTCAGCAGGTTAACACTACATAACCACCTTTCACCACTCTCTCCTTTATGGACAGGTATCTTTACTGAGAAACACCGTTCACATACAGTGCTGATTCGTCATACATATCATGCGTTACACACAAGTACATCTCGTGGGTTCTACATACCTTTCCTGTATTGCTTTCCGTATTCCGTTTGTGTCTCGCTACTGACAAGTGATCGGCTCTTGTAGGAATAACGTCTTTGTTCGGTATGAACATACAGTTTGACTATCCTGGGAGTCTTCCTTATATCCGTCGTCACCTGCGGCATGTGGGTTCATCACACCAATAGCTGTTCCTCGGTGTGTACTTATGCGCATATCACCTGTGCATCTCCTCCATTAAATGCGGTACTCGTCGGAACTAGGCCATAGTTCATTCATCGTCTGGGCGTTGGTTATCTGCACTACCTTCATGGGGATGGTATGTATTGTGTTATATTATGTGTAACTACAACCGCTATGTGTCGCGTCAGGTACATTTGGCTGTGGTGTTAGCCTTGGATTGTGTGTGTTGGGTATGGTATTATGTTCCACATGTGGGTGTCCGTGTCCTGCCGGCGTCTGTCGATGGCGTTTCGCATTCTGATGTGTAACATAGCTCTTGTATTCCTGTACACAATGGATGCAGGTATGCATCCGCTGCTGATAGTGGTTCCCACACGGGATGTTGCGGGTATGCCGCTGTCATTAACTGCCTGTATGTTTGTGCTGCTATTTCGGATTGTATCCCTTTGATATGTGCGGGGGTATATCGGCTGTGGGTGACGTGCGGGTTGTGGGCCTTGCATTTGTACATACACGGTATGCTTCTGTGTGTGCTCCATCCCTGCCTGGCGAGTTACAAGTTACCTGTCTGTTGTTCTAGGAGTGTAGGTTTTGTTGATGTCGTCTGCTGTCGGTACCGCCTGCTTGTGTGCTTCCTGCATGTATTCCTCCGTCACATCGGTAGTATATCTGCAGCTGTTCGTAGGTGCCGACTATCCCTTGGCATTTTGTCACGGATATTTACGGTCATTGTGGTCCTGTAGTTGGGACGGCCTGTATGCTACCGGTTGTCACCTATTTGGGTGGCGATTGCTTGTTTAACACTCGTAGAACACACAGCGGTGTTTACGGGACGATACGTGTCCATGATCGGTGCCGGGGTAGCATATGTGTATTTCTGCGGTACATAACTATTGCTGCGTAATGTTGCCGATATATCGTATTGGTATTAACATGTCGGCGCCATACATACGGTGATGGTTTGTACATGCGTCCTTTGCATGTCATGTTGGCTATACTCCTGTGGTACATTCTGGGAAATTTTCGATTTGCATCGTTTTACGTCACCACGCGCCTAGCCAGTGAGGAGCTCTCAGTACTACTTTGTGGGTACTGCTATACATACGCCTGTGGTTCCTATACTGTATGCCTACACATGTTATTCCACTCCGCCTGTCACATGCCACCTACATACACATTTTATAGTGTCACACACATTACACTGGCACAGCGGAACACACGACACCCTCACCTCACACATAGACATACTGCCGCTTTCACAGGGACGGTTGCACACAGTACCTACGTTGAACACATCGCCGGCGGCGGTGTCTACCTCCGCCCTCATATCCTCAGAATATTACACGCACATGTCCTGTTACTGTATCATGGCCTGACGATCATCCCGAATGGCAAATATGCATTTAGGTGGGTTGACCTTTACATGGGTGGCGTTCCCTGCTCTGTCCACCCTCCCGGATAGTCGGGTTGTCGTTCAGTATGTTTACTATGTTGAGAGTTCGCATCTTACTGCATCTGTAACCTTGCATCCCTGTGATTCCCTGTTGAACTTGTTGCACTTTATATCTGTGTATGTGTACATATATTTCTACGTGTGTAATGATATCTATATCCATATTTGTGTATGCACATGTGTAGACACCTTGCACCGAACGTGGCAGCATACGGCTACACCGTCTGCTGTCGGACCCGCGTGCGGTTGAGGTGTTGCCGTTCCATGCTCTGCTGGCTGTTGGTTGTGCAGTGTTTGGGTGCTACCTATGTTGGAGTCACACATGGGACCGCCCATACAGTACACATTACGGGCGGACATGTTTGTGTGCCGTCCATTTCACTGTGTGTGCAGGTAGGGAGGTGTCAGTCCATGGGGCCTACGCTGTCAGAGTATGTGCTATACGTTCCCTCTTTGCCAAGGCATAGGCATATTGGAGTCGCCTCCATCTGCCTACTGGGGCTGGCACAGTGTGTTCATGGCACTGAACGCCCTGTGCCTGTGCTTGCCTTGCCAGTTGTGGCGGGCTTGGTGGCCCTACACCATTATGTCCCTGCGGCAGCTGTTTCCGCAGGATCATATTATGTAGCATAGCACATACTATTAATATGTGGGCACATGTGCCTGGAGAGTACTGCAAGGCTCCACCAGATGTATCCAAGCACCGGAACCGTGATTTCAACATCCCAAACACACGCTCTATGATTATTCTGGTTTGTGCGTGTGCCTCATTATGGCGTTCTTGCATGTTTGTGTGTGCATTTCTGATGGGTGTCATCATCCACGGCTCCAATGCGTAGCCAGCATCCCCCACAAGGTGACCTTGTGTGATGTCCCCCCTGGCGAATACCTGATACAGCTGTGAGGCATGCCAGATATGGGAGTCGTGGTAGCTTCCGGGGCTGCCAGCACACACATCCATGATAATGCCCTGCGCATTGCACATGACCTGGCAATTGATGGAGGGGAATCCCTTGCGGTTTATGTAGCGTCTACCCTGCTCACCGGGTTGTGACTTGATTTCTATGTGCGTACAGTCTATCGCACCCAGTACCTCCGGGTATTGTGCCACACGGTGGAAGTGGCGCATATTGCTAGCCAACTCCTCCTGAGATCTGGGGAAGTATATATACTCATGGGCATGTCGTAACATGGCATCCAGAAACTGGTGTAGTACCCTGGATGCTGATGCCTGTGAGATGCCCATTATATCCCCGGTTGGCCTTTGAAAGGTACCTGTTGCCAGTATTCGCAAGCTTACACATACCTTTGTGTCCACTGGGATGGGCTCCCCTCTGTTGTCTCTTGTTCTCAGGCTTGGCCGGCACAGCTCCACTATTTGCTGTAACATGTCCCTGTCCACCCTGTAACGCTCTACTATCTCCAGGTCTTGCAGCCCCTGGTAGGTCACCCTTGGTCTGAACACTCTCCTTTTCCTCTGAGGCCTCCGGTAGTTGTCGGCACCCTCCTCCACAACTCCGTCTGTCTCTAACACATGCTGATGCATCACGGCCATGGCAGCACTCAACATATACATTTTAAAAGTTCCCCGTGTGTTTACACCGTAAGGCGCAGCGTTTGGGAATTTGCGCTGTGTGTTGTGTGCATTCCCACTTTATAGTGTTCCGCTGTACACCCGGTGATGTCATTGGGTGTGTCTCTGCTGCCGTATCTGTGGGCTATCTACCGTGTTTTACCGTTGGCACTGCAACGCTGTTGCCTTTGGTGTTACATTACACTTGCCTGCATTGGTTTAGCTTTAAACCTTACTTTACTGTTTCTGCACGTTGCACCTACTATTTACGGGAGTGCAGGCACTTTGTCTGCCGCCGCCGTTATGCTAACTCTCTCCTTGGCTGTGCTGTATCGGTTCTTCGCTCTTTGCATTTCTGCAACATCCACTACTTTCTTTGCATTCATATTCCTCCCCTTTCCCGTTTTGCAGATTTCTGCATGCAGAGTTGTCAGCTGCCGCCGATTGCCCTCCATCGGTTGATTGGTGTTAATTGCTCATTACGACTCCAATTACACTGCTTCCGCATTTCCTCATATTCTCCGCATCACCTTCCTGTATCCATGGTTGTTGACGGGGCGGCCGTCACATGACTGGTTTGGGGAACGTAGTCATCCTCGTGCACATGCATCTGTGCACACATTGTATACTCTCACCGCATCTATTTCCTCACACGCCGGTCCTGATGCTGTGATGTGCATTGTACAGCCCAGGTTTGCTGGGCTCCAATGTGCTTCCTCCTACTGCGGCACACCCCTCTGCGATTGACAGGTGTTCCCTCTAGGCCACTCCTCGGTGTTTTACCGCTGCGCCATTTGGTGCAGCATTACGCCGGCGGGGGTTTTGCGATTCAGTATTATCTGCCTCATTTGCATGGCATTGAGTACTAATACATGGTTACGGCGCCAGACACCGACGCCACTCCTTGGCAACCCTTGGGCTGTGGTTGTGGCTTTCCATTCATACTATGGTGTATTGTGGATGTGATGCTGATGTGTCTTATACTGCTCTTTTATGGCATTGTCATATTACTTCATTGTTCCTCACCTTCCGCGGACATGTCCTGGGGTTCTGCTGTGGTTTCTGCATACATGACATTTATGTCGTTATTTACATTTTCTGCAGGTTTTCCTTTGACATTCTCGATTTCTTTCCACATTGCCATGTTGCACCACTATGACACATGACGTTGGCAGCCTTCCGTTACTCCTATGTCTTGTTTGGATATATGTAAACCGTTTTTTTGGTTTACATTGCCGTGCTGTTATGCTACGCCCGCGCCACTTTGTGAATCGCTACTTGCCTTCATTTGCATGGTGCAACACCGCATATGGGGTATTTAACATACCTACGCCGGAGGCGGCGCAACTCCGGCATACGCCGCTGATGCACGTGGGTTTGGGTCATACCTGAATCGCTCGGCGGCCATGTCTGGCGTTGTGGCGCCTACGCCATGCGTGCGCCTGGCGCAAGGTTCATGAATCCCGGGGTATGTCTTTTCTCATAAAAAAAACACTGTAACAAGATGGACTTGCCCAGCCCTTAAGCTAATTTATACACTTGTCATTGAAAAAAAAACAAGTTTACACTCATAATTGTCAAGTGACTGTCCAGAAAAATAAATTCCCCAGTTTTTTGTCAGAAAAGTACTGTTGTAGTCATAAAATTAATAGTGTACATTTTATTTCCACTCCAAAGGGAATTTATCCTTTCAGCAATGGAAAAGCTAGCCAGCCATCAATTTTCCAGCTCTGCTTAAGCTGAGACCAGTCTGAAGATGTGGAAGGTGACCATAAGCTTTAAAAGGTAGTTAGCTCTTACATCTGAGGCTACTGTAGTAATCTAACTAAAAGCATCATATTTTATACATAATGCATAAACCTGCCTGGACAGCATTTTTATGGTGCAGCTGTGCAGCATCCACATAGAGAAACATAAACAACCCCCCCCCCCCAAATACACACACACAGATGTGCCCTGCAGTTATAGTCAATTTTCAAAGGCCATGCTGGGCTGACTTCAACTCTAATATCAGATAATATTTCTTTCCCTGACCACATTTATACAAGTCCGAGTCTCAGTGCCTCACATCCACGCACTGAGACCAGCATTCACCTACCCTCAAGCCTTTCTCTGGTGTTGCTAGGGCTGTTCATGGATGATGGATCTCAAGGGAATCCTTGGAGCCTGACTGTCTCTGCTATCCAGTGTTTTGATATATATATATATATATATATATATATATATATATATATATATATATATTAATAAACACACACACACACACTACCTTTCCCTTTTCCCACACTCACTGGTTGTGTATGAAGACAAATCCCCTCATTAGACCATGACTCCCCTTAAGAAGCATCACCACTGAATCCCAACCCTAGGATGGAAACACCCATCCATCCCTGCCACTCCCATCAGTCAGCCAAGCCACTAATCAAATCTAGGTCATCTGGGCTGTAGTTTGAGCTTTTAGCCCTCTGTGCCATTGAAGCATCTTTATTCAAGATATTCTTGAAACATTTTCGTGAAAAAAAACCCTCAATAATGATTCTCTCATTTTGTTCTGCAAGGCCTAATATCTTTTAGGTGAAAGTAGACAACAAACTCTGAAGTATGTCTATGTGTATCAGAACATGCGAAATATATGTATTTTGATATAGAATGTCATCAATTTCAATAATGAAGTTTTGAAATTCAGTCATGGCAGCACTGGCTCTCATGAAAATACAGCAGATAACTTCATGAAGGAACAAAGAAAATTGTGAAATTCACAACAAACTTCTCTGGTGCTCCTCTTATAATAAAAGAAAAAAAACCTCCCTAAATAATACGTCAGATCCAAAAATGTAACATCAAGGATAATATAAATATTAGTAAAACCAAAGGCCGGCACTGTGGCATAGTGGGAGAAAACCCTAATTCCAGGCCAGATGACTTGGGTCCCATTAGCAGCTTGGGTGCTTGTGGCACTGGCAGAGAGGGTTAGATGTGCACGTCCACTGGGAGGGTGTTCGTATAGGGGGAGGCATGCTCCATAAAAAGGAGTAGCCACTAGATGTGACAGAAGAACCCAGAGGAGGGAAGGTATGTCAAGTATAAACTCCAAAATTGAAAACATATTCTGCAGGAAGCAGTCAATGGCACAACCCCCCAGGATTGGCTTTGTGGCAGCCCCAGGCTTAGAATGGAGCTAGTTTGGGGGCAGTAAAAGAGACTGGTACACCCAGTGATGGACAAGAGCACTGGGGTAGCCACAAAGAATGATGTTGTGTTAAGAAATTAAGGAAAAATACTTTTAAATCTACAAAAGTAGCTCATAAACACATGTTAATGACTGAAACTAAGGGAAATTAAAAATCCTTCTTTATTTATGTTAAGAAACTAATGAATAACATCCAGCATTGCTCTGAACTTATTCAAAATGGCCCCACCTATTCAGACCTAAAAGATATTGCCAAAATACTAGCAAACAAATTCAGTGCTAGTTTTATCCAGAGACTTCTTTCCAAAGTATACATATCTACATCCACTGACTGATGCTAAAGGGGAAAGTCAGGTAAGGGAAAGTGTTAGAGTCATGATGGTGATGGCCACCTACACACCGCTTCCCTATGGCTGGGAAATACACCTCTGATTCTGAGGAAGTTTCCATTAGAGAGACGAAAGAGCTCAATAAACAATATTTTTGAGTGGATTTGGACCTCGGTTCTTCTTTTTTCTGTGGATTATTAGTTGGTGTGTCTTTAAACTTCGATGTTACATAGTTTATTACATGTCGATTATGTACATAGAGCAGGTTATCACAGATACACCCCTGATGGCACTCGGGAACATACATGCATATGCTCTCATCTAAGTGAACCATTCAGACTACTAGGCCACACAGTAAAGGGCACCTAGATGAAAGGTGACCAATTTGCTTATGTATAAAACTGGCCATACTCCTCAGCAATTGTTTATGTATACCTGTACATCCTCAACCGTAACAACATTTTTATATGCTTGCACTCCCTAAGCTTATCAGCAGCAGCAGTTTACTTACTTACACCTGCGCTCCCTGATGAGTAAGAAGTATGACATTCTAATGTCTGACAATATTGGTCGAGTGACTGATTTTTCTGGTAAATCGTTAAAGATTACAATGATTTTACATGGGAGAGGACAAAATATGAAGCAGTAACAGGAACACTCTTCAAATCAGAGACAGTTGAGATGAATGGTAACAGTCTGTGAAATCTTGGCCAGATGACAACAAATGAAGTACACAGCAGTTTGTCCTGCAGATGTTTCCACTGCTTATATATGGTGGACTTCCAGTTATTAAAAAAAAAAAAAATGCCTCATACTCTTACTGATACCCAGTGCTGCTCTTTTGTCATCAGCCAGTACACCTGCACTCACCATACTTGGCAGCGGTTTATGTACTACTGCACACCCTATACTCATCAGCACCAGTTTATATACTCTTGTACAGCCTATACTCATACGCTGCTGTTTATATAAACTTGTACACCCTATACTGATCAGTAGCATTTTAGATACTCATGTACTGCCTATAATCAGTCAACATTTTTTGTACACTTGTGTACTCTATACTCATCATCAGTTGTTTAACTGCTTCTGTGTACCCTGCTACATATGTTCAGTCGAAAACCTAAAACATGAACCTGTCCTCAAAACTTCACATATTGGTTTTACATAGAATAAAGTGTAATTACCTGGCAGACTTCTACAGCATAACCTAATAATATGCTAATAAAATCTTTGGTCCATATGCTCTTAATAAGCTTTCAGTCAAAGAGGTCATTAAAACACTCAGCCACATTACCCAGTATTGATGATCTCTTGTCAGATTCAAAACCACCACTGTTAAAACAACCTTCTCTAAACTGACCCAAGCAATATGGAATTACCAGCATTTGAAACCAGACAAGAAGGCACACTATAGAGTTTCAAAAATATACGGAACAGCTTGTTCAAAGAAGCATCATATTCCTGGTGCAAAAAGGGTAGTCTAAGCATACATCACATCAAGCAGGCAAGAAACTTAATCAAGAGGAGTCAGTTATCGTGTTAAATCACATCTATCCCACAGTGCTGTTCAACTCATGCTATAATGTGTAAATAAAACTTTTACTATTCTCTCTGTAGTAGACCTGAGTGAAATGGGAACAAGCCCCACACCCTGCTGCACCCCTTGGTTAATATAACATCCACCATGAATGTATAGCCTTATTAAAGTTTGGAATTTTTGCTGAAATGTATGTCAGTCAATTGGAACTCCAAACTGTATGAATGCAGATGTAGAGATGTTAATACTGACTTTTGGAATCCATTCATTTAGGGTGTAGAAGACATCTTGTACATGACTTGGGACTCTGTCAGTGCATATGCTTGGGTACAATGCAGGTATGGGGTCCAAATGCAGAAATGATAAATCAGCAAGTGAAGGAGAGTAGTATTGCTGGAAATTAATTCATCCTCAAGTCTTGGTGAGTACCTTCAAGAGGTGGACCCTGTTTTTCACAAAATCTCACCAAGATGACACTGATATATAGACTGTATTTTATATAGCATATATCATGGAAAGAAGTAAGTTAAAAAATAAAGATAGTGGGGTGCACAAGAACCAGTATAAAAAGTAACCAATCCTGGTAAGTGCACTGGTGCCAGGACTGGAAAAAATGACAGTGTAGAATCCTCAAGATAGGGATACATTCCTACAATGGGGCTAAGCCAGTCCCAGGGGGAGGATGGCCCCTCTGTTGTAGAAGGAATTAGCAGTCCACAAAAATCAGAAAAACTGATAAGCCAGAAGAGAGTAATACAGACAATAGAGTGGACTATTAGGTTCATAGGTAAGTACTAGGCTATCTGCCCAAGGGCATTTATAAGCCTAGCCAGAATGTGTTGGCTTTCGCCACCCCTTTAGATTAGCTCCCTGTGCCTGTGTCCAGCAGAGCCATTAGTTCCCTGCACCACTGTCCAGCAGAGCCACTGCAGTGATCCCTGGGGTAAGTTTTCTGTTTCCCATCCACCTGTCAAGGTTTCTCTTGAAGAGTGTTAGTGAAGGCCTCTGCCTGATGTATATTGGAATCCTGTTCCAAAGCATGGGGAGTCTCTGGGACAGGAATCTATCCCTCCAGCTTGTCCTATTTATCATTGTGGTGAGGTTTATATCTCTAGAGCGTGTGGCTCTCAGGGATTTTTTTTTTAGGTGGAGCATGTCCATCAATTCTGGGTTGGACATGGCCTTGCATGTCAGGCAGAGATCACCTCTGAGTAAGCGGTGTGCAACCAAGTACAGCTAGAGTTTCTTGAGCTGGGCTGCATAGGGCATCTGTTTGAGGCCAGTAATCCTCTTGGTGAGGTACTTTTGTGGTCTTTCCAGCTGTTGCAGGTGTCTTGTAAGGTACATCCCAAATGGGGCGTTGTATTCTATGATGGGTCTAATGAGTGATGAGTAGAGAGGCACAAAAACCTCTTTTGTTCTACATGCAAACCCTTTTGAGATTAGGTGGGCCACAGAGAAGGATTTTCTAACCATCTTGGCAATATGATTATCAAAGGAGAGATTACTATCTACTTGGGTTCCCAGATCCCTTATTACATTTTCTGTATTTAGGGGACTACCACCTATGTGGTAGTTAGTGAGTACTTTGTTTTTTCCAAAGAGGATGACTATGCACTTTTTGGCATTTAGCTTGAGGCCATGATTTTGACACCAGGTATCCATCTCAGTGAGACCCATCTGGAGGGTGTCTGTATCAGCCGGAGAATCAATTACGGCCCCTAGTTTGCAGTCGTCTGCGAACTTGGTCAGACATAGTCCTCCTGTGCTTGCCTGAACCTTTGAGAAGTATATACCAAACAGGAGGGTCCTAGGACTGAGCCCTGTGGGATGCCACTTATAACCGGTTTAGAGTCGGACGTAGAGCCTGCAACTCTCACCATGTGGGTTCTATCCATGAGCCAGTTGGCAACCCATCTTGTGACGTAGGGGTTTATGTTCAAGTTGGTGAGCTTGTCTATAATACTAGAATGGGGAATGGTGTTGAAAGCCTTTGCAAGGTCTAGGTAGGCTGTGTGGATCTCCTTTCCCTCGTCTAATGCCTCGGTAACCGTCTCAAAGAAGTCCACCAAGTTTAGGAGGCATGATCTGCCCTTAACAAAGCCAAACTGGGTAGGGTCCAAGGTTTGGAGGTTCCCAGTGTCTCTGTTAATGTGTTCCATGATGATGCATTCCATAGCCTTGCAGACCAGGCTAGTCAGGCTTATAGGGCGATAGTTCCCGGGGTCCGTTGTGGCTCCACCTTTATGGAGCGGGATAACTGTTGCTGTGCACCACTCTGTGGGTACATAGCCTGTAGAGAGGCTGAGTTTGAACAGTGTGTTTAGGTGAGGGGTTAGTTCATTTTGGAGCTCTTGTAAGACACAGCCTGGGACACCGTCCGGTCCCATTGAAGCTGTTTTTGGATTTGGATAGGGCTGTTTTAACCTGTGTGTCGGTGATTGATGGGGCCCTACATTCTTCTGGTATGGTTATGGGCCCTTTAGGGGGTGAGAGGGGGGTGAAGTTTGCACTAAACCTGTCTGCCAGAATGTTGGTAATATCAGTCAGTTCAGTGTATTTTGTGCCATTCTGCACTAACTCAGAGCAGATCTGAGAGTTTACATTTAGGTTCTTGACATAGCTAAAGAATGCTTTGTGATTATCTTTGGAGTCATTGGCAATTTTTCTTTTGAAACTAGCCTTGGATAATTTAATGAGGGATCGTAGTTTCTTGCCGATACTGATCAGGGATGTCTTTCCTTCTTGGGATTTTACTCTTTTCTGTACTAGATTCATCCTTCTGTTGTATAGCTTGTTTATGGCAGGGGTCCACAAGACTGGTTTCCTTTTTTTGGAGGAGTGAGTCTTGGTTTTACTTGGAATAGCACTATCCATGCATTCCTGCAGATGCTCATAGAGTGTCTTTGTAAAGGTTTCAGCAGCTTGGACAGCATTGTCCTTTTGCATGGGGCTGTGAACCTTTCCAAAC
>NC_056741.1:92070154-92087812 GCF_019279795.1 Protopterus annectens
TAAAATTAATAATATTATTTAAGCTTCAGGTCTATAAATAAAAATACACTAACGTATACCTATAATTCTAATGAACATTGTTATTTAATTATCTATATATTTTTAACTCTTTAAGCTTTTGAGTTTTAACAGGCACAAGATGTCGCATGCTTCATTTAGTCCTGGGTTATGAAATGCATTTAAAGTTAACTGCCAATATAACTCCAGCTCTTCTAAATGAAATGTTGTAGGGTCTCCTCTTATATCCATTTGTTTTTGATTGATTGCTTTAAAGGTAAATGTATGCCATCCAGTCATTTGAGAATGTCTTGCCAGGGCATTATCTATTTTGTTCCTATCAATGGCATACACATGTTCGTATATTCTGTCATGCAATCTATGTTTGGTTTTACCTACGTAGAATGCTGTGCAGAATTTACAACTATATACACTACAAATCTAGAATTACATGTCAACTTAAAATTGAGTTGATATTTCTTATCATTAGTGGTAAATGCCCTTCCTGAATCAATCAGTCCACAAAATCTACACATACCACAAGGTGACATACCAGCTTTCCTATTTATACCTCTAAAGTGTTTACTATTTTACATATCCTTAAGATTACATCCTCTTCTAAATACAATTTTAGGCGAAGAGCCCAATTTTCCTAACAAAAATTTTTCATTGACTATTAATTCCCAATTTTTATAAATAATATGGGAAACTGCTGAACTATCCAAATTAAAGGTAGTAATAAAACTAGACTTATAACTGAGTGAGGTACTCATTTGAGACAATGTTATGTTTTGTGCAGACAGTATATTTGTTGTATTAATAGGTGCATCCTGAATGTTTAAAACACAACCCACTTTATGTAAAATAGGGGAAATCACTCTAATGTTCATCATGTTACCCTGCTTGCAGTCATCACACTTGGGTTATCCTGTTGTCAGGCGGTCCCGCAGTCAGCCTGAGTTCCAAAGTCTTGGTCCGGCATCGGTCCCTGATGTCAGTGCACCAGGGGTATATAAGATGCATCTGATGCCATTTTCTTCAGTCTTTCTTGCCACGCGGTGCCCGAAGCAGAAGCAGTTCGCAAGTGCAGGTCGGCCGACACCTGAGATTTTCTAATCGAATTTCGGTCCGAAGTCTTCAAAGCTAAGTACCCCATTGGGGAACCTTTTCTTGCCTCAGTCCGATGTCAGAAAAAGTTAACAATTGCATTTCTTGTGGGAAGCAAATACCTCATAAGGATTTTTATTCTTACTGTATACCTTGCCTAGGCCCAGACCATGACGTCACTGCTTGTCGGTTTTGTGTTAGGTTCAATAAGCGAACTATAAAGCAATGCTTTGATTTCGCTCGACACTACTTCGGTAGGAAATTTAATTATACTATGCCGTCGGAGCAACCAACTACCGCCGTGCATAAAAAACACAAAGATAAAGATAGGCAGCCTAGATCCAAGCCAGACTCCAAGGCCTTTGCTGAGCCTGTCGCCGGTTCTCCGGTTTTCCGTGAGGCGCCTACGCAGCCCCTGACGACCGCTGAATTGGAACCCCATACCACTTCAGAATCTCAAGCAGAGAGTACTAGGCTGATGCAGCCATTTTCTTTAGGCCCTACCCACAACATTGCAGAAGGAGAAGCCGGTGCTGGGGAAAAACCTTCGGTTTCAGAAGGTGTCTTTAGACTGACTACCCTCACCATAAAATCTTACGCTAAGCTTAAGACTCCTTTAAAACCTAAAAAGACTGTACATCAGTCAACAGTTCAAGGCCCCATGCCTAAGACACAGATGCTTAAGATGGCTGAAGATTTGATTACTCTGATCAGGGGTCCCCCCCCCCCCAGACAAAAGGCCAAGACAAGAGGAGGATTATGCCTCCTCTGATCAAGTTTCTATTTCTTCAGACTCCTCTGAGGAACAGGATTACTCCTTCCCCCCTTATGAAGATTCTGATGCTGAAGATTCCATTCCCTCAGCATCTCCCCCTGAAGACTATTCCTTTGGGGAAACCTTACATACTATGAGGGAACATTTCCACTGGGAAGGTCAGGACTACTCCGACTCAAAGAAAAGGCTCCGAGAGTTTCTTTTACTTCCCCAGCACAGACCACTTGCTATCCCTCCAGTTTTAGACATTGTGGATGATGTTTACTTAGAATCTGGTCTAAATCCAGATTCTCTCCCACCTGCTCCAGCCAAACCAGGCAGATATTATAGAGTGCCCGATTCACACAAATTCCTTTACAAAAGCCCTGTTGCTGACCCAGAAACAATTTCCCAGGATCCCAAAGGGGCTAAGGCTTCTATGGCTAAAACTCCTGTGCCCTCTGAAAGGGACTCCAGAGCACTAGATAGGTGGGGGAAGAAGGTTTACACCTCAGCTACTCTAGCTATGAGAGCACTAAATTGTCAATTTCACATGCTAAAATATCAGCAATTCTTAATGTCTCAATTAAAACAAAAGATGAGCACACACTCTCAACAGTCTGAATTCAAGGAAATGCAGGATCTGTTGCATGCAGCTGAACAGGTGGGCAAACATACTTTACAATGTGGATTTGATTCCTTGGAAGCTTCCTGTAGAGCAGCTGTTACTGGGTCTGTCATACGTAGGCATGCTTGGTTAAAGGATCAAACTCTGCCTGATGATGTAAAAGCAAAATTACTAGATGCACCTTTACAGCAGGATGTCTTATTTGGTTTCAAAGCAGAAGAGGTTTTAAAGAAAATGGAGGATAAGGCAAAGTCTATGCAGACGGTCAAAGATTTCTTACAGGTACAACCCCCTCATTTCAGCAGAAAATGGCTAAAAAAAAAATGGTCCTTTCCAGCTTCTGACAGACCACAGAGGGGTAAATACAGACGCCCTAGGGGCAGAGGTCAAGCACAAATCCCTTACAAACCTCACCAATGGGGCACTGCAACACAGAAGGGAGGAGAAGACAGGCCCCAAACTACTAGAAGACAAACACAATGACTTAACCCTCAAACTGCCAAGCAAAACTCTCTTGGCAGCTCCCTTGGGAGGAAAATTAGCACTTTTTGCGGACAACTGGCACATCATCACAAAGGACAAATGGGTCCTAGACATTATCTCACAAGGATACAGATTCCATTTCCACACCTTGCCAAGGATAAAAGGAATGCCAAACCTGCCACAAAATCAATGGGCAGAGGCACAAAAACAAATTGCAGCTCTCATGGACATGAGTGCCATTCAACTGGTACCTACACAGGAGCAAGGCCAAGGATTTTATTCAAGACTCTTTCTAGTCCCCAGAAAGGACAATGCATGGAGACCCATTCTGGACCTTTCAATTCTAAACACCTACTTGCAAGTACCTAAATTCAAAATGCTAACACTTCAGCAGCTTCTTCCCATGTTGGGCTAGAAGGCTTGGCTAGTAACGTTGGACCTCAAGGAGGCATACCTGCATGTCCCTATCAGAAAAAATTACAGAAGATACCTCCGTTTCATTGCAGGTTCAACCCATTACCAATTCTCTGCACTGCTTATCTACTGCACCCAGGGTCTTCACAAAATGCCTGCCACCAATAATTGCATATTGCAGACAAAGAGGAATTCAAATATACCCACACCTGGACGACTGCCTCATCCAAGCAGAAAGCAAGGACATTCTCTTACAACATCTGGTGTTTGTCAAACACCTTCTAAGTTGCCTAGGGTACACAGTAAATGAAAAGAAATCAAAACTAGTGCCCTCACAGCACATGACATTCCTGGGTGCCAGCTTGAATACAATGGCCCAGATGGCTTATCTCATGCCAGAAAAGCAACTACAACTAACTCAATACTTCAAAATAATGGCAACAAAAACCCAAATCCCTGCAAGAAAAATTCTGCAGGCCTTGGGATTCATGGCATCTTGCATACTGCTAATACCATTTGCAAAACTGCATATGAGGAAATTACAATGGTACCTGAAAAGCATATGGACTCAACACAGCCACAGCTTGGAAACAATGATACCTCTCATTCCCTGCCTTCAACACGCGTTTCTATGGTGGTCACAGGCATGTCACCTCAACAAGGGTCAGTCTTTCACCTCACCACCAGCCAGGCAAACTATGACAACAGATGCATCGGACTATGCCTGGGGGGCACACATGGCAGGACAGTGCGTTCAAGGCAAATGGACTTCAGATAGATATCTGCACATCAATCAAAAAGAAATACTAGCTGTACAAAATGCTCTGACAGCCTTCAAGGACCTCTTACATCCAGGACAACTTATAATAAGGACAGACAATACCACAGTAATGTGGTACATAAACAAGCAAGGGGGTACACACTCCTACCCTCTATGCAGGCAAGCAATGACCTTGTGGAACACAGCACTGACTTACCAAGTTCAATTACAAGCACAATTCCTGCCAGGAAGAAAGAACACATTGGCAGATGACTTAAGCAGGAACATCATGGATCCCCACGAGTGGAAACTGGATCCACAAGTATTTGCAATGATAACTCAAAAATGGGAGCGCCCAGACATAGACCTGTTTGCCAACCCCAAAAACAATCAGCTACCAAACTTTGCACAAGGACATTCCACCATCAAGCTTGGAAAGTGGACTCACTGTCATTCAGTTGGAAAATGTTGACAGTATATGCCTTTCCTCCACTGCCCCTTCTAACAAAGGTGGCATTTGTAAAAAGGGTTCTAACATGTCTAGGGTACACTATAAACGAAAAGAAATCACAACTGGTACCCTCTCAAAAAATTACATTCCTGGGTGCAAGCTTGAATACAACTGCCCACATGACTTACCTTATGCCAGAAAAGGAAATTCAATTGATGACTTACTTCAAACAGGTGGCCACGAAAACCCAGCTATCTGCAAGACGAATTCTGCAGGCCTTGGGGTTCATGGCCTCCTGCATTCTTCTAATTCCATATGCAAGACTGCATATGAGGAAACTTCAGTGGTATTTAAAAGGTTTATGGAGTCAACATTGTCACAGCCTGGAAACACTGGTTCCTATTATACCTTGCCTGCAGCTAGAGGTCCTATGGTGGGCAGAGGCCTGTCACCAAAACAAGGGACTACCATTCACTTCACCCCCTGCCACCCAAACCATAAAAACAGATGCACAAGACTATGCTTGGGGGGCTCATTTGATGGGAAGTGCATTCAGGGCAAATGGAGCCCAAATCAAATGCACCTACATATCAATCAGAAAGAGATGTTAGCTGTACAAAATGCTCTGACAGCCTTCAAGGACTACCTTCATCCAGGACAACTAATGATAAATACATACAACATCACAGTTATGTGGTACATAAACAAGCAGGGGGGTACACATTCCTACCCCATTTGCAGACTAGCCATGGCATTGTGGAACATGGCCTTGACCTCTCAGATACAACTACAAGCTCAATTCCTGCCAGGAAAGCTAAATACTCTGGCAGATGAACTAAGCAGAAATCTTATGGACCCACACAAATGAAATTGGAACCACAAGTTTTCAACATGTTGACACGCAAATGAGGGAACCCAGACATAGATCCTTTTGCCTCACCCCAGAACTATCAGTTGGACAAATTCTGCACAGGAACTCATCAGTAAAAAGCTTGGAAAGTGAATGCTGTATCATTCAGCTGGAAAAACCTATCAGTCTATGCTTTTCCCCCTCTGCCTCTGCTCTCCAAAGTTCTACTAAAAGTCAAACAGGACAAACCAAAAATTATTCTGATTGCTCCAGACTGGCCTCACCAACACTGGTATCCACTCCTGCGCAATGTGTCACACCTTCCTCCATGGCACCTGCCTCAGACAACTTACCTACTGTCTCAGAAGAACTACCAAATTCTGCATACTCAGCTCCAAACTTTGAATCTTGCAGCATGGCTAATCAACTAATTTCACCCTTGGCATCCCTCAGCAAACCAGTGATGGATGTCATTATTGGAGGCTAGAAGGCCTCCAAAGGGGCTAGAAGGGGCTAGAAAATGTTATGCTGACAGATGGAAAAGATTCTGTACCTGGAACCAATCACAAGGAATATGCACAGCAATGCCCAATATTCCTCAGATTCTGCTATACTTAATTGAGATGTTTCACAAGGGCCTATCTTTTTCTTCCATAAACATCCATGCCTCTGCCATTTCAGCTCATTACAACACAGAAACTCCCCTCTTCTCTCATCCTCTGCTAAAGCAGTATCTCAGAGGGGCCAAAAATTTAAGACCTCCCAGGAGAGCACCAACTCCTGCATGGGACCTCAATTTTGTTTTGGAAAAACTCACTCTCCCTCCTTTTGAGCCAGTTGCTACTAAAGACCTAAAATTTATCTCCTGGAAAACAGCTTTCCTTTTAGCAGTCACTTCAGCTAGAAGGATTTCAGAATTACAGACTCTTATGGCAGTGGAGCATTTCATTATTTTTCATCCGGACAGGGTGGCTCTCCGGACCAATCCATCTTTCATGCCTAAGGTGATATCCAGTGTGGCTCTTAATCAGACCATTCATCTGCCAACTTTCTTCCCCAGTCCACAGAACAAGGGTGAGCAGATTCTGCATTCACTGTATGTACACAGACAACTTAGATTCTACTTAAACAGGATGAAATCTCTAAGAAAATATGAACAACTATTCGTGGCATTTGCTGCAGGAGCAGAAGGTAAAGCTATTTCAAAGCAGACTATCTTAAAATGAATAAGGCATTACATCTATCTGTTTCTGCTATATGCACCATGGTAAACCTATCCCCAAGGGGATCAGGTCTCATTCCACCAGGGCTGCATCTACTTTTGCAGCCTTTCTCAGAGGAGTTCCAACCAGAGACATTCTAAAAGCTGCTACCTGGAGCTCAGTTCATACGTTCACCAAACATTACCATTTACCTCTCTTCTCTAAATCCAGAGCTGGCTTTGCCACTGCTGCCCTGCAGGGCCTTATAGCTGCTCCTATTGCTGTATAAATCAATCTTCCCAACCATAGCTTTGGGATTCTACCCAAATGTAATGACTGCAACAGTGAAACATGAAGAACATAGTACAGTTGTGTACACTTACCATAAATGTAGATGTTCGAGTGTATTCACTGTTGCAGTCCTGGTTACCCACCGTCCAACCCCCTGTTTTTCTCTTACTATACCTCTCCTTTCTTTTACTATGCTTAAAAGCCTTTTTGGGTGTATTTGCTTTTGTTTGGAGATATATTTTTTGTGTTTTAAATTATATACTTATATATATATATATATATATATATATATATATATATATATATATATATTTTTTTTTTTTTTTTTTTTTTGCTCCCATTTGGGGGGAACCTGACATCTGGGGCAGGAAAAACTGATGTAATGGTGTCGGCTGCATGTTTGATACCTCTGATGACCTGACATCATGGAAGAAGGGACAGCAACCAACACAGGACCCAAGACTTTGTTAATCAGGCTGACTGAGGGCAACCTGCCAGCAGATTACCCAAATGTAATGACTGTAACAGTGAATACACTTGAACATCTACATTTATGGTAAGTGTACACAACTGTACTGTGTCTGTGTGTCTGCAGGTTGTGGGCCTGCTAACAGTTGTGATGATGTTTAAGGTGGAGTGGAAACACAGTGACCTTTTCATAGCCAAGGTACAGCTGTATATGTACATGCTCCGCAGGTGTGTTTACATGCAACAGTGTGTGAGAGGCAGTTGTGGCAGACAGTGTAACCTTGCATACATACCCCTGACACAGCCACCTAGCCTTCATACGTGTCACCTGAGTGTTCTGTAGGACTGCAGGCTCACACATTCTGAGGAGGTTACTTCAGTATTGCCACTAGGTCCCTCACAAGCTTAACCATTACTTGAACTGCAACAGATTCAGCTATCAGCACTTGTTGCTCCTGCCATTTCTGTCACATCCACTTGACCATCATGCAGTTGATGAGGGTAACCTGGTACTGTGTCTGACAGGTTTGGGTATGTATTCCTGACACAGGTCAGCCTGTGTTAGTCTACCCTGACAATCACCAGCATGTGTGTCTGCTATCCATATGCCTGTCTAGCCTCTCATGCTGGTAGTGCACACAGAGTCATAGTCCTGTACATGGGACAGCTGACAAAGGGTTGAGCACAGCCCCTACCTGCACAGTCTTATGAATGATAGCGCTAGATATGTAACACAAACCGCCCAGCAGTACTGTAGTGTAACAGTGTCTGCCACTACTATTGAAGTGGGTGACAATTCCAGGGGCTGTTAGGATTGCCAGTGGTAGGTTCAGAGGCCTTTAACATGTTAGAGCCATCTGACATACACACACACACACACACACACACACACACACACACACACACACACACACACACACACACACACGCGCACATGCACACACACACATGCACACTGCTGCATGGGGACATGCATTGAGACACACATACACATGGAGAGGAGACTTATCAGAGTAGATGACCTACCCATCTATTAATGTACAATACACAGTGATATGACCATTGCACCACAGTGACTTGGTGTTAGAAACTGTGTAACTGTGCTTGTACCAAGGATTACATCTGTATAGGCTGACACTAGGTTGGCAATGGGGGAGTTCACAGCATGGAAGAGGCAGACAAAATGGTATAGCCATCACATACACACACTGAAGACAGCCACAGTGGCTGTGCACACAGAAACAGATACACAGTTGCCAATAGACATATTAGTAACCCTACATATCCACTTGTATGTAATATAGTGCTGGATACACATGATATGCTCCACATAGATTATATGCCTGGGACATAACACACAACCTCTTACAACAGGTAATCTTGCGAATGCCTTCATGGATGGTGGGATAACCCACCAGACATCGCAATTGGTCTTGTCTACTGCTGCTACAAACCTGCACAAATGATAGCGTGACAGACTTTGTATCAGCATAATGTGTCAGTCAGGTACGATGTCTGATGCTGGCATGTGTGTCAATATGGTAACTCTGACATATTTGGCAATGATATAACAGGAAAGCTCATTGTCAGGGAACACAGACAACATAGAGGTTACAAACATGTTTATATCCCATGTACATCTGAACAGATGACTGGTATGGCCTGTATAGTGTTACATGGTGCATGTGAGGCAGATGCCATTAACAGGGTTTTTAAAGTAATGCCATGGGTAGGGGAACAACAGGCCTTAAAATGGTATAACCTACACACACAGCAGCCACAAGGGATATGCTTCACACACACACTAATTTAGCTGTCAGTATTGAGATTAGAACCCCTACCTAGCTAAGTATTTTCACTATAACATTATACAGTTATTGCACACACCACAGAGCTTAGAGGGCTGACAAGTGTATACAGGTACATCTAAGGTGAATGACATCAGCAGGCCTTGTAAAGTAGGGCAATGGGACATGTACTCTCTGGTACATGCCTCAAAATGGTATAATCCACACCCCGAGAGGATATGATTCACACACACACATTCACACACACACACACACACACACACACACACACACACACACACACACACACACACACACATGCGCGCGCACACACACAAACACACGCACACACACGCACACACACGTGCACACACACACACACACACACACACACACACGCGCGCGCGAATGATATGAGTCTCACAAACATGCAGTATCACAGTTGCCAGTATTGAGTTTAGAACTCCTACCTATCTAGTTATGTGTACTATGGTTTTATGCGGTTATCACACGTGCCTCAGAACTTATAGGATTTAATAGTGTTGCAAGGTATATCTAAGATGATTACATCAAGAGCCCTTGTAAAGTATGGCAATGAGAAATGTACTGGGTGGGAAGGGCATCAAAACACATTACCCTACAAACACCTTCACACACACACACACACACACACACACACACACACACACACACACACACACACACACACATTTGCCAGAGCTGTGAATAGAACCACTGCCTATCTAGTTATTTGTGCTATAGTGTTACGCAGTTATCGCACATACTATAGAGCTTACAGAGCTGACAAGTGCCCAAAGGTACTTCTAAGGTTAATTACATCAGCAGGACTGCTAAAGTTGGGCACTGGGATCTGTACTGGGTGGGAAAGTCCCCAAAATACTTCAGCTTTCAAACACATGCACTTAGAAACTTTTGCACATGCACTCACACACACACACACACACACACACACACACACACACGTGTGCACACATGCACACACACACACATACACACACACACACACACACACACACACACACACACACACACACACACACACACACACACACACACACACACACACACACACACATTTTCCAGACCCCTGCCTATCTAGTTGTTTGTACTATAGTGTTACACAGTTATCACACACGGTATACAGCTTAAAGTGCTGACAAGTGCCAAAAGGTATTTCTAAGGTGAATGACATCAGCAGGACTGGTAAAGTAGGGCCCTGGGAAGTGTTGTCGGAGGGAAAGTTCTCAATAGGGCCCTGGGAAGTGTTGTGGGTGGGAAAGTCCTCAAAATTCATCATCCTATAAACATACACACTTACAGACACTTGTACACACATTTTTACACACATGCACTTGCCAGAACTGGGAATAGTACCCCCTGCCTATCTAGTTATTTGTACTGTATTTTCCCAGAATTATTATATACGCCACTGAGCTTACAGGATTGGGGCCATGCAAAGGTACTTCTAAGGGGAATGACATCAGCAGGGCTGCTAAAGTAGGGCAATGGGAAGTGTTGTGGGTGGAACAGTCCTCAAAATATGTCATCCTATAAACATACACACTTGCACATACACACACACATTTGCAGAACTGGGAATGGAACCCCTACCTATCTAGTTATTTGTACTATACTGTAATATAGTTAGGACCACAAAAGTGGGGCACTGGAAAGTATAGTGTGTGGGAATGGCCTAAAACTGTTTCACCTACAAACAAACAAACACAGACACAGTTTCCCAGCACTGAGATTAGAATCCCTATCTATCTAGTTGTTTGGACTATAGTGTTATGCAGTTATCACACGTGCTACAGAGCTTATAGGGCTGACACTTGTCCGATGGTACTTCTAAGGTGAGTGACAGCAGCAGATCCTGTGAAGTAGGGCAATGGGAAGTGTACTGAGTGGGACCAGTCTCATAATACTTAGCCCTACAGACACACACACACACACACACACACACACACACACACACACACACACACACACACACACACACACACACACACATGCACACACACACATGCACACTGCTGCATGGGGACATGCATTGAGACACACATACACATGGAGAGGAGACTTATCAGAGTAGATGACCTACCCATCTATTAATGTACAATACACAGTGATATGACCATTGCACCACAGTGACTTGGTGTTAGAAACTGTGTAACTGTGCTTGTACCAAGGATTACATCTGTATAGGCTGACACTAGGTTGGCAATGGGGGAGTTCACAGCATGGAAGAGGCAGACAAAATGGTATAGCCATCACATACACACACTGAAGACAGCCACAGTGGCTGTGCATACAGAAACAGATACACAGTTGCCAATAGACATATTAGTAACCCTACATATCCACTTGTATGTAATATAGTGCTGGATACACATGATATGCTCCACATAGATTATATGCCTGGGACATAACACACAACCTCTTACAACAGGTAATCTTGCGAATGCCTTCATGGATGGTGGGATAACCCACAAGACATCGAAATTGGTCTTGTCTACTGCTGCTACAAACCTGCACAAATGATAGTGTGACAAACTTTGTATCAGCATGATGTGTCAGTCAGGTACGATGTCTGATGCTGGCATGTGTGTCAATATGGTAACTCTGACATATTTGGCAATTATATAACAGGAAAGCTCATTGTCAGGGAACACAGACAACATAGAGGTTACAAACATGTTTATATCCCATGTACATCTGGACAGATGACTGGTATGGCCTGTATAGTGTTACATGGTGCATGTGAGGCAGATGCCATTAACAGGGTTTTTAAAGTAATGCCATGGGTAGGGGAACAACAGGCCTTAAAATGGTATAACCTACACACACAGCAGCCACAAGGGATATGCTTCACACACACACTAATTTAGCTGTCAGTATTGAGATTAGAACCCCTACCTAGCTAAGTATTTTCACTATAACATTATACAGTTATTGCACACACCACAGAGCTTAGAGGGCTGACAAGTGTATATAGGTACAGCTAAGGTGAATGACATCAGCAGGCCTTGTAAAGTAGGGCAATGGGACATGTACTCTCTGGTACATGCCTCAAAATGGTATAATCCACACCCCAAGAGGATATGATTCACACACACACACACACACACACACACACACACACACACACGCACGCGCACACACGCACACACACGCGCACACACAAGGACACACACACACACACACACACACACACACACACACACACACACACACACACACTTTTGGCACAATTGAGTGTAGAACCCCTGCCTATCTAGTTATCTGTACTATACTGTTATTTATTTATTACATGCACCATGGAGCTTATAAGGCTGAGTGCAGTCCAAAGGTACTTCTAAGGGCAATGATATCAGCAGGACTGATAAAGTAGGGCACTGAGAAGTGTTGTGGGTGGGAAAGTCCTCACAATACTTCAGTTTATAAACATACCTACTTACAAACTCTTGTACATACACTTATACATGCACACACACATTTGCTAGACCTGAGAATAGAACCCCTGACGATCTCCTTATTGGTACTATAGTGTTACACAGTTATCTTGCATGCTTCAGAGCTTACAGGGCTGACAAGTGCCCAAAGGTTCTTCTACGATGAATGACATCAGCAGGGCTGCAAACGTTAGGCACTGGGATGTGTACTGGGTGGGAAAGTCCTCAAAATACTTCTTCCTACAAACTCTTGCATATACACTTATACATACACACACACACACACACACACACACACACACACACACACACACACACACACACACACACACACATTTGCCAGAGCTGTGAATAGAACCACTGCCTATCTAGTTATTTGTGCTATAGTGTTACGCAGTTATCGCACATACTATAGAGCTTACAGAGCTGACAAGTGCCCAAAGGTACTTCTAAGGTGAATTACATCAGCAGGACTGCTAAAGTTGGGCACTGGGATCTGTACTGGGTGGGAAAGTCCCCAAAATACTTCAGCTTTCAAACACATACACTTAGAAACTTTTGCACATGCACTCACACACACACACACACACACACCCACACACACCCACAAACACACACACACGCACTCACACACACAAGTGCATACACATGCACACACACACACACACACACTCACACACACTCACACACACACACACACACACACACACACACACACACACACACACACACACACACACACACACACACACACACACACACACACACACACACACACACACACACACACACACACACACACACACACACACACACACACACACACACACATTTTCCAGACCCCCTGCCTATCTAGTTGCTTGTACTATAGTGTTACACAGTTATCACACACGGTATACAGCTTAAAGTGCTGACAAGTGCCAAAAGGTATTTCTAAGGTGAATGACATCAGCAGGACTGGTAAAGTAGGGCCCTGGGAAGTGGCATGTAAACACTAGGCCTTTTAAAAGATTTCTCGTCTGACATCTGCACCATATCCTTAAATTCCAATTTAAGACATACATTTCTAACAAATAATTTAAACTGCACCAAGGTGTCAACATAATTACTATTGCAACTGGGTATAAAAGTCAACCCTTTTGATAAAACACCTAACTCATCAGGTGCAAGAGGGCGAGACAAAATGTTGTGTACTGTCTCCCAGCTTTCTCCCACATTCTCTTTAAATTGTGGTTCAACTGGGAGTCCGCTGACAACTTCCTTTTTGTCCCCCCCTGCTCATAGACCTCGATCTCCCTCCTCCCCTGTACATCATATTGATGAGGAAAGGGCGATTAGTAGCCCCATCACCATCCTGATCAAGACAACCGGTTCCTTCCTCCTAACTACCGGCTCAAAATTCAGATTAGCAGAAACAGAATGTTCAAACATACCCAGTCCTTGGCCAGTGAAGGAAGTGTCAGGGCCACTCCCCACTACAGCTGAGCTCAAAGGTTCTACATTAGTAGGAACAACATTACTAAAAATATCCGTCCCCAAAGTTACAACATCAACAGGAGTTGCATTACTGCAACCATCTTTTACTGTCGCATTACTATCAATCACATTACTAGTCACATTAGCATTCACATTAATATTACTGTCTCTGTTATGGCCATCAGGTACATCCACACATTGAGACTGAGCAGAGTCACTAAACCCATGTCCCGTATTAAATGTCCTCGGCCAAGAAAAGACCTGGCCTAGTCTGAAATCATCCATATCTCTTTTGAGCTTATGCTGTTTCTGTGCCAACAATTGTCTCTCATATAACTGTACAGTATCTAACACAAGAGTCAACAAACTTGCTGGCAACATCCTCTGGGAATTGATGGTACAGTTCCCTCTGTTGCCTCTTAATGCTCTCATGTATCTCTATCTCCTTCGGTAAGAAGAATTCATTCAAAATAGACATGTACTTGAGGTTTACCTCTATGTTCGCCTGCTGCCATTTAAATAGTAACTCTGGGTATAAATTACCCGTAGTGGGCATTTTCAATACCCTTAATCCCCTCGGTACAATCCTCCTAGAAATGCAGACTTCAAAATGCTGCCATTGGGTCTGCAACCGCTAGAGTTTGAGACAATCAGCCTCCAATCTGGCAATGGACATGCGCAGTTCAACCCTATCAAACGGCTCAGCGGAAGTCGCTGTATTCTTGTCCTCTCTTTCCTCAAACAACACCAAGGGATTCACAGCACCTGATACACACATGGAAAAATGATCGCCAATCACCGGAACACCCTGTTCAGGTACATACGGTAATTCTACTTGCTTCTCAGCAGTACATGCCATGCTCCCAGGGGAGTGAAAACAGCAACACGTAATAATCAGATATCCAAAGAAAATCACTCCTCACCAGGTAAACGCTCCTTGTGCCAACCACAATCCAAATAAAACGAACCACATATAAGGCACAGTAGCGATGCAAGGCAGGCAATATATAGAGGATCCAGTACTCGCACAAACAAAATGTCCACTGAAACAATGTTGAAACACCGGTTTATTGTAGCACAAAATGAACGTTGCAAGTACTTTTACCTGAATAGGCTTCTTCAGACCTTACAAATCAGTCCTCTACACTCTTAATATACAAGAGCATACAAAAAGGCGCCAAAAAAGCATTAATCAATCTTTAAAGGTACATCACATTCATCAAAATGCTAAAATCACACTAAATCAAAACCAACCTATGAGAACAATCAAAAATAATATAATAACATGTAGTACATATAAAAATGTAATACATATAAAATATATATATATATATATATATATATATATATATATATATATATATATATATATATAGTAAATATGAAAATATAAAAATATAAAAACATGTTTAAAATGATAAAATGTGCTTATTTCAATTTCCTGGATCTCAGAAGGGTCTCAAGGGTACCTTTTTATTAAGTCCAGGAAACACATCCGCCCTAAGCCTAACAATCCACCTGGACTCTGCACTTTCTGTCCTACCCCTCACATCACCCCCCCCCGAAAACTACTATACATGACAACTAGCACTTTGAGGTCCAGGCTGGGTCCTAGACATGATGATACCCTGTTCCTCATACAGGTGGAGTGGGAGAGGAGGATCTGCCGGGATCTGTCTTCCCATACTTGCTATGGTGTGGGAATTAACAAAGCATATTGATTAGTCATGAACAACACATTCCAACATTAGTCATCATAGCATGCATGGATATTCAGATTTATCCAAAACAGTGCAATTATAACAGTGGCATAGCAAACAGAACACATGCAGATATGGAATGGCATTCAGAGTTAGAGGTATGTCAGGCAGGCATCAACAATGGTTATTCAGCAAGGAATGTTAGTATGCACACAGTTTTAACAATAATAAACAAATTGGAACAACAGTCCTAACAGTAGTTTATGTGAGGACATACCCATGTTCATTTATTTGTGATTATTGGATCAGTTGCATGGTGGGGGAAAAGAACACATTCAATTAACAACTGCTATCGATTATATGTGTCAATACAGTAATATTTATTACTCTAGATTATGCCCTCACTTACACTCTACCCCGGGCCATGGGGGTGCTACAACAAAGCAACAGCTGTACATCAACAGAACAATTGTATACTTTTTATAGTTATACACTTCACGCGATTTATTTGCAGATTTCTGTACCTGTAGGCCCTGTACAGATGAACTGTTTGTATATTAGATTACTATTTCTACACATATTTCAGTTTACAGCTCTTGAAATGGACTCACATATTAGTAGCAGGCCCTGGTGAGTGTTATGTTTTTGACACCCTGTTCAGGTACATACAGTAATTCTACTTGCTTCTCAGCAGTACATGCCATGCTCCCAGGGGAGTGAAAACAGCAACACGTAATAATCAGATATCCAAAGAAAATCACTCCTCACCAGGTAAACGCTCCTTGTGCCAACCACAATCCAAATAAAACGAACCACATATAAGGCACAGTAGCGATGCAAGGCAGGCAATATATAGAGGATCCAGTACTCGCACAAACAAAATGTCCACAGAAACAATGTTGAAACACCGGTTCTGTTGGCACAAAGCCGAGGCGTTGCCGAAGTACTTTCCACCTGAATGAAACTGCTTTAAGACCTTACAAATCAGTCCTCTACACTCTTAATATACAGAGCATACAAAGGCGCCAAAAAAGCATTAATCAATCTTTTAAAGGTACATCTTACATTCATCAAAATGCTAAAATCACACTAAATCAAAACCAACCCTATGAGGAACAATCAAAAATAATATAATAACATGTACTACATATAAAAATGTAGTACATATAAAATATATATATATATATATATGTGTGTAGTAAATATGAAAATATAAAAATATAAAAACATGTTTAAAATGATAAAATGTGCTTATTTCAATTTCCTGGATCTCAAGAAGGGTCTCAAGGGTACCTTTTCATTAAGTCCCAGGAAACACATCACCGCCTAAGCCTAACAATCCACACTGGACTCTGCACTTTCTGTCTACCCCTCACATCACCCCGAAAGCTTCTATACATGACAACCTTCAGGCACTTTGTGGTCCGGGCTGGGTCCTAGACATGATGACCGGTTCCGCATCCAGGTGGAGTGGGAGAGGAGGATCTGCAGGGATCTGTCTTCCCCATACTTGCTATGGTGTGGGGAATTAACAAAGCATATTGATTAGTCATGAACAACACATTCAACATTAGTCATCGCATAGCATGCACATGGATATTCAGATTTATCCAAAACAGTGCAATAATAACAGCGGCACCAGCAAACAGAACACATGCAGATATGGAATGGCATTCAGAGTTAGAGGTATGTCAGGCTGAGGCATCCAACAATGGTTATTCAGCGAAGGATATGTTAGTATGCACACAGTTTTAACAATAATAAACAAATTGGAACAACAGTCCTAACAGTAGTTTATGTGAGGACATACCCATGTT
>NC_056741.1:92088312-92106727 GCF_019279795.1 Protopterus annectens
TTTCCAGGTTGTTGCAGATGTCTTGTGAGGAGGTACATACCCAAATGGGGCATTGTACTCTATAACGGGTCTAATGAGGGATAAGTACAGTGGGACAATGACCTCCTTTTTTCTGAATGAAAAGCCCTTAGTGATGTGGTATGCCACATAGAAGGGTTTCCTGACTGATGTGGTGATGTGGTTATCGAAGGTGAGACCACTGTTCACCTGTGTCCCTAAGTCTTTTATCACACTTTCGATGTTTAGTGTACTGACACTTATGCAGTAATTCATGGGTACATGTTTTTTCCCAAAGGGGATAATTATACATTTCTTGGCATTGAGCTTGAGCCCATAGCTCTGGCACCAAGCATCTGTTTCTGTAAGACCCTTTTGTAGAATATCCACATAATTTGAGGTTTCAATAATGGCTCCCAGTTTGCATTAATCTGTGAACTTTGTTAGCCAGAGTCCCTTAGTGCTGGCCTGTACATCAGAGAAGCAGATGCCAAGCAAGAGATGCCCCAGGACTGAACCCTGAGGTACTCCACTTGTCACTTGTCTGGAACTGGATTTTGAATCAGCTACTTTTACAATGTGGGTTCTGTCAGTAAGCCAGTTGGCAACCCATCGAGTGACGTAGGGATTAATGCCAAGCTTAGTAAGTTTATCTATGATTCCAGAATGGGGGATGGTGTTGAAGGCTTGGTGAGGTCCAGATAGGGTGTGTTGACTGCCTTGCCCTTGTCCATGGCACTGAAGACTGATACAAAGAAGCCAATCAGGTTGAGGAGACAAGATCGGCCCTTTACAAAACCAAACTGGGTGGGGTCCAGTGTTTGAAGGTTGCCAATGTCTTTGTTTATAAGTTACATGATAATGCATTCCATGGCTTTGCAGATCAGGCTCATCAGACTGATGGGACGATAGTTCTGGGATCCAAAGTGGATCCACCCTTGTGGAGTGGGATAACTGGAGCTGTGCGCCACTCATTGGGCATGAAGCCTTAGGTGAGGCTATGATTAAATATGACACTTGGGTGAGGTGTCAGTTCATTTTGTAGTTCATGTAGTACACAGCCTGGGATGTTGTCTGGTCCTATGGATGCTGTATTCTTAGCTTTGGAGAGTGTGTTTTTTACCTCTGTGGCCATGATTACCGGAATTTGTCAATCTTTTTATTGAGATGGGCCCTTTATGTGGTGAGAGGGAGGTGAAGCTGGCACTGAATCGATCTGCCAGGATATTGGCAATATCCTTGGGATCAGTATATTTAATGCCATTGTGCTGCAGCTCAGAGCAGATCTGAGCATTGCCATTTAGATTCTTGACATAACTACAGAATGCCTTGTGGCTTTCCTTGGAATCTTTGGCAATTTTATGTTTGTAACTAGCTTTGGAGGATTTTATGAGGGATCTCAGCTTCTTACTGAGGCTGGTAAGGGAGTATTTTGCATCCTGGGATTTTCCTCTTTTTGGCAACAGTTTCTTCCGTCTATGTATACTTTGTTTATGGCAAGGAACCACCAGATTGGCTTCCTTTCTTTAGAGTAGAGCATATTGGTTCTATTTGGAATGGCATGATTCATCCACAAGTGGATGTGCTTGTACAGTGTCTTAGTGTAGGATTCAGCAGTTGAACTTTCAGTTCCCGTCTGCATGGGTGTAATGAAGTTTGTCACTTCTGACTTGAGTAGCATGAAGTTAGCTTGAGAGAAGTTTTTTTATGGAGGTTTCCCTACTGGGGGGTGGTGTTCTGATGTGGACATCAAGGGTGATTAGCTTATGGTCAGACCTGATCAACGAGGGAGTGACCACTGGTGTGGAACATCAATCTCCCATGTTGGTAATGACCAGGTCTAGGATATTTGAACCCCTGGTGGGACTATGGATTAGTTGATCCAAGGCATTGGAATTTATGAATTCCAAGAACTGTTAGGAAAAGATGTTGGCACCTGAGTAGTTTTTCCAATTGATGGCAGGGTAGTTGAAATCACCCAGTGTTAGGGTGTTTGGTTGTATCTTAATATTTTCCAGTATGTTTTGAAAGGTGTAGTGAGAATCTTGGAGCATGGTGGGAGATTTGTAGCAAGATACAATCTGGATTGTTGTCTTAACCTAGTGTAAATTGCACTTGTAGAATTTCAGATGCATTGTGTTGGGCAACTAGCCTGGAGGTGTGTATATCCTTGGTGAATATGGACACTCCTCCACCTTTAGTGTATCGGTCCTGGTTTGGTGGCTGAAAAGTGTGGTAAGAGTTGTTGCCTGGTATTGCAGGGGTGCTCTCTGGAGCCTTGAACCAGGTCTCAGTTACTGCACAGATATCAATGTTCTCCATTTTTAGGAGTGCCACAAGAGAGTGGATTTTGAGGTTTTGACTTCTATCATTCAGTAGCATTACTATCAGATTTTGCATGCTTATATCTGTTATGCTGGTGGTTTTGTCCTTTGAGCCTTGCCTAACAAAGGCACTATAGGTGTGGCATGAGCCTTAGCCAGTAACTTCAATCCTAGGGGTGACAGGTGCAGACCATCTTTGGCAAATCATTGTGGTTTGTTGATCATTTTGTCCCAGGCAAACAGACACTGGATCCACTTTGAATAACACCGGAAACTTAGCCAATTGTTGAAGTCAATCATTTTGTCCTTATACTGTCTGGTTCGATTCTCATCTAGAGCGTTTTCTGCGTGGAGACATGCATGAATGGGCGTACCTTCATTGACGGTTGTGCATCAGGGTTGGTAACTCGGCACGTAAAACTCAACTACCAATCATTGGCGGACCGGAGTTCCGCTGTGGTGACCCCTAACTGGGAAAAGCTGAAAAGACACAACAACAACTGTGGTATCATTATGGGTGAAGGCAGGATGCTACTCAGGGCTAGGGTCATACCTGCCTGGGCCACATAATTTGAGAGCTCTTCCATGTCTCTTTTCATGTAGTCCAGGGAGGTATATCTCAAGTCATTCACTCTAACATGGACAATGATAGAGCCATATTTGTACTTGTTATGGAGTTACTTGAGTGCATGTGTGATGTGACAAATCCTGGCATCCGAAAGGCAGCTGACTGTAATTTTCTCCTTGTTCAGCCTGGTGAGTGGGACATCAGTGTGTCTGACTATAGAGTCACCTATGACTAAAGTGCTGAGTACATTGTCTTGCCTTATGGGCTGTTGTTGGGTGGTACAGTGGTGTTGTGACTATGTGACACTTTGGTTGTGTTTCGTGTTTGTTTGAGTTTCAGCTTCGGAGGTCCTTGTTGCTTGGGCAGGTTAATGTTAAGGGCCTCCGCATAAGTGGGTTTAGTGTTACTATGTGTGGATGTTGGTGACGTGAGTTTTGTAGGGCTATGTGTTGCTTGAGGTGTAGTGCAGGTGTTACTCTTCTCCTCTTGACTGTCTAGCACAATCTTGAATGGAAAGAGTTTTGCTTCCAGTTTGGGTAAGTAAGTGCATTTCTTGCAGGTTGTAGTGATGGGTGGTAGGAGGAAAGGGTTGTCTGTGTACATGAGGCAATTGCTGCATTGCCCCAGTATGTCCAGATTCACCAGGTGGACAGGAGAAATCACTGGAAGCTGACCCTTGGACATGCCTGGTCTGGTGTTTCTTTTGTAAAGTAAAAGAGCTGTATTCCCTTACCTTGGCAAGGTACTTTGCAATTATAGGCTGTTTAGTGCCTATGATTAATTTCTCCTTATTAATAAGGAGAGTTGATTGTTTGTATCAGTTTAAGTCTTCCTAGTACTTTCCAGCATGTTTCAGAGCAAGTGCTAGTCACAGGGATTCAGATTTTAGTGCTACCACTGTGAAATCAGCTAGTTCGAATATCAAATATACAATTCCATAGCACGGTGAGCATTGGATTTACGTAAAAATTAACAAAGTGTAAAAAGTGTACACTCATGTGAGATAGGATCTGTTTGTGCCTAGGGAAGCATTGCACAAATGCAAGCTGCATTGCTAATGTTTCACAGTGCTACTCTACCCTGGTTCTATCTGTACTACAGGCTAGCTTTTTGAGATGGCTAAGAGCATTAATTGAATATATCTGTTTTCTATTTTTGGGTATCTGCTTTCTAGGCAGTCTGGCTTTTTCCCTGCTTTTGCAATGTTGTGCTTCACAAAATCAGGATAAGCTTAGCCAAACTGTTTTTCAGGAAGCGGCACATCAAGTAAATGTGGAATTAAAAGAAGACAAATAGGAAAAGATACTAAAACTAATGGACACATACACAAAAATGTGTAAAAGCACAGTAAAAATCAAAAGTACACAACACAAATTTCTATATATGTCAGGATTTGAGCCCTCACACCAATACAGCCTCAGAAAACAGGAGGGATGCCTTAGTCCTTTTTTCCACACAAACAGCTTTGCATCAATGAAATAAAGTAATTCTTCACACAACCAACTGCATCAGAATGTACACTGCTATCAACCATCAGCTGCGATTCATATATTTTATTCTCTTTACTATATTTGGACAAAGAAACCTTTAGTAGATGACATCGGCAGACCATGTGGGAGACATTAGGCTAGTGATCACACAATCTGTCGTAATTATGCTTACAAATATACAGTTTTGTCTTGCCTTTCTGGGTTCCTTGGTCATTGATCAGTTATCTAACACATGCAGTGTGTAAGCCTGTCCATATTATTGGCCTTAACATGTGAGGGAATAATAACTGGCAATAATATGATATGCAGTTGCCAACAAATGAAGTCCGGGTTGGATGGCACAAACACGCATATTACCATTCTTTTGGGGGTAGCATAGCTGAATTACTGTTATGGCAGGAACAATGGTACACTTCTCCTCATTTGGGGGGGGGGCAAAGCTTAGTTACTGTTATGACACAAACAAATTTGAAGTTTGAAACTGCAATGTGTATCATCACTTTCTAACTTCTGTCTTTAATGATTTACCAGTACAAAGGTATGGTGCTAAATTGAGGCCATGCAGGCAACATCAGAATTCTTCAGAGGTATGACTGTGCGAATCTTTCATGCCTGAGGCCTACAAATCACTAATGGACAAATATAAGTAAAATAAGTGTCTGCTGTCACATGTTAAAGAACTTTCTGTACAAATCCACCACTATTTCCTTGCTTGCTGTACCAAATTAGAAAATACAAGGATATGCCATAATTTTATTAAAGACTACCTTCTAGGTTCAGGACTTAGCTTGCAAATGCAGCAGTTGGCACACCTTTAGTTCAAGGCTGACACTGTCTGATGCAGTACACAGCCAATACATGGGGAGGTAAAGGTTGTGTGAATTGCCTGGCATCAATTTTACTATATGTATGCGAGTAGGAGAAAGGTATTAGGTCCCTAGGTGGTTAGTGAATGTACTATGCATTTTCTCTTACCCATAGTAAGGGCATACGGAGTATATCTAAATCTGCCTACAGGGACAGCAGCTAGGGGCTCCTCTTCTGAGTCCTCCTCTGACTGTGGTTGTGGTGACCTAGGCATTGGTGGGAGGATGTTTGTCCCTTCCCATTGTTGATCCTGATGCAGCTGTTTCCACAGGATCAGAGTGTGAAGCATAACACAAACTGAATATATGTGTACATGTGCATGGATTATACTGCTGGACTCCACCAGGTATATCTAGGCACTGGAACCATGACTTCAGACGCCCAAACACATGCTCTATGATGTTTCAAATTTAAGAGTGTGCCTCAGTATGGTGTTCTTTCAAGTGTGTGTGTGTGTGTGTGTGTGTGTGTGTGTGTGTGTGTGTGTCTGTGTGTACGTGTGTGTGCACACTTCTGATGGGTGTCTACAGCCATGGTTCCAGGACATAGCCAGCATCCTCCAGTAAATGGCCCTGTGGGATGTCCTCCCTAGCAAATATCTGGTACAGCTGTGATGTGTGCCAGATATGAGAGTCAAGATAACTGCCAAATTTGCCAGCACAAACACTGAAGATAATTTCCTGGGTATTAGAAATGACTTGGTAGTTGATGGAGTGGTATCCCTTGTGGATAATGTAGATTCTACCATGCTTACCAGGTAGTGCCATAATGTGTACATGAGTGCAATTTATGGCACCCAGTACTTCAGGGTAGTGCACTACATGGTAAAACAGTTCCATATTGCTGGCCCTGTATTCAGAACTATGGAGGAAAATATTTGCTCACTGGCATGTATGAGCATAGCATCCATAAATTGGTAGAGGATACTGGAGGCTGATGCCTGTGACACACCCATCATGTCCCCAGCTGGTCATTGAAAGGTATCAGTAGCTAATATTCAAAGGGCTACACATGCCTTAGTTTCCACTGGGATGGGTTCCCCTCAGCTGGCTCTGGCTCTGAGTTGAGGGTGGCAGAGCTCAAAGAGTTTTTGTAATGTGTCCCTGTCCACAATGTAGCAGTCTACAATCTCCAGCTCATGTAGCACCTGAAAAGTTGCCCTGGCTTGAACACTCTTCTCTTTCTCAATCTAAGCCTAATGTCAGCAGCACCAGCAGCATTGGCTTCAGCCTCTAACACATACAGATGTAGAATAGCTGCAGTACCCACTAGTATTGTTTCAGTTAAAATGTCCTTGTTTCTACTCCAATGGTATTGAAGGGTTGAGGAAAAAAACAGGCCGGGTGGCTACATGGATACTTCATACATTGTTGAAATGAATAGCTCCACCATATTGGATTGGTTGATTAACACACAATTCACCTGCTTATGGTATAACTAGCATCTACTAAACACACCTCTTGCTTACTCATTATTGTGCTATGTGCACCTCCATGCACCTGTGCGCACATTCACATAAATAAGGTAAGCATAGGAAAAATTGATATTTCCTCTATTCTCATATCACGCAAACATAGACAATAAAAAGTGGAGGAAAGGTTGCATGCCCTGTAGTTGAACCAGGACCATCTATATTCCAGCCTAATATATGCATGTGCTGCCACAAGAATAGATACATAACAACCCTGAAAAACCTGCCATTCTCTGTTAATCGTGGTTGCACTAAGAGTCATATCACAGAATGACAAAGAAAATAAATAATTAAACTGGACAGAGACCTCACATTTTAACAACCAAATAATGAGGATGACACAGAACCTGAGAATTGTGCACTACTTACATGCACTTTCACCCTTCACAGCCCTACATGTTCATCTCTGTAAGTGTAACCTGACACAACACCCTGATGTCTCTGCTGTATTTCTAGACATGTCCAAGGCCTTTAATATGGTGTTCCACCCCAAACTATTAAATAAACTCTCCAAATTGAAACTCACCCCCTCTGCACTTCAAAGTTTGCAAAGCTATCTACAGGACTGTTAACAATCTGTAAAACGGCTTAATGTCCTATCCCCCACCCTCTTCCCGTCACACTAGGAGTACCTCAAGGCTCACTTCTTGGGCCGCTACTCTTCCTGTTTTTACAAACAACCTCCATTGTGCTACCTCACTGGCTTCAACTATCAAATATGCAGATGACACAACACTTATATGTACCACTAATAACCTGCAGCACCTCCATGATATAACCCAAAAATCATTCTCAGATACTGAGCTATGTCTCTGTAACCATCAGCTCATACAATAAAAAAATAAAAATAAAACAAAATAAATAAAACAAAACTCATGATCTTCGAACCCAGAAGATCCTCTCCCCTCCCAGCACCTTCTACATTACATCTAGGAATAATGCTAGAATTAATGCCGATTCACAAACAAAACTACTAGATGTAATAATAGATAACATCCTACGATTTGACCTACATATAGCACAAGCAATTGAGAAAGTTCACAAAAAAATGGATGCTCTTTACTGGAGTAAAAATTATCTAACTAACACCTCTAGGGTTGCCATTGCTAGAACCCATCTTCTATCAACACTTCTGTATGCTTCCCCAATTCGTACCTACCTTAAAAAGACAGATTTAATTAAACTTGAAACATGCTACAATAGAATAGCTAAATTTGCAACTGACTGCTCACATCATACCCACCACTGTCACTCTTTAAAAAACTCTCTTGGTTAGAACTCCCACAACTTCTATCCTATAACCAATTAACCTTAGCACACAATCTAGTATATCAACCTGTAAAAAACCTGCCCTTCTAAATATTCCCCAGCCCCATACCACAAATAGAAGTCTTCACTCAACAAATAAATCTCTACTACGTGTCCAAATACTCTAATACAGCAAGGGACTCGCTATTTTTTCATCATATAGCAACAAGGTAGAATTCATTACCTCACAACATCAGAACCAACACAAATACCAACCAATTCAAAAAGAGTCTTAAAAATTAATGACACCTGGCTCTGTTCCTGTACTACTCCAGGCTAACAATTTTTAATAGCTTCTGGTCATACATGTTCTTCTTCCCTGATCACCTCATAATCTATGCTCTCTCTCATGTCTAGTTATTCTCTAACCTCATCTTTTTCTATCCAATTTCCCCCCTACAAACCCATCCTCACCTTACTTTGAGAAACTACAATGTCTACACTACAATAAGGAATTATATCAGATGACTGTATAATACAAATGTCAGCTATAATAGCATAGAATGTAACTTCTGGTGTACTGTATGTCTTGCATATTTTTTGTATAATTTCTTGTATAAGTTTTGTATATAATTTCCTGTATAAGTTTTTGTATAATCTCTGTATGTGTAACTTTTCTCCCCGTGACTCCACTGAAAATGGATCTTATCCCATTGAACTTTCCTGGTAAACAAATGTAAATAAATAAAATGTCAGCATTTGCTGTTGCCATGCATTCAACATGAACACTGTGGAAGTGCCTACACAAAGTGAACATCCCTACATTGTTACTCTTGTTTGAGATTCAACAATTCTAATAAGTTTTGACCTCATTTTCATCTTCAAAGTGTTGACAGCCCAGAATCTACACAGTAACCATGTAAGCAGGGAAACTGCATGGGACCCCAATGTTGTAACAGAGGAATACATGTTTTAATAAAATGGGAGTGTAATTCATCAGCTACATAATGGATATGTTTACATTACAGCGTAATTGTCTGTTTCATGACATTTAAACATTTTAGCAGCCTTTACTACTTAAGAGCATATTCTTCACTTGGGGGTAGGGAAGTGAAGCTGCGTTTATGTCATGGCACTTAAAAAGGTATTTTTATATTTGTTATTCTAATTTTCTATTATCCACAATGTGTAATTAGATAATAATATGTGTGGTGTTACATGTTAAGGTAAGTTCTGTACAAATGTAACAGCCTTTATTTGCTCTTGTTGCTGTGTAGACTCTTATCTGTGGCTGTATTCAGAAAGTTTTGCAATACACAGCCAACATGAACACTGAGGGACGGATTCACGAAGGCTTGCACAGAGTCTAAGAGTAGAGTAAGACTCCATGCAGCCAACATGTCCGCCAAGCGATCCAGGAACAGCCGGTAGGGGCGTGCAACAGAGCTCCTAAAATGACTCTTACATGGACAGGGCTAGGATATGCAAATTACCTCAATTGCAGGCAAAAGCAATCCAAGAAACCCGAACCTGTCCGAGTAAGAGTAGTGTTATTTGCAGAAATGTACTCCATTGACAACTGAGTATGGTTCTGCAAATAGCAAAACGGAGCTGTGACAGCTCCAAAAAAAGGATGCATCCAGTGGAGGAAGCATGCCAATGGCCAAAAATATGGAAATTGGCAATGTTCACTGATGCAAAATAAAAATAAAAGAATTTTTTTTTAATCCCGATCACCGATGTTTAAGCATAGCGCAGCACCGCACAAAAGCGCTGTGCTCTAAAAACCAGAAAACCAATAATTAAAATCCACAAATGTGGATTTTATTGTAATTCTTAATATACAATGCAAGGGAATGGCAGGCCGATGACAACATGGCTACCGAGTAGAGGTTGCTAAGGGGGGAAGCTCAGTCTAAGAGATGTAACCAAGCATTAGTAGGCAATCCTACGCAGATGAGGGTAAGGATAGTGCATCCCAAGTTTACATAGCAAAAGATCACAGTCAATGGAGTGTAGGAGTAGGATAAGGGGAGTATCAGAGTAGAAGATAGGTGACATCACAAGGGGGGTATGTATGAAAGAAGTGAAGCTCATTGGAGCAGAGTGGCATGTGTTTGCTGTCAGTTACTCATCACTGGAAGAGGTGTGTCAACAGGTACCCTAGCTAAAGGCAAGAAATTGAAGGTGTATGTCATGGATAACACTAAAGTTTCTTGTAGAAGTGCTTGCAACGTGTTTGCGCATGGGTGCGCACCCGTACATCCGAGTAAGACTGTGTGCATGCGTGTGCACCTGTGTGCACGCATTTAAGCCTGAATAAGCATGTCTAAGGTCGTTTAAAGTTGTGAAAGCGCGTTTGCGCCTGTGTGCACATGTTTTAGTAAGAATAAGCAAGTTTTAGTCCGTGTAAGCATGTGAGCGCACCTGTGAGCTGGTGTGCACCTGTTTGCACTTGTGTGCATGGCGCTGCCCCCCTGAGGAAACAGAAAGGGAAAAGGAAGCACAACAAATAGTAGGAAGTTAACCAGGGAGTACTAGCAGAGCTAGCAGGTGAAAATAATCAGAATCAGGCAATTACACAGGCAGTACACTAGCCCAGCCCAGCACTTAAAACTCAGCAAACAACTTTACACTATGTTTTTCTCAGAGACACTGCAACACTGCAGTAAGCTAATAGAAGTGAAAACTGAAAAAGCTTTACTGAGACAAAGAAATGTTAGGGGCTGCCATTGCTGTTATAAGGCGGCATATGCAACATGCTGAGGGTGGTGACAATGCAAATGCTGCTGAACAACCCACAGTGAGGAGAAGAAGAAGAGTGTACAGGCCCAGGGTAACCTACCAGGGGTTACATGAGCTGGAGATAGTGAAGGGCTATAGAGTGGACAGAGACCTCATGCAGCAAATTGCTGAGCTGTACAGGCCATGCCTCACACATAGAACCAACAAAGGGGAACCCATCCCAGATGGACACCAAGGTATGTGTTGGCCTAAGAATACTAGCAACAGGTACCTTCCAGAGACCAACTGGTGATATGATGGAGATTTCACAGGCATCAGCATCCAGGGTACTGCACCACTTCCTGAATGCCATGTCAGCACATGTCGGTGATCATGTATATTTCCCCAATTGCCGTGAGGTATTGGCCAGCAATATGCGTTTTTTCCAGCAAATAGCAGAATACCCTGAAGTAGTGGGTGCAATAGACTGCACGCACATATGCATCAAAGCACCAGCTGGTGAGCGGGTTAGGGTCTACTATAACAACAAGGGTTTCCCCTCCATCAACTGCCAGGTCATGTGTGATGCCCAGGGCATAATAATGAATGTGTGTGCTGGCTGCCCTGGAAGCTACCATGATTCCCATATCTGGCATCTGATACAGCTGTACCAGACATTTGCCAATGGGGACATCCCTCATGGTCACCTAGTGGGGGATGCTGGATATGCACTTGAGCCGTGGCTGATGACACCCATTAGAAATGCACACACACACCTGAACAGGAATGCCATAATGAGGCACACGCACAAACACAGAATGTAATTGAGCATGTGTTTGGGCTGCTCAAGTCACGGTTCTGGTGCCTGGACACATCTGGTGGAGCCTTGCAGTACTCACCAACTACATGTACCCAAATAGTCATGGTATGTGCTATGCTACATAATATGATCCTGTGAAAACAGCTGCAGCAGGAGCAGCATAGGGCCAGGCCAAACAGCCCCCCACCATTGCCAAGGCCATCACAGGCAGAGCGTGACTCAGAGGAACAACCTAAGCCTGCCCCAGTAGGCAGAAGGAGGCGTGCCCAGTATGCTTTGGCCTTAGCAAAGAGGCAACGCATAGCATATACACTGGCTCAGTAGGAACCCTGGAAATGATACCTCTCTCTGACTCGCACATATAGTAAAAGGGATGCCTAATATGATACTACCTGTTAACAAACATGTATAGGGAGGGTAATATGTGCATCCGACATAGGCAGCCCTGCAGCACCACCTGAGGCATGATTGCCATGTGTTAAGCAATATAAAGCAGTGCTAAACAGCTTTTATCTCTATTTAGTATATGTAAACAAAATTTCACACACTAAGTAGCACAACTTTGGGCAATGTTGAGCAATATTGGGCAGCATTCAGCAATGTTGGTTAACATTGAACAATGTTGTGCAAGTTTGGTCAAAGCTGGGCATAGTTGAGCAAAAGCAGGTAAACATGGTCATATTTGCTTTACTGTTCCTTAAGCAGTCTGGTCTGCCCAGTATGAAAATATGAAGCTATGACAGTCCTCGAACCCAGGACACTGTGCACTATAGTCATAGTACTGAGCCACTAAACCATTAAAGTATTTCAGTGGTCAGCCTGTATGAAGAAATGTTGATAAGTCTATGCAAAGTATCTCATGGAAACCCTGCAGGCACAGCATAATCCCTGTCAAGTTATGACACAAAGGTGAGCCCTGCAGTAAGAATAGAACCTGATTTTCAACACACATATAGTATAAATGTTAATATTGGTCATGTTCACACACATCAACAAATGTAGTGGACCTCAGACAGCAACATCCTGAAAGGTCACACTGGGCATGCTCACACACTTAGGCCATGTCTGAGTACAGCAGTGGGCCATACATATCCGGCAGTTGCATGTGTTAACCCAGGAACCTCTCACTATTCACCAATCTGCCTTGTGCACACAGTTATATGACAACAGACACATATATCATATAGTGGAACCCTGTCATAATCAAATATGTTCTGCAGATACTTAAGTTGTTCATAGAAAGTGGGAAAGCAAAGAAGAAACAAAACCTGCAATCAGTATCATCAATAAACAATGTGCATCCCGAACATTATCATAGGTTCAGAGGTTGATATTAAGCTATCTGTCCTAGGGCATGTATAAGCCTAGCCAGAGTGTGTTTGGCTTTCGCAACCCTGTTAGATTAATAGACTGTGCCTGTGAATAGTAGGTCACACAAGATAGCCCATTTACATTTCGTTTATTGTGCCTCTGTCTAGCAGGGACACAGAAGATATCCCAGGGGTAAACGTACGATCAGAAAAATTACCTTTATAGCAACACAAAGCTTTCAGGTATTACACCCTTTCTCAATGCTTAATATAGGTTCATTTAAAAACTCTCTTATTTCCAATAAATTTCCCATATCTCAGACTTATGCTCTATTATACGTTCTTTTAACTTTCTTTATAGCATAACATACTCTTCATTGTCTTCATATTCCTATACGCAAATCTTGGTCTATGCTATAAAGATTTTAGGGTAGAACCAGAAGGTCAGTGTATTTAGGGAGGAAAGGTACATATGGATGTGGTAATTGTACTTGTTGTGGTGATATTATGAATGTTAATTCTGATGAAACATTTGGTAATAGTATGTTTACTCATCCAGTAACACATAAAGTTTATACATTTGACGTGTCGGCTACATGTATTACTAACAATGTGGTGTATTTAGCAACTTGTACTGCCTGTTGTTCATTTTATATTGGTAAAACCACTAGGAAGTTAAAAGAACATATAATAGAACATAAGTCTGAGATTAGAAGGGCATGTGAGAATAATGCATTATTTAAACATATTGGTGTATATGGTTTAGATCATAAATTTAAATTTAGGGTGATTGACATTATCCGTCCATCCATTAGAGGAGGTGATATGGGAAATTTATTGGAAATAAAAGAGTTTGAATGGATTATCAGACTTTCAGCTGATAGTTCACCTGGTTTAAATTCTGCTGTTTCCTTAAAGCCTGTACTAATTGAGATACAGCACACCAGGTTAAAGTAATGATTAATATATGTACATTTTGTAGTTTAATAGTATTCATTTTTTATATAATTTTTTATATGTTTTTGTATTTTGTATTATTGCTTTAAATTGTTCATATGATGCTTGGGCTGCGTGTCATGTGACTTTTATGACTCCTATTTAAACTGTGTTTTTAAATGAACCTATATTAAGCATTGAGAAAGGGTGTAATACCTGAAAGCTTTGTGTTGTTATAAAGGTTGTTTTTCTGCTCAACGTTGGTGTTGTTTATTGGAATAAATATCACAGCGCTTTGTGTTTAGTAAACATACGATCACCCATCCACTTGTCAAGATGTCTCCTGTAGGTGGTCAGTGGGGGGCTCTGCGTATGCGGGATTGGGATCTCATTCCAGATTGAGTGGAGCCTCTGGGATAGGAATCTGTCCCTCCAGCATGCCCTATTAATATCTGTGCTGAGGTTTATGTCCCTGGAGCGTGAAGCTCTAAGGGATTCGGATATCCTGAGGTGGAGCATGTCCATTAATTCTGGGATGGACATGGCTTTAAACAACAGGAACAGATCGCAGTAGGCGGTAAGCGACTGAGTAGAGCTGGAGTTGCTGGGCATCTGTGCGAGTCCCTAGATCTACCTGGTGAGGTACTTTTGTGGCCATTACAGTTGCTGCAGGTGTTGGGTAAGGTACATCCCAAATGGGGCATTGTATCCAAGCATGAGCCTGATGAGTATAGGGGCACAATGACCTCACTTGATCTAGATGTGAAACCTTCTGGGATAAGGTGGGCTATATAGAAGGTCTATCTAACCACATTGGCAACGTGATTGTCAAAGGCGAGAGTACTAACTACTCGTGTCCCCAAATCCCTAATAACACCTACCGTACGTAATGGATTACCACCTATGTGGTAATGTGTGGGCACGTTGTTATTCCCAAAGGGGATGACTATGCATCTAATGGCATTTAGCTGTAGGCCATGGCTCTGGCACCAGTTATCCATCTCTGTGAGACTCTTTTTGAAGATGCTTGTGCCAGCTGGAGAGTTGATTATGGCACCCAGCTTGCAGTCATCCGCGAACATGGTCAGCCATATTCCTCCTGTGTTAGCCTGTATGTCAGAGAAATATATACTGAACAAGAGAGGTCCCAGGACTGAGCCTTGTGGGATGCCACGTGTAACTGGTGTATAGTCAGACATGGCACCTGCAATACTGACCATGTGGGTGCTATCCCTGATCCAGTTAGCAATCCATCTTGTAACATATGTGTTGATATTGAAGCTGGTGAGCTTATGTATAATGCCCAAGTGGGGTATTGTGTTGAAGTGTTTTGCGAGGTCCAGGTAGGCTGTGTGGACAACCATCTCTATGTCTATGGACCTGGTAACTGTTTAAAGAAGTTGAACAGGTTCAAGAGGCAAGATCTGCCCACAACAAAGCTGAATCGTGTAGGATCCAGTGTCTATAGGTTCCCGGTGTCTATGTGTATATGTTCCATGATGATACGCTCCATAGCTTTGCAGACCAGGCTAGTTAGGCTTATAGGGCGATATTATCCGGGGTCCGTTGTGGCACCACCTCTGTGGAGTGGGACCACTGTTGCTGTATGCCATTCCTTGGGTACATATCCTGTAGTAACTCTGATATTGAACAGTGACTTAATGTGAGGGTTACGTTCATCATGAAGCTCGTGTAAGATGCAGGCCTGGACACCGTCCAGTCCCATTGATGCTGTGTTGTCTGCTTTGGAGAGGGCAGCACTCACCTGTTCATCTGTGATGTCAGGGAGGCTAAACTCTGTTGGGATGGACATTTGCTCTTTAGGGGGGATGGAGGGGAGACATTTGATCTGAACCTGTTTGCCAGGATGTTGGCAATGTCTGTGGGTTCAGTGTATGTTTTGTCATTATGCAGTAACTCACAGCATATCTGGGAGTTTCCACCCAGGTTCCTGACATAACTAAAGAAGGCCTTGTGATTTCCCTTAGTGTCTGGTGCAAGTTTCCATTAGAAGCAGGCCTTAGATGAATTCATGAGTGATCGTAGCTTTTTGCTAGTACTGATCAGAGATGCCTTCCCTTTTTGGGATTTTGTTCTATCATGTAGTAGCCTCCTCCTTTTGTTGTATAGCTTATTAATGGCCGGGGTCCACCAGACAGGTCCCCTGCCTTTGGAGGAGTGAGTCTTGTTGTTATTTGGGATAGCACAATCCATGCATTCCAGTAGGTGTCCATAGAATGTGTTTGTAAAGGATTCAGTGGTCTGAGCCATATTTACCACTATCCAAGGGTCTTTGAAGGATACCACCTTGGTTTGGAGAAGTGTGACGTTTGCTTTTGAGAAGTTCTTCACCGAGATTACCTAGGATGGGGGTGGGGACAGGATATGGATGTCCAGTGAGATAAATGTATGGTCTGACCTTACCAATGAGGGGTATACCGCTGGTGTGTAACATAGAGTCCCCATGTTGGTGATGATCAGGTCCAATATGTTTTCCCCTCTTGTGGGTGTGGTGACCAGTTGGGCCATAGCATTTGAGTTTATAAATTCTAGCAACTGTTGGGCAAGGGTGTTGGGGCTTGAGTAGTATTCCCAGTCAATGTTTGGGTAGTTGAAGTCACCCAATATCATGGAGTTTGAAGAGACCTTCATATTCTCCAGTGTTCCCAGGAATACCGAGTGGTGTTCCTGAGTTCAGGATGGTGGTCTGTAGCAGGCTACAAACTGAAAGGCAGTTTTGCCCACTGTTAGTTGCACATGTATGGTCTCCAATGCTTCGTGCAGTGCTACTAACCTGGAGGTGTGTGTATCTGTGATGTATATGGATACTCCCCCTATTTTTGTTAGCCGGTCCGAGTCTTGTGGCCGAAAAGCATGGTATGAAGTATAACCTGGTAGTGCTGGTGTGCTTTCAGGAGCCTGAACCAGGTGTCTGTTACTGCACAGATATCGACATTCCCCATACTGAGGAGAGTCCTGAGTGTGTGTATTTTGAGGGTTACACATCTGGTGTTGAGCAGCATTATCATTAGTTTCTTTTACCTTGTAACGTCTATGGAGGTGGGTTTGTCTTTTGAGCCTCACTTAAAAAAGCCACTATGGGGGTGGCAAGAGCCTTAGCCAGTATTCAAAAGTCTAGGGGTGACAGGTGCAAGCCGTCCATAGTGAAGCTATGTGGCATGTCGAGCATGTCATCCCAGGCTGACAGACACTGGATCCCCTTTGAATGACACCTATATGTTAGCCAGCTGTTAAAAATGATCAGTTTGTCTGTATACTGTGACATCATTCTTGGTGAGGGAAAGATGCTACACAAGGTCAGGGTCATACTGGCCTGGGCTACATGATCAGAGAGCTCCTCTATGTCTCTTGTCATGTAGTCCAGGGAGGAACATCTGAGGTTGTTCACACCAGCATGAACAATGATGCAGCCATATTTGTACTTGCTTTGGAGTGACCTGAGTGCATGTGTTATGTGGCGGATCCTGGCACCCGACAGACAGCTCAAAGTGACCTTCTCCTTGTTCAGCCTGGTGAGTGGGACGTCAGTGTGTCTGACAATAAGAGTCACCTATTACAAGTGTATTAGGTGTGTTGTTTAGCCCTAAGGGCAGTGACTGTGTGGCACACTGACTTTGTGAACTATGTGATATGTGGGTATTGTTGTGGGGTAGCAGTTGCTTGGGTTTCTGCTTTGGAGGTCTCTGCTGCTTAGGCAGAGTTTGTTTAGAGCCTCTGAGTATGTTTTTGTGTGGTAATGTATTTTGTTTGCTGTCGCTATAGGTATATGTGATCCTGGATTTGTGGTGTGTGTGGTTACCTTCACCACCTGATAGACTGTGCCAGTCACGCGTTGAGAGAGCTCAGCCTCCTGTTTGTCTATATAGCTGCATCTCTCACATATATCTGTGTTTGTTGGGAGGAGGAGAGGGTTGTCTGTGTACATAAGGCAGTTGTAACATTGCGTCAAAATTCCAATATTCACCAGCTGGACTGGAGAGTACACACAAAACCGACCTTTGGGCATGCCAGGATATTATGATGACATACTCTGTTGACTGATCACAAAAGATCAGTAGGGTGTTAAATGTGTAAAAGAGTATAACAGGGGTTTAGTGGTCAGGTTTGTCCATGTTTTGGAAAGATTATCTGCGAAGGAGTCCAGACAGAACCATGACACCTCCTTCAGCTATGTCATAAATAGCAATGTACACTCATATATGTCCTGAGTCAAGGCCAACTGTACCTGACTGACAATGCCAACATCCTGTCAGACAGGCCCATATATACATACCCACCTCCCACTGACAAAAGGCCCTATCATCATACCAGGAGATATCACATGTAGAATGGGTAAACAGCTCCTCCCAAAGCCGAAAACATGGCATCAATTGGATAACATTGTTTCCCTATATGTGTCATAAGTGAACTACAGAACAAACAGACCCTGCACCTGAGCAGTCTGTTGAGCCTCATCCTCTCTACAGGATCTGAAACTGTTGAATGTGTTACAGCAACATATGGCACACCCCACAAGTGTTGGTGTACAACAGACCATGGGAACTATAGTCCTATAAGCCTATGAAGTCTGAACTGCAAGGCCATGGAGTCCATCATGGTTAATCTGAGTTTAAGGGCCACCCAAACCCCCCAAAAATTT
>NC_056741.1:92107227-92117227 GCF_019279795.1 Protopterus annectens
CAAGAATATTTGGAAAATCAAAAAGTTTTGGATTTACGGAAATTGGCCATTTGTGTATGCACCTGCTGTGTATGCAGGGAAGGGGGAAACATACCTCTCAACTGTCCAGATTTTTGCAGAATGTCCAGATTTTTGAATCATATTTTGGATCCATTCCTCATAAAATTTGCTATTTTCTTGCAAATCACTGGGATGATCTGAGTATTGAAGTCACTAAATAGTGACATACTTTTGAGTTTCAGACTTCAAATCCTTCAGAAAAAACATGTTAACACAAACCCTGATATTCTAGCAACTTTCTAAGTTTATAAGACCAATATCTAAAATCTGTGCTTATTTTTGGGCATTTGTCCCCCCATTTTGTCAGGCTTTGTCCAGATTTCTAGCACTAAGAGGTTGCTGCTGCAGGTGCATACATAAATTAATGCTCTCTCTCAATGGCCATATTGTGGTACAGGCTGAAACGCAGGAAGACCCTGAGTGCTTAAAACGTAAATTTAGAGAAATGTGCAACCCTCAAAGGAATATTACAATGGAAAGGCACATATTTTACACAAGAAATCAAAAGCTGGGTGAAACTTTTGCAGCATATATAACTGACTTGAGAAATAAGTCAAAAATGTGCAGATCTGGTGATCTAAGAGATAAGTTGATAAAATACAGGCTTGTGTGTGGTGTTAATAATGATGCAGTAAGAAAGATTTTGCTTTGTGACAGTGATTTAACTTTGAGCAGAGCCATAGATATTTGACAAATACATGAACTTAAAGAAAAGCACACAAATATGCTTACAAATGAGGAAAACATGCTTGCATTATCTTCCATTGCAAATGTTGATATCATGCAGAACAAGGTTAAAAGTTACAAGCCAAAGGGAGTGGCAAGCATGACAAAACTGTCAGTAATCTTCTTCTTTTGACTTTTTCCCAGTTAGGGGTCACCACAGCTGATCACCTTGTCCACTCATGATTGGCAGTGGAGTTTTACAGTGTCGAATTGCCAGCCCAGCACCCAACCTTCCACAGAAGGAACACACACGCACACCTAGGGCCAATTTAGAGTGTCCAATCCACCTACAGCATGTCTTTGGGATGTGAGAGGAAACCAGAGCACCCGGAGGAAACCCACGCGACCACAGGGAGGACATGCAGACTCCACACAGAAGGCACCCCAGCCGAGGATTGAACCAGAGAACCTCTTGCTGTGAGGCAGCAATGCTAACCACTGTACCACCATGGCCACCCTACAAAACTGTCAGTAATAGCTATAATAAAACCCAGGGCACACTCAGAAAACCGAGGGTGACTTAGCAAAAGCCATGGCAAACCTCATAGTCAACTATTGTAATTGTGGAGGAGCCATGAATATAAATGAGAAAAGTGCTTAGCTTTTGGTCAGCAATATCCATACCTCCCAACCGTACCAAATTACTCAGTTTTTACCAAGTTTTGGAGTCCAAATAATGGGGTGCCACAATTCCCGAGTGGCACCCCTTCATTTCCGATTTTTTCTAATTGTTTTTCTAAGTATTTTTTTTTCACTTTTTGAGCTGATGTCATTGCGTGCGCAATGACGTGAGCTACGTTGGGGCTACCAGCCTGTCGGAATTGAGCTCAAGGACTGATGTGCACACATTTATGCATTTCTGGCTAGGCTACCAGCCTGTTGGAATTGAACGCGGCTTGCTGGTTTGTTGGGAACTCTGGTTATCTTTCTGACTGCCTGCAAATGAAATGATCTCTGTGTGGCGAAAGAAGAATCAGCACAAAGAGGTTATCTCAAGATAAATGGTCTGTTTTCAAGAGATGGGTGAATTTGGCCAAGGTGATGAATCGGAAATAAATTGAAACAAATTTTGCAATTGCGGGTTTGATTTCCTTAATGTATCTGTAGTTATCATTTGATTGCTACTGTGATGTTAAATCATTTAATCAGGCAGAAGTTCGTGGGTTAACCTCTAAACAAGTTGTTGCTTAGTAGACTATCTTTATTAAGGTAAAGGCTGTAAATACCACAGTGAAGTCCCAGAAAAAAACTGTAACTATTTTGGGAAAATCCAGTAACCAGTGTGAATGCTCAATAGGATGGTAGTATCTTGGAGGGCAACACACTTCCATTAATTGTATTATGGCTGTGAGTTTATGGTGGTAATAGAAATACATATAGCCACTTATAGTGGTCGGTACATCCAGCATCTGCCACATTGGTTATTGTACATATTTGATTTTATGTGCATATTTACAGGAAGGAAGCTAAATGCATTCTGTCATACTACCATTAGATTTTTCTGATTGCTGGTACATATGTTATGGACTGGATACCACAAGGCTGTATTTGGAGAGGTGTAAAGAGGAAAAGTATAAACAACTATGTGCAATTGTATTGTCAGACAGTCAGCTTGTTTATTTATTTTTCCCATTTGTAAAAGCCTTTTAGAAGCAATGGCATGCAGTCAGTCTCATTCACATTTATCAACTTGTGCAATGAAATCAAAGTAGAGAGACTTGTGTTTTTTGTTTTACGTAATAGGTTTAATATACTAGATTCCATATGGCCAGTTGTAAAAATCTTTATATACCTTAGTTTAGTGGTTACCAGCAATGGTGCACATATAACAAGCCTGAACTTGGTAATTTTATCAGTGAGTCTAGGCAAAACTGTGCCAAACTGAACAAAAAAAAATTGGAGTACTCTGCATGGACCAAAGCAACTGAGATGTAAGATGGTACTCTTTCATAAATGTAAAAAGCACAACACTTTATTTAGAGATAATTGCTTTCTTGTATTCACTAAGTCTGATTAGATTACCTACTTACTGCCTGTCATATCCATTAGTAGTTTATTACCTACTTACTGCCTGTCATGCCCATTAGTAGTTTATTACCTATTTACTGCCTGTCATACCCATTAGTAGTTTATTACATACTTACTGCCTGTCATGCCCATTAGTAGTTTATTACCTATTTACTGCCTGTCATGCCCATTAGTAGTTTATTACCTACTTACTGCCTGTCATGCCCATTAGTAGTTTATTACCTACTTACTGCCAGTCATGCCCATTAGTAGTTTATTATGTACTTACTGCCTGTCATGCCCATTAGTAGTTTATTACCTACTTACTGCCTGTCATACCCATTAGTAGTTTATTACCTACTTACTGCCTGTCATACCCATTAGTAGTTTATTACCTACTTACTGCCTGCCATGCCCATTAGTAGTGTATTACCTACTTACTGCCTGTCATGCCCATTAGTAGTTTATTACCTACTTACTGCCTGTCATACCCATTAGTAGTTTATTACCTACTTACTGCCTGCCATGGCCATTAGTAGTATATTACCTATTTACTGCCTGTCATACCCATTAGTAGTATATTACCTATTTACTGCCTGTCATGCCCATTAGTAGTTTATTACCTACTTACTGCCTGTCATACCCATTAGTAGTTTATTACCTACTTACTACCTGTCATACCAATTAGTAGTTTATTACATACTTACTGCCTGTCATACCCATTAGTAGTTTATTACCTACTTACTGCCTGTCATGCCCATTAGTATTTATTACCTACTTATTGCCTGTCATACCCATTAGTAGTTTATTACCTACTTACTGCCTGTCATACCCATTAGTAGTGTATTATCTACTTACTGCCTGTCATTCCTATTAGTAATTAGTAGTTTATTACCTAATTACTGCCTGTCATACCCATTAGTAGTTTATTACCTACTTACTGCCTGTCATGCCCATTAGTAGTTTATTACCTACTTACTGCCTGCCATGGCCATTAGTAGTATATTACCTATTTACTGCCTGTCATACCCATTAATAGTATATTACCTATTTACTGCCTGTCATGCCCATTAGTAGTTTATTACCTACTTACTGCCTGTCATACCCATTAGTAGTTTATTACCTACTTACTGCCTGATATACCCATTAGTAGTTTATTACCTACTTACTGCCTGTCATGCCCATTAGTAGTTTATTACCTACTTACTGCCTGCCATACCCATTAGTAGTTTATTACCTACTTACTGCCTGCCATACCCATTAGTAGTTTATTAATAAGTGCAATATGGCAGTTTTGTAGAGAAAACATTTTCCTGTAGATAAAACAATAATGTAAGTGGCTTGGAAATATTTTCTGGGTGGTTTTCAGAATGTAAAGCAGTGCGCTTCCAGCCTTGGGTGCACTTACGAGCGGGTAGGTAAACATCTTGTATTCCACTTTTGAGCAAGCTGGTGTTATCTTTTTGAAAGTTTTCAGTATTGCTAAGTTTAAAAGAATCATTTGTATTTCATAATGAGTACATTTGTTTGCTTTCCGAGAGCCTTTTAGGGAATAGCAATACCAAAATCATTAAGTATTGTGAAGGCTGACGTACTGAATAGGTGCGTGCCTCTTGCATTAACTGCTAACCGGCTGCATTTAGACAGAGTAAGAGAGTGATGCTCTCTTTGTTTAATAAAATCTATAAATCTGAGAATACTGTCTGCAGCAGTCTGAATTAATTCAATGTTCTATGCGGAGAGTAATGAAGTAATTGGGAAAGCATAATCCAGTCTAGGTGGAGCATACTGACAGCAGTAGCCCTTCCATTTTCTGAAGTAAGTAAATTGGATATTTTGTAAGCTAGCTTAAGCTGAGACAGTGTTTTATTTTCCTATGATTATGGAAGTATAAACTTAGATGTACCATTAGGCTTAGAGATTTCTGAGATGAAGTAATGGGCAGTATACATATCACTTGGGTCTATTTTAGGGATGTGTTTAGCATCTTGATCCAGTGTTCAGCAGGTTGAACCTGAAACTGGTCAATAATGATCAGTGCTCTACTCCAGTATTCATAGATAGACAGATAGATAGATAGATAGATAGATAGATAGATAGATAGATAGATAGATAGATAGATAGACAGACAGACAGATAGATAGATAGATAGATAGATAGATAGATAGATAGATAGATAGATAGATAGATACATTATTCACATGCTGTAGATAGTGGGCTACTATCATGTTAGTTTTTTATAGTATTTATGATTAGTTATTGGTTGTAATCCAGTTGCAGGGTGAGGTGAAACCATTCTGTAGTTCCTTATTCACTGAATTTGATGTGTTGCCTGATCTTGTAATGACACTTTTGTCAGCATACATAATACAGTTAAGTTGTGGGAGGTCCCAAGACAGGTCATTAATGAGGACTGAAAACAGCAGCAGCAATTCTAATACATTAATAAAATCTAGTAGCCAATGGGGTTTGCAGATCCGCCAAGCCTATTTTTTAATAAGTAGTAAAATTTGAAGAGATCAAAAACATTAGTAAAATTGAAAAGCAGTAAAGTATCGTGTTTGCAGTACATTGATGAAGCTCCATGGTTGTCAGTAGGGGAAATTATTACAATTATTACAATTATGACACCTGTATTGTTTGTAGAAGTATCTGTTACAAAGAAATAAGGGATTATTTTTTCTCAAAAGTATTAGTCTACAAAAGAAACATATGTGTCTTCCTGTATGAAGCAGAAGTCAGCATTCATGTTGTTGTGTGTATAGAAAACTTCCTCTTAATGGGAATTTGCAGTGCCAAGTTTATTTTCATTGTGAGACAGTATTGCTTTGTTTAGCAGATGTCTATTAGTGTTTGTGCATTGTGCTGTAAAATGTAAAAATAAAACCCAAATAATCATTGTAGAAGTAAAGCAGTATGCACACATTAGTGTTTATGGTAAATGGGGCAAAATAGCCAGGTAATGGGACATTGAAATGGCTGCAGGGGGACTCTCGTCCCATATTTTGGTTGTCTGTTCTTCACTTTGTGTTTGAAAGTTGGTATCCCACAATTCCTTTGGAGTGGGTGGGGTTACATAATGGTGTATGTAGATTTTATGTTAATCAGCATACAGAGTTGAACCTATTTTTCATGGGCCTTGCCCATATTTTTGATGTTTCCAGGTTGAGTGGTATGGCAATATCATAGATGTAAAAAGTGGAATCATTTCAAAAGGCTTTGTAACTCTAAAGGAGCACATTTTTTATTAAAAAAGAGTATCCCAAGATGCAATTTGATCAAATAAAAATCTCCAACCATACTTTTTATGTTGATGGTGTGTCTGTGCTTGATGAAAAGTCAATGCAGTAGATTTGTTGGCAAAGAGCTAAATATTTTGTACTGTAATAATTGATGCAAGACCCATGGAGCTCAAAGTAGATACTGGTTCAAAGTGCAATGTTATGTCAGCAGAAATGTTTGCTAAAGTAAAAGCTGGTGAAAAACTTGATTTGGCAAAATGTGCAAAACTTGCTGCTTATGGTGGTGAAGAGATTCAAACCAAAGGCTCAGTAGTGCTTTCATGCTATTCTGCTGGGAACAGCTATGACTTGCAATTTTAAGTAGTCAAGAGACAAGGGCAGCCATTGTTCAGCCTGAAAGATAATTTGAAAATGGAGCTGGTTTCATTTAATAAAGAAGTCTGCCATGTAAACATGAGTAACAAAGAAAGCTTTACACAGAATATTTTTTCTGAGTATGCTGATATTTTCAGAGACGAGCTCGGCAAACTCCCAGTTGTGTACTCCATGACATGGTAAACCCACTTGTCAGACCAGCACAGAAAGTTCCAGTAGCAATGTAGAGCAAAGTCAAAGCACAGCTAGACAGAATGGTGTATTTAGGAGTAATTTCAGGAAGTAGTTTTCCTGAGTTTATAACTCAGTGATGTATGTACTGTCTCTTTTTGGTATGTGGAGCTTTTCTCCCTGGGCCTCCGCTGAAAATGGACATGTATCCAGTCGGATTATCCCAGTCAACAAATGTAAAATAAATAAATAAATAAATTTGTCCAGTGGAAGTACCAAGTGAATGGGTATCCTTTATGGTAGTAGCTCATAAGAAAAGCTTGCATTAAATTAGAATATGTATTGATCCGAGAGATTTGAACAAAGTACTTAAATGACCTCATCATCTGATGCATACAGTTGAGGAAGTTGCTGCTGCCATGCCAAATACCATTGTTTTTTTCTGTTCTAGATGCAAAAATTTCATTTTGGCAAATTTTGCTTGATCGAAAATGTTCATAGCTAACCACTTTCAGCACACCATTTGGAAGGTACAGATTTTTGAGAATGCCATTTAGAATAGATTTTCCCAGTGAAGTTTTTCAACATTTGATGGAAAAAAAATTTATCATTATAGTAGATGATATTTTTGTAGGAGGCAATGGTGAAGTCAAACATGATAAAAACCTCAGGAAAGTTCTAGATCATGCTTGTGAAGTGAATCTTAAGCTGAATTCTCAGAAATGTAAATTCAGGCTGAAAGAAGTTACTTATGTGGGTCATTTGTTTACCAGTTCAGACTTATGATGGGATCCGGCCAAGCAAACTGCAAGTCTTGAGATGCCAGCTTCAGACAATTTCACATATTTACAATGTTTTCATGGCATGGTCAACTATTTGGGCAAGTTCATTTTTTATTTAAGTGAACTTTCAGCACCGTTAAGAGAGCCGACATGAAAAAATGTAATTTTGTCCTGGTTGGAACAACACCAAAGAGCATTTGACATCCTGAAACAGAAAAATGCCAGTCCACCCACTATAAGATATGATGTTCACAAACCTGTAACTCTTTCCTGTGATGCTTCAAAATTTGGTTTTGGTGCAGTAATTCTTCAAAAGGGCAGACCAGTAGCCTGAGTCCAGAACTTAAACCCAAACTGAGATACATTATGCACAAATAGAAAAAAAGCTTTTGACAATTGTGTTTGCATGTTTGAAGGTCCATGATTATACTTTCAGCCAACCTATACAAACAGAGACTGATCACCAACCTCTGGTTAGTAGTTTGAAAAAAAAAACAATTCACACAGCTCCAGCTAGGCTGCAATGCATGATGTTAAAATTGCAAACGCACAATTTAAATATGGTCTACATAAAATGCAAACGTCTATCTTACTGGTACTTTATCCAGATTACTCAGAAAAACAACTGAACAGCATAAAGAATAGAAAGCTGATTTCAATGTCATGGAAGTGATAGATGTTTTTTTCTCACAGGTATTGATGGGCTTAGACATCACACAGAGTTATATACAATTCTCCAGAAGCTCAACTATTTTCTTAGTCAAGGATGGCCAGCAAAGCAATCTTGTTTACCACTAAATATACAGCAATTTTTTCCATATAGAGATGAGATTTTGATGGAAGATGGTATTCTGAAGACCCTCTACTGGACCAGTAATCAAAGAGCCTCAGTCCTTACCAATGACACCTGTGGGGGGACATCCACTGGGAGGCTACCAGGTAGACACACAGTATTTGCAGATGCAGCTCTCTGCATCAAGTGTAATTTCCCTTAAGAGCACATAGAGACCACAGTCAGCCTGAGATGGTTTCTCTCTCTTTCTCCAAATCCCCAATAAGACTTTCCAATGCCACAGCTACAGATCTGAGATCTCAGCTGAGTGACCAAGCAAAGATTTCCAGCACCCTGTTTGTCCAACCAGTGCTTTGTGCCCCTACCCAAGCACACCTGAGAATGGCTGGCACAGGTTTACTAGCTATAACCCCTTCAGCCCAGACTATAAGGTAGTTTCCACTGCCACCAGTCACTCCTGTCAGCTGCCATAAGACCCTTAACAAAAGGTGTCCAATCTTACTGTGCAATATTAAGATTAACACCAATGGTAGTTTGACCAAGAGCAAGGCTATTATGAGTGGCCCAAAACGTGTCACCAAATACATATGCGAGTACTCTCAAAACTTAAATATCTCTACACAGATGAGCCACATTGAAATGTATAAATATATTTTATAATAAATAAAAAAGAACAAGAACCTACTAAAGATATTCACAGTGACATCAGAGTTCAAACCACTGGAAATATTTAAAATAACATTGCAGTACATGCTATCATAAATAAAGAAAAACAAAATCTAAACTAAGCTTCATTATATTCCTCACTGAATCTAACAGAATTATACTATTCCCTAGTAACTTAGTATTAGAGCAAGGCAGATGTGAAGAGTATTTTTTCTGATGTTGTCAGGCCCAAGACACAGTGCAGAATACACTGTCTCACTCACAGACTTCTCAAAATAATATCTAAAATATTTCTGTGGGGTAGCTTGCAGTAAGACATCACTTCTTGTAATATGACGTCTAGTTGCTGGCAAAACCCTCTCTGCTGAAGCTGGCAGTATTTAGTATCTACCTGTAAAACTACTCATACAAGGGCTTTTGCTTAGATCTTCAGCAAATGCTGGAAGTCAGAAAACAATTACATTGGGGGCGTGGCCAAGGATGAACACAGGATAGCAGCAGATTTCTTCAGCTCCACCAATTTCATTACATTGACAGGAATTAATTACTTAAAAAATTAATTCTTGAAGTAATTTTCTTTCTAAATATGTTTGTTTTATATAGTTCTTGAACTATATCTAAAAAAGAAAGGAAATCTTAATAATATTCCTGTCAGAAATTACTTTGGAAATTTTCCTGTCAGTTTATCAGTCTGAAATGAGTTCCAGTAAGACAAATTCTCAAGACTCCAGCATCAAGAAAGAACTTCAGTCTCTGATAATTATATTCCAGCAACTTACTGCTAAGATGGATAAAGTGGATACTAAAATAGACACTTTCATAGAAAAAACTACAAAACAAATAGACTTGTTACATATGGACCTGCAACAACAGAAGATCCAGATGACAGGCATAGAAGAAGCTGTGAATGACATGGAAAATAGAATACAAGAAGAGGAAATCAACATTGAGTTTCTGCTGAAACAAAATACACATTTACAAACAAAGCTGGATGACCTGGAAAATAGATCTAGGCGCAATAACATTAGGATTTTTGGACTGCCAGAAAATATTGAAGGTAACAATATTACTTCTTTTTAACAACATGGCTCCCTAAAACTTTAGATTTACCAGAAGCCTTCTCTTTTGGTATCGAAAGAGCACATAGATCTATAGCTAATACTAACTCTAACAAAAAC
>NC_056741.1:92122227-92123738 GCF_019279795.1 Protopterus annectens
AAAAAACTAAAATGTCACTACCTATATATACCACTAGAAAAAAATATTCTATTAGTGATTTTTACTAAATATGTGCACCCAATTCAGGTCAGATAACTTATTTATGTATAATACTATCTTAAAGATATTAAATCTATTATATATAATAAATTATAATACCTGTTTTCATAATATACAAAATCTTTTTAATACCTGGAATAATATGTTTTTACTATGGAGAAGAGACTTACAATTATTAAAGATGATAATATTCCCCAAGTATTTATACTTAATCACAATCAATAATACTTCCACTCACAAAAATAATTATCAAGAAACTGAACACACTAATGTTAAATTTCTTATGGGCACCTAATAGACCTAGGATTGCATTAAAGAAACATACTAATAGCTTCTGGTCTCAAGTGGGTATTTCTTTTCCAGACTTTAATTTTATATACTATCTCTTCTATTGTAAAAGTTATTACTTTATTAATAGATCAGTCATACATGTCTGGAAATGGAAGAGATTATTGGGAGCTAATTAGTATATACACTTCATGAAAATCTCATGTAACACATAAAAATATGATTGTAAATAACTCCATGTTATGGTTACTAAAGCGAATTTTGTACTTCACCTATTACACTCTAAACATGTATGGTTTGTTTACCCATTAAATATGTATTAGTTATCGATCATTAACTTTGATATTCATGCAAAGAATTTTCATATAGGGAATGGAATTTTATTGTAGCTTCCTATAATGTATAATTAGGGTATGCTTTTTGTCATCTACTTCTGAAGGAACTCTGTATTTAGCTATAGATAATGATCTAGAAAGTACTGGTATCAGTTGATATCTGATAATAAAGTTAAAAATCTAGATTTCTTAAGGCAAGAATTTGATCTAAGAGAAACTTGCTGGTTAGAGGTTCAGACCTTTAGACAACATCTCATTAATAAAATAGATTTAATGTCTACTTAACTGATTAAAGAATCTCATTCCATAATCGATTGATTACTTGATATTAAGATTTTACAACATAAAGAGTTTCTGATAAAGGGTAAAGCTTTCATACACATACATAAGAGTTATCAGACAAGCAAACTTTTACAGTGTAGATTCATACTGGAATTATTTCACTTCTATTAATGGGGACCCACCAAATCAACAACAAGGATAAACAATATATATTGGGATCTGTAAGCGAGAACTACGCTCTGCATTGTTCTGGGACTTTATACATGGAAATTTTTACATAGATCTTTTTATACACCTTTGATGATGAATAAAATAAATAATAAAGATAATCTATGTAAGAGATGTAATGTAGAAATTTAATGTTGACTGGGCTCATATGTTTTATGACTGTATAAAATGGGGTGAAAGGAATACTGGAGTCAATTAATGAATTCCTTTTGCAAGGCTCTTTTACAGATACATGTTCATTATTTCTAAAATCTCTTTATATTATTCCCCAACCACCCAAAAAAAACCTTTTTTTTTAACCTTTTTTAAAAGTTTTTT
>NC_056741.1:92124238-92234238 GCF_019279795.1 Protopterus annectens
CACATAAGGATGGATGACTGGAACATAAAACTTTAACTAACTGACTGGCTGCTACACACTTACATGCTTTCACTCCAGCTGCTCACACAAAATGGCACTTTGCTTGCATGTGCTCAGTACTTATATGCACACGCCCACAAACTACAGTGGCTTTAAAGGTACAACACACACTCTGATCTACAGGCATCATATAACAAATATTCATTTTTAACTGTTTTGTACAATAAATCATAATTAGGTGGTGTACTTAACTATCACATACTGGATGCACTGAAGTGATACAAATAACAAAAAGGGTTATTTCAGTATTTAACATAAGTTTATGCTTTTGATTGAATGAAAATGCATCAGAATATTTTTTTGTTTTTGTATATTATGCAATCTTTTCTCAGTTTGAGATATGCTGTCTTTTGAGACACTGCACATCACATTATTTTGTTCTGTCATACACAATAATTTGTGCTGAGATAAACAAATATAATCATTTGTGCAGTGGTGAGGGTGAAGTGACAGCAATGATTGTTTACTTGGCAAGATACTCACTTTAATCTGTAACTTTCATGTTAGTGTTTCCCTGAAAACTACTACTTGGAAGCTTAGGTAACTGTCAGCTGTAATAATTGTGATGCATACGGTATTAATGGTATTAATGACTGCAATCTTATGTTCTTCCTAAAGTTCCATGAGCCTTTAAGTAGTACCACTACAGTCATGAAATATAGATGGTAACTAAGCCCCCCTCCCTTTTTAATAACTTATTATTCCCCTTCGAATTAAACACTGACCTGTTTTTGTAAGGGTCAAATTGTAAGCAACAGAAATGTCACACTTGAATCATAGTAGGTCAAGGTCAAATTTATCATGCACATTTCCTAAAGATAGGCTTGGTGTTGGTGTGAATAAATTTGAAGAGGGAGAGCAGGATGGTGGGGAGCTGTCCAGTGTCATGACCAACTTGATGTATGTGATCCTACAGACACTGATCTGATAGTGCTGTGGGACTGGGTCCAAGACCTTGAATGAGAGGTTCTGCTAGATGTACATGATGCTGATGTGACCGACATGAAATCTGTTGTCCCCCTTGACTAATTACAGTTACCAGGATTCACGAAGCCTCCGTGTAAGAGTTATAACTCTTACACGGAGGCTGCAGTTAAACGGAGTGATGTCAGCATGCTCTACATATTCATGAGAGCATGCTGAATCACACCTAAGTCTAACACGGTCCATGTAAGACAGTAGGGGGCGTGTCCGTAGGCTGAGCCCTGCAAGCGGACACACCCCCAGAAGTGTAAAAGTGCCCAAAGTAAACACCCACAACAGAGTCCACGGAAATGTGAATAAACACAACACAACACATGCCCCCACAGACTATGAACATAAAATATATATAAATGAACATGTTATATATTTTTTTTAAATTGTAAAGATGTTTAACCGTGTGTGCGCTCGTTTGCGCAGGCGTGCCCATAGTGCAGCTACAGTTAGCAGTCAGTGGGAAAGCATATAAGAACTAAATATGCAAAATAAGCCAGGAAGCAATAGCGTAGCGGTAGAGATGTTGGCTGAAAAGCAGGCATTCATGGTTCGAGCCCCCACAACACCAATTTTTTTTTTTTCAAAATAAGCAGAAAACAAGTCCCTGACAAATATGTACACATAAAACCCCAATATATGTAAAATGTAATGAAATAGCCCATTTATATTGAAGGCATGTGAGGTAACAAAACAATAAAAAATGCCATATGTGCCCATAGCTGAGCTACAGTTTAACAGGGTGAGTGCATCTGCCCGTAGGTGAGCAGTGGTTTAACTGGTGCAAAATGAGTGCCCATAGCTGAGCAGTGATTTAACACGCTAAATATATGTGCCCCTAACTGAGCTGAGTGTAATATGCATGCTGGTAGCCAAATGAGGCTTAAAGCAGCGTACCCCGTTTGCGCAGAGCTGCGCACCGCGCAAACGAGCTAACCAACAGGCAACGTTGAGCAAGCTGTATCAAAACTGCCTTTGCACAGACACAACCCTCAGCATGTCTAAACAGTCATGAAAAATAAAAAGCAGTGGCCAGGTTCGAACCCAGGATACTATACACCATAGTCAAGGTACAGAACCACTAAGCAATGACAGCAGTACCTATAAATGCAATAATAGCTAATATATAGGAATGAATACAAACTAGAGAATGACAATGCAGGTTTACTGAAGTTGATACAATTCCAAAATGGCCAATCACAGATATGTGCGGGAAAAACGGACTATATAAGCCCCATAGGCGGGAATACACAGCATAAACGATTGTAGAACTGATCTGCAGGCAGAATGACAGGAGTAGGAGAGGGTAGTCGCTTTTGAGCACAGAGGTGGGGTGTTGAGGAGTCCAGGTACATGGTCTGGCTCCTAGTCCATCATCATGAGGCCCAACTCATGCAGGGCCAGGTCCTCTGGGGAGCATACAGGGCTGAGGCGTGGGACCTGTTGGCTCATGATCTCACCAGTGCCACAGGGATTCCAAGGACTGGTGAACAGGTCCATCACCACCATGCGGACCTGAAGAGATGCAAGCAGGACCAACTGAACCTTTGGATCCAGGAGGCCCGGCAAACACCCAACGCCCCACTACTGAGTAAGTAACATTTAATTATGTATGTAAGAAATTAAACTAGCTGATATTATGGAGATGTGTATTCCAATATTACTTCATTTATATTACAGCTGCAGGTGTCCGTTCTGCAAACCGCAGAGCCTATGGCGATAGGCTGGTGCGGTTGCGCTACCAGGCAGGTCAGTAATCCACTACCAGTAACTGTAAATAAATATAAAAGTATGACAGTCAGCAAAAGAGTGCAGTGTAGTCAGTAAGGAATAGAATCTGCAAGTAACAGTGTGAAAGTGTATGCAAGTATTGCTTGATTACAAAAGTGTGTTTCAGCCTGTAAGTTTAACCTAAACATGAAACTGTCCAACATATATTCTGAAATAAAAATGCCCTGCCTGTAAGAAAATAGTACACAACCTGCAGCAGGCTGAAAAGTAGAGCTGCAGAAGATGATGAAATCACATGTGTGAAATATATCCCTGTGGAAATACTGAAACATGACAGAAGTGAGACTGCTGGGAAGGATTGTAATAACTACTGGTAAAACATGTCAATAAAGCCTAGAAGTACCATCCTGAATAGTAAAATGAAAGCAAGTGAGATAATGTGAGAAAGTGTCATGAATCCAGCAATACAGTAGTAATAACCCCTGAATAAAGTATACTGCAGTCAAGACAGAATTAAATGCATGTGAGATTCAAAACCAAACAGCAAAGTCTGTTCAAAGTGTTGCTGCATCTGGAATGTGTATCCCAAAATCTGGATATGTTTCTCTCAGTCTGCAATATGCAGATAGGATGATTATCTGATATACCAAACATCCACACTTGTCTACAGCTATATAAAGCAAATGTACAATACAGCTCACAATCACTCAACGGTCTTGAAAGATAACCAAGTAAGGATCTGCAACACGCTGTCATCCCAAAAGGAAATAGCAGCAACAACCACAAGCTATTCAGCACAAACTAGGGTCTTTATTATAGAATAACATAGAAAACACGAGTAACTACTTGGGCCATCCGAAATTCCATTATTCACCGTGCCACTATTTTTATTAGTCAGTGTCTTAATCAATTTGTGGGTAATATCCATTTATTGTAACATAAGTAATTCCAATAAAGACGCTAGTTTGTGCTGATTAGCTTGTGGTTGTTGCTGCTATTTCCTTTTGGGACAACAGCATGTTGCAGATCCTTACTTGGTTATCTTTCAAGACCGTTGAGTGATTGTGAGCTGTATTGTACTTATTGGCTGCCGAGTCGGGAACTGTGTGTCGCTGGAGTCCATTGGTGAGCAATATGGAGAAGCTTATGTTACAATATGTGGATATTACCCACAAATTGATTAAGACACTGACTAATAAAAATAGTGGCACGGTGAATAATGGAATTTCGGATGGCCCAAGTAGTTACTCGTGTTTTCTATGTTATTCTATAATAAAGACGCTAGTTTGTGCTGAATAGCTTGTGGTTGTTGCTGCTATTTCCTTTTGGGACGACAGCGTGTTGCAGATCCTTACTTGGTTATCTTTCAAGACCGTTGAGTGATTGTGAGCTGTATTGTACTTATTGGCTGCCGAGTCGGGAACTGTGTGTCGCTGGAGTCCATTGGTGAGCAATATGGAGCAGCTTATGTTACAATATGTGGATATTACCCACAAATTGATTAAGACACTGACTAATAAAAATAGTGGCACAGTGAATAATGGAATTTCGGATGGCCCAAGTAGTTACTCGTGTTTTCTATGTTATTCTATAATAAAGACGCTAGTTTGTGCTGAATAGCTTGTGGTTGTTGCTGCTATTTCCTTTTGGGACGACAGCGTGTTGTAGATCCTTACTTGGTTATCTTTCAAGATATAAAGCAAATGTAGCAGGATGATGTAGCTGAACAAAGCTAGATATGAATGTGTATGAAGAACCATAAAATGTATATTGATGTTGCAGTAACAGTCCTATCACCAAGTTGAAATAGTTATCATATAGGAAACTGTAGTTAGAACAGTAGTGTGTATATAACTGTAGCTATTAGAAATGTACAGCATATGTATTGTTATTCGAAGGTGTTAATATTACTTTCTTCACCTCACCCTATAACCACATATAACCCATTCCATGTGAAAATGGTATGTGCAATCACAATTAACACCCCTGGACATTTGTCCTGTTGGATCATATATATTTGCATGTCTGTTGATGCATCTGCCCTGTTCATACATCCACATCTGATGGCCTGTTGCCATCAATTAACCCTGCATGTTGTTGGACTGTGTATTTCTGTTCAAATTATGCATGTGTTATGCACACTGTTCAATGGTGTGAATATCTGGGTGTTTGGTTAATGGGAATACTAATGCATGCTGTTACAACTAATTGTGAATGGTATTATATGTCACTAACCCAAACTGTCATGACATAATGCAAAACATAAAAAGTACCAACACAGCAATCAAGTTCCAGTAAAATGCCATGATCCAAGTTATTTTCCAACCTTTTATTTAACAATAAGGACACGAAGTTGAGCGCTTTCATCTACACTAACGTAGACTTCATCAGAACAACTAATGCATATATCAACAAGGTTTATATACTTCAAAAAGCCCGCCTTTCATTAATTGAATAATTATCTAATGTGCTTTAAAGTAACATTTCTTAACCATATATCCTTATAACACAATATCTTAAAATCAATATGCATATAATAACATTCATACTCATCACCCAACTGTTATTGTTTGACATCAATATTAGTATAAATACACATAAATCACACCATATAAAACCAACACATGACATCACAATAATACATCAAATGCATCAACATAAAAAAATGCATAGAAAATGCATAATACTTCCTATAGTTGTATACATATAATATTTTGATTTTATACTAGCAATCCCAAATGTATCAAAACTTATTAAAAATGTTTAAAATATTAAAAAATATCCACTAAACATTTAACTAATTAATTTAATAATGAAAGTTAAAAAATATACTGATAGTGGTTAATAATATTAGTAATATATTATTTTATACTGCAAGATAATACTTGATATGTATATATTATACTTAATTTCTAATAAGTGGTTTTGTCGGAATAGTATCATTTAAACCAGGGGAACAGGAAGCATTTAGCCTAATTTGCCATTTAAATTCCCTTTCTGCCACCAAGGCTTTAATGTTGCCTCCCCTAGGATTCCGTTGTATCACTTCCAAGATACCAAATTTAAACATAGCACAACCTACATTACTTGATATGTGTCGATAGAGAGCATTGTTAGTGTCTTTTTTCCTAATACAATAGAAATGATCGTATATTCTATCTTTAAGCTTCCTGTCAGTCTTCCCTACATAAAAACAATGACATGAACAGCACAACGCTATATAGATCACATGTTGTGACTGACAGTTGCCTCTACTAAAAAAGATTTTACTTTTCATAATATTGTATAAACCAATACTCTCTTTCTCAACAATGTTGTGACATTGACTACAATGTCCGCATTTCTTAGTCCCCCCCCTCTTTTTTGATATATATCTACACTATGAGACTTAGACCTGGTATTGTATGTTAATAACCCAAACTGTCATGACATAATGCAAAACATAGTACGACAGGGAAGGCGGGTTCCAGCGGACCCACCTCTCCCACCTCAGCTGGCGAGTGCACCTGGCACTAGTGCCGAGTCCAGACCCTCCTCCGGTGGCCCTGTGCCACCTGCAGGTGGAAGCGCTGCAGGGGATGGGGCTCACCCCCCCTCTGCAAGTGTGGCCGGAGGAGGACCACCACTCACTCTCCGTAGCGTCCGGACTGTGGTGCGTAGGGAGATTCGGGACTCGGTTCTCGAGCCCCTATGCCAGCTCGAGGCATGGGTGGCGCAACTAACGGGCATGCCTGTTGCCCCGCCTACACAGCCCCCAGCACAGCCCCGACCTGGGCAGTGAAGGAACAGTGGCAACTGCCTATGGGTGGGGATATCAGTTCCACTGTTGCCATCTGTGGGCTCATGGGGTCTGGATATCCAAACCTTCATCCCTGTCAATTGTGTAACCCCCCCACATGTGTCATACACCGCCCCTGTATGCGTCTTGTTTGTCTTGTCTGTTTACCTACCCAACCTACCTCCCCAGCTGTACCGACTTCCTTCACCTGACATACCACTCTCACCTGAAAAAAAAAAGGGCACGCTGTACCCACAAAAAAATTATGCCCCATACATAGCTGCCCATTCCGCACACATGTCTACTGGACATGGAACCTATCAATTACAATTGGCTGTACAACAAGTATTATTGTTGTCCTGACACCTCTCTCAGGGGTGGAAGGTTTCAAATGTCACACCAAATTACATACATATGCACAGCTGTTGCTGATGAAGAAATGGGCAGCTATGGGCCTTACCTACATCCCTCCTGCACATCCCAAGCTTGTTTCCCTACTGTCTTACCCTCTTTGTGACCCCTTTTTCACCACTTTCCTGTCTCCCCATTTTCTTTTCTTTCAAAGAAAATAGCACGGGTGTGTGCAAGAGTAAGCACGTTTAAGCGGTTGTAAGCGGGTGTGCATGGAGCTAACCGCCAGTGCGCATGCGTGAGCTCCGCGCAAACCAGCGCTAACCCGGTTACAACTGCTTAAAAGTGCCTTAGTCACTTTGATTGACAGGTCCTGTACTCAGCTCAAAAGCAAAATAAAATCCCACTGTGAGTCCCGAACCCAGGACCTTGGAAACAGTAGTCTGCATGACTTACCACTAAGCCATAACTCTTATACAAGAACATTGTGCTAAAATAAATATATCATGTAATAGTAGGAATGAATGTAAAGGGAATATAGTTGTGTAGTACACAAAGCATGCCATTTAGAATTACTATCAAAACTAGTGGATTTCCATAATAGTAGTGTGTGAACAGAAACAGCCATGCTAGTTGGAAGCTAGTAGGTAATAATGTCACTATAGCACCTTGCAAGCCACACACATACTCACAGCAGGATAAGCACTGCCCATACCCCACAACCTCTTACAGGAACACATCTGGACCAAGTAATAAAATATGTGGAGCAAAGGCCCAAAACCAGGGACACATTACAAATAATGTTACAACAAACGCAGACAGTTCAGAGAGTAACAGGGTCTGCACTTTGTGGGATGTTTGGAAGGGTATGCAGTCTGAAACTTGAATGTTTGTCACCATATTCTGACTTGAGCCCAGAGTGACTTGCCAGAAAAAGGTGTGCATGAGATATTGACCAAAATATGAGGCAGAAATGTGGACAACCTGCAAATATCTGTACACATGACGGGTCTGACACCACCATATTTGAATAGTTAAGAGCCTAGACATAGCAACAGTGAATGACTTACAGGGATGCCCCACAGACCCCATGTGAAATGTACAAACAGTAGGCAGAAAGGTGTAACACATGCAATGGTAACTATGGAGTCCTGAAAGTATTCATCACTTGCATGGCAGAAAAAGTGTAGTAATACATATGCTCATGCTAACCCACAGTCACAACTGCAGCATACCAGACATTTTAATGGGTGTACCCCACTGATATGTACCATTCCATGAGGCACATAACAGATGAACCTGAAAGTCTCTGGGGCCTGCTCAGCAGCATACTCAAATACCCTAATAGATGTCAAGGCCCACACCATGGCCAGACCACACTGCATGTTGTAACACCCTAGCAGATATAGCAAGCATTCCAAGGTGTGAATGTACATGGAAAATAGGGAAGCTACAGCAGCACACTACAGTCAAGACACCTAGCAGGCATACAAGTAGTGACTGTAAAGGGCAACTATTGAAGCCTTAGCAGCAAAGTGCAAGCAAAAGTGAAAGGAAAGCACACACACACACACACACACACACATTAACAGTAGTAGTAGTTGTAGGTGTCAGTGTGCATACACAGTTAGTACAGGAAACTGGAGAAATGAATGGAGGAATGTTAATCTCAACACACCTGGAAATATGAGAGAGATACCAACCTTTACACTCACAGAACATCGTCCACAGCATAACAGCATGGTCCCTGCCCTTAAAATCTGAAAAGGCTATGCCTATCTCACATACCTTTTTATAGCACTGTTCTGAAATCACAGTGAGAACTGCAATCAGTACACAACTGGCTGCATGCAATTAGCAAATGCTGGCTAACAACTGGTGCAGAGGCCATCACATGGGCATATGCAGATACCTACAAAGGTATGCTGTACTTCCATTCCACACATGCAATACTTTCATTGCACCCTGAGAAGGACGTGAGAGACAGACAGAGAGAGAGAGAGAGAGACAGAGACAGAGACAGAGAAAACTGCAATTAAGCAGACACAAACAAATTGTTCAGCAACAGCTACCTGAAAGCTGACAACTGGGAAGTGGAGCAGCAGGACAGAGAACCAGACAGCAACACAAGCAGCTGTGACAAACACAGGTAATGTAAAGTAATACTATAAAGGTCTACATACTGTGAACCCTCCATATGTGTCATTGGTCTGTATCCATATGTATATGAAGATGTGTAACGGGCAGGGGACATACAGCTACTATCAGTGAAGGCTGTACATACATTTGTATGTGAAAGCATCTATGTGCACATATCAATGTTGGTTGATTGTAGGTTGTAGTGCCATGTACAAAGTAGGTTTCACAGTTATGTATGTTTAGCAGTATGTTAGTGTGTGTATACAGTATGGTAGACAAATATGTTGATATACCTGTCTAACATATGGATACATATGTATGTCAACATATGTATGTATATATATATATATATATATATATATATATATATATATATATATATATATATATATGATATGCATATATGTATACATACATAGAGAGAGATGTAGGAATACATAGACAGATGTAGATAGAATATTGTACAAACATATCTATGTAATGCACACATACAGATATAAATATATGTAGATACATATACATAGACAGACTGATCTGACTATCTACAGGTATGACTGTGACTGTATATGATGACCTGCAACACAGCCTGTCCCACCCCCTCTGTCACTCACACCCCCTCTGTGCCCCCCCCCTCCACATCTATAGCAATATATGTACATCAATATATATATGTGTATATGTATACGGACATATATATATATATATATATATATATATATATATATATAGATATATCTATATACATATATATATATATATATATATATATATATATATATATATATATATATATATATATATATATATATATATATATAGAGAGAGAGAGAGAGATGTATATAAATTCTGAGTGAGGCACATGTGTACAGATGTAGTGCAACCGGTGCCTGGTGACAAAGGCATGGAGTGAACACCAGTGTCAAAACCGGAGTACCATACCACATTCCAGATCACCTACACCAGTAACCACCAGGTATGTGATTGGCTGCCCACCACTGCATGTGTCAGGGGTGAACAGGGTCATAAATGTGTACAATAGTGGCCCCAATGATATTCACAGTGGCACACTATCGCTGGAATACCTGCACATGGTATGTGTCAGCGGGCATGGTGTGTCAGCTATGGACATGTAGGTCGGTGTACCCCTCCACACCACATAATGGATGCCATGGTATGGACCTCACATGACAGCTACAGATATGGAGAAGGACACAGTGACATGTACAACACTGTCACAATGCACTCAAACACATAACCAATGCACAGTGACTGACAACACCACAGAGTACACATATGCTACCCACATAGAGGTTACTACTCCCGGATTTGCATATGTAAGTCACACCCATGACAGATGTCCAACAACCATAGTAACACCTCACACCATCCACAACCTACATGTCTGCTGTGTGTCATCCGTGCCACTGCAATAGAGTGCACATGTGGAGGTAAGAGTTCCTACCTACAGATAATACATACCCTGAAATAAACCACACAGTGTTAAGAAGCAAGACTCCCCATGGGTACATGTCACACATACCCCTGCTGAATGTTAGTCAGATAGGTAATATGCCATATGAGTCACCCTGTGTAACTGTGTGACAGCAGCAGGTACCATCACACCACATGTGTCACAATGGTCAGGGTAGCAGAACAGTACACTGCTGTAGTCCCAGGGGCAATAGCATATTGTATAGTATTGTATTGTAATGTATTGTATTGTGTTGTATTGTATTGGTATGTTGAGGTGCCTCCTTCCTGGAGTGGAACCACTGCTGCTGTGCGCCAGTGTACAGGTACATATCCTGTAGTCAGGCTAGTGTTACATAGCACTTCTATATGTGTGTTTAGCTCCTGTCAGAGTTTATGTAGCATGCAACCGGGGATACCATCAGGTCCCATTCATGTTGTGTATTCTGCTGTCCTGAGGGCGACTCTCACCTGGACATCTGTGATGACAGGGAGGTTACAGTCAGCTGGGATAACTATGTCTTATTTTGGGGGAGAGGGCGGGGTGACACCTGCACTGAACCTGTCTGCCACAATGTTGCCGATATCTGTGGTGTCAGTGAAATATTTGTTGTTGTGTACTAACTATAGGCATAGAGGATGGATCCTGACCAGGTTGCTAACATAACTGAAGAAGTCCTTCTGGTTATCTGTAGTGTCCCTCTTGATTTCCCTCTCAAAGTTGCCCATGGATTTTGTATGATGGAAAATAGATCCTTACTAGTGCTGCTCAGACATGCCCTCCCTTTATGGAATTATGCTCTGTCTTGCAGTAGCTTCCATCTTCTGTAATACAATCTGTCTATGGCTGGGGTCCACCAGACAGGATGCTGTCCCTTTGTGGAGAGTGTCCTGGTCATATATGGGATTGCATGATCCATGCATTCTTGGAGATGTCTGTAGAAAGCAATTGTGTAGGGGTCAGCATTGTGGGTTGTATCTGCCACTGGCCCAGTGGGCTGAAAGGATACCATGTCACTGTTACAAAGTGTAAAGTTTGTATCTGTAATGTTATGCACTATAGTAGTTTGTGCTGGTGGTGGAGGTGGGATATGTATATCCAGGGCAATCAGTGTGTGGTCAGCTCACAGTAGTTGATGATGTAAGCCATACAGTACCTAGATACAAATCCCCAGAGTGAGGAGGTGCTCTTGACCTGAATCAGTGTTCTGACTGCTGGGGTTTGGTAGTATGTCGTATGGAGTGTGCCAGGTACTGTTGCACAGTTGCTGGCTGAGCACTGATACCTGGCCATCTACATGTGTATCCACCAATAGACAGTCAGATGCTACATATGTGAGATATGTTGTATCATAACAGTTGAGTAGCATGTGTAGTATGTGTGCCAAATTCTGCTGACATATATTGCTGATACCAGGTTATTTTCTTTCTCAGGTACATGGCCCACCCGCGGAATCCCACCTACTCCACAGCTGAGGATGAGGAGATACACCAGAGCCTGGTGCAGGATTATGCAATACTCTTTTCCCACACCAGCCAGAATCAGCAGGAGAGGGCTGCACTGTGGCCAGACCTTGTCCGTCGGGTAAATGACATAGGCACACATAATAGGACATATGAGCAGGTACGACATCACTGCAGTGATTTAATCAGACATGTCCGTCAGCGTGCATTGGATATCCACAGGCAAACAGGTCACCAAAGGTGGTGGGGTGGCTACACATCCCCCACTCACCAGACTGGAGGGACTACTCATGAGTGTAGTGGCTCCAGTCCGCCAGCAACAACAACAGCAGCAGACATGCATTATGATGGAGGCTGGAGCCACGCAGCAGCAAGACAGTGAATGTGCAGGTAATATGCCATATGTATAGTTGACTGTTGTGTACACTGGTAGTTAATGCATGTGTGAGGTGTGTCCTTGGTTTGTAGCTGTCATCATAGTATTTAATGTGCAAGTGTGATATCCTCAATATTAGCAGCTGACCTGTGAAAGGTGACTGTTGTACTACTGACCTGTATCATACTCAGTAACAATGGCACAGTTATGCCCACTGACATTAGTTTCTTCACATCTGCAGGACCCTCTGGTATAACAGCAATGCAGCCTATCCATGCTGGTGAGTGTGTATTAACAATTTCTGTAATAGTGTTGATAGTAATAGTACTATTTGGCTCACTTAGTTGTGCTCTTTGTATGCATGTAGGTGTGTCTGTGTCTGTGTGTTGATATCACGCATATTGAGTACTGTACAACTGTGTGAAACTGTGTGCATGTGTGCACCTGTGTGCATGTGTGCACCTGTGCGCATGTGCGCATGTGTGCATGTGTGCATGTGTGAGCATGTGTGCATGTGTGCATGTGTGCATGTGTGCATGTGTGCACCTGTGCATGTGTGCATGTGTGCATGTATGCACCTGTGCACATGTGTGCATGTGTGCATGTGTGCATGTGTACATCTGTGCACCTGTGCGCATGTGTGCATGTGTACATGTGTGCATGTGTGCATGTGTGCATGTGTGCATGTGTGCACCTGTGCGCATGTGTGCATATGTGCACCTGTGCGCATGTGTGCATGTGTGCATGTGTGCATGTGTGCACCTGTGCATGTGTGCATGTGTGCGTCACTGGTAATGTGTAGACATTGTAAACTGTGTTTCCTGTTTCCCTCCCACAGGTTCTGTTGCTGCTCTGGTGTCATGTAGCAGGGAACCTGAATCAGGTGCCGTGGGTACTGATAATGATGACATCTGTGTAATGGCACAGGAAAGTATGCCAGGGTCCGCCATTGGTCAGCCGATTGACAGTACACAGCTGTCGACCCCATCAATGTGCACAGTTATCCTGCCAATACACCCTTTGTCACCAATGTCCCTAGGTGATGGACAGCATACAGTGGGCATTGACCAGGGTCATGTGGTATCTGTGGCACATGTCTCCCCACACAGCAGCCATGGGCATGGCCCAGAGATGGTACCACACAGACAGATGTCCAGGGGTTCTCGTGGGAGCATCCATGGGCGTACTGCCTCTGTCAGACGTGCCCACAGAGGTCTTACAACCTCAGCTATGTTTCGGGCTGTCATGCAGGCACAGTCACATATGGAACGGTACACCAGACAGGGTCTGAGGGAGCTGTCAGCATGTCGCACAGCCATGACTGACAGTATGCGTGACATTGCGGCTGCCATCCGTGATTTCACTGATGTCATAGACAGACGTTGTGGGGACATATTAGACCGGTTCCACAACTACATGTCCACGAGCCAGAGCGATGGTGGGCGGTTGAGGCGTCAATGTGGCCGTATGCCAGCAACAGCAGCAGCTGGCAGTCGTCGCAGATGACAGCAGGGCCGCGGCCACCCCTGTAGCGCCAGCAGCAGCCCCAGCAATGCTGGGTCTGTGCTGTCATCAGACCACCCCAGGAGACCACGTGCACGTGGCTCTGGCCAGGCCCGACAGGGATCTGTGTCCAGTCAACGAACACCTGCTTCTGATGACAGTATCCAGTCTGGGTTGGTACCGGATACGGTCCGTAGCACCCCTGCAAGGCACAGGTACCGTGTCCGTGGCCAGAGACACTGATCTGTATGACCCGGCAGGTACAGTCTGTGGCTGTCCACAAACACCAGTATATGGCAGCCATGAGGTGGAACTGTGTGCATCCATACACACATGCGAATTGACAACACTTAGGGCTACCGCATACACACACACACTGCATCAACATTGCCCCACCTCCTACTGCTGTCCCTCACCAACACACATACACATACATGTCAATTGGTGGTATCGGTGGCTGACTCAGGCATACCAAGTTCACACCCTGTGCATATGATGAAACTGTGCCACCTCCTGCAATCTGTAACAACTGTGCAGGTACAGGTTAACATGTTGCTGATGCACAGGGTGACCACATAGATGTGTAGTAATAGTATCATGTTGTTAACAGTACTGTGTGCTGAATTAATTGTGGGTATATCACAGCATGCCTGATGCAGTTAGTGTGTGATTGTCATGTCCTGTTGTCTACACCCATGGTAAGTACCATAGTGTATCATCTGCACATGTTGGCATACTGGTGGTAATGCTGTCAACAGAAGGCTACATACATAGGTAGCACAGGGGATAAGGTAATGAATGTAGTAATACACAATGATGGACATGTAAATTGCAAGTGGCATGTTGCCCACACTGGACTCTGCAATGCAGATGTTTGAGGATTTTGATATGTGTGCAGTACTACACGACTGGTACAGGACACACAGGAGCACCCTAGCACTGCATGCTCACATCTCATACCATGCTAGACAGCCCCAACACACATAACTAACTGTCACAGGAGGGAGAGTCCCCATATATGTCAGGGATACTGTGGTGGCAGGCCAGGTAGCATACATCCTACTAAGTATGGAACCACTGAGTGAAGGCTCAGTGTCTGTTATTTGACATGTGTATTACTGCAGGTATGAGCACATGGGTTTCCATCCAGTTATTGTACATCCTGACAGTACATGGTCTGTACACTTGTGTGCACTGAGACTGGACCCTAGCCATCTGACCCGTGTATGTCCATGTACATGTGCATAGTGCCTGCATATTTGCAGTGTTACCTACTGGAACTGGTACAGCTTGTTTGTTGTACAATGGACTACATGCAGCCCTGTTTACTGTAGCTTTGTTTGCATACATGTTTGCTTGCAATTACCCTGGAATACTGATCACACCTGCATAGTTATAGAGCTTCTGTGGACTCCTAGTGCCATCTGTATAGCTTACTATATGTATGTCCATGTCCCACTTGACAGGATGTCACTGTTTGTCCTGTTTACATGTACATTGCCTGTGACACAGTGCATATGACTTACCTGGCATGTGTCCACGTGAGCAGTCATATATGCTACTGCTAACTAATCACAGGCACTGCACCTTCACATATTCATCTTCTGTTGAACTACCTGCTTCGCTAGGGACGGCCTGCACCTGTCACCCCTGGGCTTTCAGATATTGGCAAAGGCTCTTGCTACCCCCATAGTGCCTATGTTAGGCAAGGCTCAAATGACAAACCCATCTTCATAGGTATCACAAGGGATAAGAAACTAAGAGTAATGCTATCCAACGCCAGAAGTCTAAACCTCCAGATGCATGCACCCAAAACACTCCTTGGCATGGAGAACATCGATATCTGTGCAGTAACAGATGCCTGGTTCAAGGCTACTGAGAGCACACCAGCACTACCAGGTTTAACCTGGTTGATTTCCTTGAAACAGTCACCAAGGCCATTGACGAGGGGAAGGTGGTTCACACAGCCTACCTGGACCTTGCAAAAGCCTTCACAACAATACTCCACTTGGGCATTCTAGAGAAGCTCACCAGCTTAAATATAAGCCCCTATGTCACTAGATGGATTGCACAGTGGCTCAAGGACAGAACCCACATGGTTAGAATTGCTGGAGCCATGCCAGACTCCAAACCAGTTACGAGTTGTGTCCCACAAGGCTCAGTCCTGGGACCTCTCTTGTTTGGTATATATTTATTGGAGGTACAGGCCAACATGGACGGACTGTGGCTGACCAAATATGCAGATGACAGCGAAATGGCCACCATATTCGACTCTCCAGCTGACACAAGCATCTTCCAAAGGGGCATCATAGAAACAGGCAACTTGTGCCAGAGCCATGGCCTTCAGCTGAACAGTGTTTAGAAAGGGGAATGTGCAACCTGTATTCTGTTCACCTAGTTGCCGAAAGGGACATTGTCCTCACACACACTAGCCCCCCTCAGCCAAAAACTCACACTTGCCATTTGCAGGATTCAAACCCCTATTTGACTATGTTATGACACTCAAGACAAACACATTAGCAGAGTGTGCTATTCCCATTACTGGGAGGTTTCCTTTCTCTTGCTGTACTTATAGGGTGCTGACATCATCAGTGTTTAGAAAGGGAAATGTGCATCCTGTAGTCTGTTCTCATAGTTGCCAAAAGGGACATTTTCCTCACACACTAACCCCCCTCAGACAAACACACATACTTGCAATTCACAGGATTCAAACCCCTACCTAACTATGTTATGACACTTGTGATGGACGCATTAGCAGAGCGAGCTATTCGCATTACTGGGAGGTTTCTCTTCTCCTGCTGTACTTATAGAGTGCTGACATCATCGGTGTTTAGAAAGGGGAATGTGCATCCTGTAGTGTGTTTTCCCAGTTGCCAAACGGGACATTTCTCACCCACAGGTTTACACACACACCAACCCCACTCACACACACACACTGAGCATTTGCAGGATTCAAACCCCTACTTAACTATGTTATGACACTTGTGATGGACGCATTAGCAGAGCGCACTATTCGCATTACTGGGAGGTTTTCCTTCTCCTGCTATACTTATAGAGTGCTGACATCATCGGTGTTTAGAAAGGGGAATGTGCATCCTGTAGTGTGTTTTCCTAGTTGCCAAAAGGGACATTTCTCTCCCACAGACTTACACACACACCAACCCCACTCACTCACACACACACACACTGAGCATTTGCAGGATTCAAACCCCTACCTATGTTATGACACTTGTGACGGACGTATTAGCAGAGCGTGCTATTTGCATTACTGGGAAGTTTCTTTTCTCCTGCTGTACTTATAGGGTGCTGACATCATCGGGGTTTAGAAAGTGGAATGTGCATCCTGTGGGGAGGCAGACACCAAGCACATTCTGGCTTAGCTGTCATTCCCTAGGGCAAACGGCCTAGTGTTGACCTCTACACCCATATGTTTAATTGTCAAATGCACATTATTTGTTGCTGGTAGACTGTTTGCACATCTTTATTGCCATAGAATTCCCTGTTTGTATGAACAACTTGTGCATTTGTGGAAGATGTTTGCATATGGGAGGGATCCACTATATCACATATGTCTCTGTAGTCATTTAACTGTGTGCACTGGGCAGACTGCTTTAATGTGGTTGGTTCCTGGAATAACACATAAAAATACCAGATATGTGTGTCCAACTGCTAAACTGAGATTTGGCCTAAGTGTGTGAGCATGCCCAGTTCAGCCTTCCCATGGCATGTTGTCTGACATATGTCTCATTTATCAAAGTGTGTGAGCATGCCCAGTGTGAGCATTCCATATGTTGGACTCTGCAGCCCACCACATTTGTGGATGAGTGTGAACTTCAACAAATATCACCCGTTTATGGTTGTGTGTTGTGTGTCATGTTGTGTAGTTACTGTACAACTGCTTTGTGTGTGAACACAACAGGATTATACTGTGCCTGCAGTGTTTGCATGGGATACTTTGCATACAGTTGTCAACATCCTTTCACACTGACCTAACACTGTAGTACTGTATAGTGTACTGGTAGTACTTTGACTGTGGTGGACAGTATCCTGGGCTTTAGTGCTATCACTGCTTTACACTTCGATAGTGAGCACAACAGCCTGGTTAGGGGCCAGTTGTGTACATCTGACCATGTTGCATTCTGTTCAGATATGAACTACTTAAACCAGGCTTGTCCAACATTGGTAGTGTATTCCACAACATAGGTGTACATTTGCAAACACTAGTGATGTGCCCTAGTCCATGTCTAATGCTAGTTGGAGAGTGTGTTTGTCCTTCAACACACATTGTAAGTGGAGTTTGCCATGACATATGTCATGGTTAGTATACTGTGCCTCTGTCTACCTGTGACATGACAGTGATACCCAGGATAAAGCTACCATCTCCCATCCACTCATCAAGATTCCTATTGAGGAAGATTGATAAGTGACTCTATGGGTAGCCTGTACTGGGGGTTCACTCATGGGTGGGGGTGGCTTCTGTGTTATGGATCATGCAGTACAGCTTGTCCTATGTATGTCAGTGCTGGGGTTCAGGTCTCTCATGTGCATAGCTCACTGCCATTCAGATTGTACAAGGTGCAGCATGTTTATTGATACCAGCAACACAGGCAACACATGGCATCTGTGCAAGCTCTTTGATACTCCTGGTGAGGTACTGTTGTGGACTTTACGGTTGATGGAGATGTCTGCTGAGGTACATCCCACAGGGGCTATTGTAGTCAATTGTACCGCTGATGAAGGATGACTGCAGAGCCACAATGACCTCCCCTTATCTAGATCTGACAACCTTCATGATTAGGTGGGTATATGGTATGTTTCTGTAAACACTACAGCACATGTTTGTCCACTGCAGGATATCTATCACCTTGTGTCCCCAGGTCTCTCATTACATGTTAACTACATAATGGGTTAACACCTATGTGGTAATTGGTGGGCACTTACTGTATATCCACAGGGGTTGACTATACACATTTCTGCAATTAGCTTGCTGACATGGCTATGGCACCAGTTGTCTGTTTCTATGTGGCCCTTTTGTGGGATGCTTGTGTCAGCTGGTGGATCATATGTGGCGAGCAGTTTGTAGTCCTCTGCAAACATGTTCGGACACAGTCCTTCCATGTTTGCCTGTACCTATGGGACATATATACCAGACGAGGGAGATCCCAGAACCAAGCCTTGTGGGATGCCAGTTATATCTGGTTTGTAGTCTGACATGGCTGCAGTATGTCTGACCATGTCTGTTCTGTCCTTGGTCTGGTTTGCAACCCCTCTACTGACATAGGGGTTTATATTTAAGCTGGTGAGCTTATCTATAATGAACACGTAGGGTATTGTATAGAAGCCTTTGCAAGGTACAGCTATGCTGTGTGGACCACATTGCCCTCATCAATGACCTTAATGACTGTTTCAATTGAGTCAAACATGTTTAGGGCAGGATCTGCAGTTAAGAAAGCCACACTGGGTAGGGTCCGGTGTCAGTAGGTCCCCAATATCTTTATGTCTGTGGTACATGCTGATCCTTTCCATAGCTGTGCAGACCGAGCTTTTCAGGATTCTGGGGTAGTAGTTTTCAGTATCCATTCAGGCAACACCTTTGTTGAGAAGGACCACTGTTGTTTTACACTGCTCTTTGGGTACATATTCTGTGGTAAGGCTGACATTGAGCAGTAGTGTGGTTTGGCATTCCATTCATCTTGGAGTCCATGTTGCACTAAGCCCAGGACACCATCTCATACCATTGCTGCTGTGTGTTTTGCTTTGTAGATGTTGGCTGTTACCTCAGCATCTGCAATGTCAGGGGGCCAGCAGTCTGCTGGGATAGATATTCTGCATTCGAGGGGGGGGGGGGTTTGCACTGCACCTGTCAGGATGTATGTTGGCAATATGTGTGTGTGTTTGTGATATTTGTGTGATTCAGAGCATATCTGTGAATTCCCAACATGGTTCCTACCATCAGTTGTGAAAGCCTTGGGATTATCCTTAGTGTCCTGTACAATTTGTTACTTCATAGGTTCATAGATTCATACTAGGCTATCCACCCTAGGGCATTTGTTAGCCTAGCCAGAGTGTGTGTGGCTTTTGCCACCCCTTGCTATGTGAATATTATGGCCATTTATGATTTGCTTTGCTGTGCCTCTGTCTGGACATGACACAGTGAAGACCCCCAGTGTAACTCTACAATCATCCATCCACTTGGCAAGATTCCTGTTGAAGAGTGTCAGTGAGGGGCTCTGCCTAACATGGAGTGGGATTCTGGTCTAGGGTGTGGGGAGCCTCTGGATTATGTATCTGTCCCACCAGCACATCCTATTTCATTATTTGTTGAGGTTGACATCTCTCACTCTCACAGCTCCGATGGATTTGAGTTTTCTGGGGTGGAGCATGTCCATTACTCCTGTGTTGGGCATGGCCTTCTACAACAGGCATGCAATGCCTCTGTGTAGGCAGTATGTGACTGCATTCAGCTGGGGTGTCTACAGCCAGGCACCATATGACATATATTTGAGACCCTTTATCCTCTTGGTGAGGTACCTTTGAGGTCTTTCTAACTGCTGCAGGTGTCAGGTAAGGTACATCCCATATGAGGCATTGTACTAGATTATGGGCATAATTAGAGAACAGTATAGGGGCACAATGACCTCTGTTGACGTAGATGTGAATCCTTTCCTTATACGGTGTCAAATGTAGACAGTCTTCCTAGCCACATTGGCAATGTGGGTATCACATAACAGGTTACTGTCCACTTGTATCCCTAGGTGCCTGGTTACTCCTTCCATACATAATGGTTTACCACCTATGTGGTAATTTGTGGTACCTTGTTTGGTATTTGGTGGGACATTCATACTGTCCGGTGTCTTCAGGACAGCTGGGTGGGGTTCCTGTGTGTGGGAGTGTGGTCTGTAGCATGCTACAGACTGTACAGCTGTCTTGCCTACAGTTAGTTGCACATGGGTGGACTCCAATGCCTTGTGCATTGTCAGTTACCTGGACGTATGGATGTCTGTGCTGAATATGGATACTCACCCTCCTTTTATGTTTTTTTCCAGGTTTTGGGGCCATGACACATGATACGTGGTATAACCTGGTAGTGCTGGTGTGCTGTCAGGAGGCTTGCAGCAAGTTTCTGTCACTTCACAGACATCGATGTTCGCCATACTGGGGATGGCCTTGGGAGCATGCATATTGGGGTTTACACATCTGGCATTGGTCAGCATTACCCTTATGTTTCTTTCCACTTATGTTTTCTAGGGTGGTGGGTCAGTCTTTTCAGCCTTGCCTACAAAAGGCTCTATGGAGGTGGCAAAGGCCTTATCCAATATTCAGATGCCCAGGGGTAACAGGTGCAAGCCATCCCAAGAACATCTGCGTGGCTTGTCAAGCATGACATCCCAAGCAGACAGACATTGGATCCCCTTGGAATGACACCAGTAAGTGTGCCACTTGCTATGACTGATCATTCTGTGTTTGTACTGTGGCATTATTCTTGGTAAGGGTAGAATGCTGCAAACGGTGAGTGTCATACCAGCCTGGACTACATAATCAGAGAGCTCATCTATGTCTCTTTTCATGTAGTCTAGGGAGGTACATCTCAGGTCATTCACACCAGCATGGACTATGACTGCATCATACTTCTACTTGCTTTGGAGTGGCCTGCATACTTCTGTTATGTGGCGTATTGTGGCTGCCTACAGGCAGCTTACTGTACCCTTTCCCTTGTTCAGTCTGGTGTGCGGGACAGCAGTTTGTCTGACTATGGAGTCACCTATTACAACTGTATCAGGCATGTTGTTTCTCCTTCTGGCCTGTGACTGTTTGGCATACCAGCTTTGTGTACTATGTGTTGCATGTGCTGTGTTTGGAGGTTGTTTGATTGCGTGTCTGCTTTAGAGGCCTCTGTTGGTGTGCTGTGTTTGTAATTTGTGCCTCCGGGAATGTTTTTCTGTGTTTATGTGTTTGGTTTGCAGTTGTGATAGGTCTATGTGGGACTGTGTTTGTGGTGTGTGTGGTTACCTTCTCCTCCTGACTAGTTTTGGGAGTACTGAGTTGAGGGAGCTCAGCCTCCAGTTTGGATAGCTGGTTGCATCTGTCACATATATTTGTATTTCTTGGGTGGAGTTGGGGGTTGTCTGCGTACTTGGGGCAGGTGTAACATTGTCTCAGGATTCGCAGATTCAACTTGTTGTGGCTGGCCTTAGTGGATTGTATGTGTGGACAGATTTTATTGCCATACTACTGATCGGTGATTACTTCATTGTTTATGTTTGCTCTATCATGTAGTAGCTTCCTCATTCTCTTGCATGGTTTAGTTATGGCTGGTGTCCACCATGCCAGATTCCTGCGTGTATGGCATTGTGTCTTGTTTTAATTTAGGATTGCATAATCCAAGCATTCCTGGCAGTGTTCATGGAATGGCTGTATTACAGGTTCTGAGGTGTGGCCCATATTTTGCACCTGCACAGGACCTTTAATGGATTCAGTTTGGAGGAGTGCAAATATTGCTTTACACATGTTTTCCACTGTGATTTCCTGGCCAGGGACTGTGGTCAGGATTTGTATATCCAGTGTGATTACTCTATGGTCTGGTCTTACCAGTGAGGGGTACACTTCTCATCTTGCCATCCAGTACCCGTGTTGCTGATTATCACATCCAGTATGCTTACCCCTCTTGTGGGAGTGGTACGTTGTTCCTGGGCCTTTTGGTTTATGGATTCTATGAACTTTTGTCCGACACTGTTGGAGCTGGTATAATGCTCCCAGTCTATATGTCTGGGTATTTTCAGTCACCCAATATAATGTGGTTTGGAGGACTTGATATATTCATGTATTCCAGCATAGGCCAGGTGCAGTTCCTGGTGTTGGGACAGTAGTCTGTAGCAGGCTATAAACTGGGGGGCAGTTGTAGCCACTGTTACTTGACCATGGCTAGTCCATGCTGCTTTTTGTTGTGGTACCAACATGGGGGTGTGATTATCCTTGACAATTCTTGCTAGTCACCCTCCTTTTGTAGCTTGTTCCATGTTTTGAGGCCGTACAGCACAGTATAAGGTGTAACCTGGTAGTGTTAGGGTGCTGTTGTGATCCTTGGCTCAGTTTTCTGTTACAGCGCAGATATCACCATTCTCCATACTGGGTGAGTTTAGACTGCATGCATCTTGCTGTTTCGACATATCCCTTATCATATTCTTATCCCTTCTGATACCTATGGAGATAGGTTTGTGTTTTGAGCCTTACCTATTCAGGGCACACTGTGGGTAACAACAGCCTTTGCCAGTATCCATACGGCCTACACTGATAGGTGCACACCAGTCCTAGCAGGTGGCGCATCATGTCATGCTCAGCATGTCACCCCAGACTGGCACACATTGGATCCCCTTTGACTAACTGCGATACTTCCGTCAATTATTGCACTTGATCATCTCATTGTCATGTTGTGGCATGATGCTTGGTAAGGGTAGGATGTTAGTCAGGGTCCTCAGGTTTGCATATAGTACATGGTGTTACATTACTTAACACATAGCATTCATGCCTCAGGTGGTGTTGCAGGGCTGCCTCTGTCGGATGCGCATATTACACTTCCCTGTACATGTTTGAGAGCAGGTTGTGTCATGTTAGGCATCCCTGTTACTATATGAGTGAGTCAGAGAGGGGTATCATTCCCAGGGTTCCTACTGAGCCAGTGTATGTGCTATGCGTTGCCTCTTTGCCAAGGCCAGGGCATACTGGGCACACCTCCTTCTGCCAACTGGGGCAGGCTCAGGTTGTTCCTCCTTCGAGTCACGCTCTGCCTGTGATGGCCTTGGCAATGGTGGGGGGCTGTTTGGCCCGGCCCTATGCTGGTCCTGCTGCAGCTGTTTTTGCAAGATCATATTATGTAGCATAACACATACCATGACAATTTGGGTACATGTAGTTGGTGTGTACTGCAAGGCTCCACCAGATGTGTCCAGACACCAGAACCGTGACTTGAGCAGCCCAAACACACGCTCTATTACATTACGTGTTTGTGCGTGTGCCTCATTATGACGTTCCTGTTCAGGTGTGTGTGCATTTCTGATGGGTGTCATCAGCCACGGCTCCAGTGCATAACCTGCATCCCCCACTAGGTGTCCATGCGGGATGTCCCCATTGGCAAATGTCTGGTACAGCTGCGTCAAATGCCAGATGTGGGAATCGTGGTAGCTCCCAGGACAGCCAGCACACACATTCATTATTATGCCCTGGCCATCACACATGACCTGGCAGTTGATGGAGGGGAAGCCTTTGCGGTTGATGTATGCCCTACCCCGCTCACGGGCTGGTGCTTTGATGCATATGTGCGTGCAGTCTATTGCACCCACTACCTCAGGGTATTCCGCTATTTGCTGGAAGAGGCGCATATTGCTGGCCAATACCTCATGGGCATTGGGGAAATATACATGATCACCGACATGTGCTGACATGGCATCCAGGAACTGGTGCAGTACCCTGGAGGCTGATGCCTGTGATATCCCCATCATATCACCAGTTGGTCTCTGGAAGGTACCTGTTGCTAGTATTCTTAGGCCAACACATACCTTTGGTTCCACTGGGATGGGTTCCCCTCTGTTGGTTCTGTGTATGAAGCGTGGCCTGCACAGCTCCACTATTTGCTGCAGGAGGTCTCTGTCCACTCTATAGCGCTCTACTATCTCCAGCTCATGTAACCCATGGTAGGTGACCCTGGGCCTGTACACTCTTCTCCGTCTCCTCATTGTGGGTTGTCTGGCACCATCTGCATTGTCACCACCCTCAGTAAGTCGCCTATGTCTCATTATGACAGCTATGGCAACCCCTAATATTTCTGCTCTGAGTTCAGCTTTTTCAGTTTTCACTTCTGATAACTAACTCCTGTCTTGCAGTGTCTCTTGAGAGAAACATCCTGCACTGCTGTTTGCAGAGTTTTAAGTGCTGGGCTGGGCTACTATTCTGCCTGTGTAATTGCCTGCATCTAATTGTTTTCACCTGCTAGCTCCAGCAGTATTCCCTGCTAGCTTCCTACTAAATCTGTTGCTTCCTTTTTCCTCTCTGTTTCCTCAGGAAGGAGCCATGTGCAAACCAGCAGAAACACGCTCACAGTGGCTTACATGCATGCACACATGCTTACATGGTTCAGAATCTGCTTATTCGGATTAAAACGCGGGCATGCCCATGCAAACAGTGTTTAAACATCTCCCAACATGCTCCCACATGCTCAGTCTGCCTTACACGCATGCACACTGCCTTACTCGCGCTTCATGGTGCGCACACGTGCGCATACACGTCCAGCAAGAAACTTTGGTGTAAGCAACAGTGTACACCTTCCATTTCTTGACTTTCTCATGCTTAGTTAGTGGCACACCTCTTTCCATGATATCTGTCTGACATCTGTCATGTAACTCTGACCTCCAATGAACTGCATTTCTTTCTACCATTCCCCCCTGTGATGTCACCTATCTCCTACTCTGTTCCTCCCCCTTCTGTAACTCTTACACTACTCAGACTGTGCTCATTTGCTATGTGACAGTGGAATTCAGTATCCTAACACTTATTTGCATCAGATTGCCTACTAATGCTTAGTTACATCTCTTAGACTCAGCTTCCCCCCTTAGCAACCACTACACAGTGACCATGTTGGTTTTGGTCTGCTGGTCCCTGCATTGACATTCCATGTATTGCATAAAACCTACATTTGTAGGTTTAAAACCTTCGTTTTCATGTTTTATACAGTGCAGCCCATTTGCGCGGGGCTGCGCTGGGTTTAAACATCGGCAATTGCCGAAAAAAAAAATTATATTTTTAACATATTTGCATCAGGTTACTTTGCCAATGGCCACATATTTGGCCATTGGCATGCTGCCCGACACATATGCACCCTTTATTTGGAGCTGACATGGCTCCATTACAGCTTTTGCAGAAACGTACTCAGTTGTCAACTGAGTACATTTCTGCAGCTAAAACAGCTCTTACACGGGCTGTTCTGGTCTTCCTGGATCGCTAATCAGCCTCATTTGCATGCTATTCGGCTGCAAGTGAGGTGATTAGCTTAGCCACACCCACTCCGTGTAAGAGCCGTTTTAGCTTGTCTCTTACACGGACTTTGGGCTGTTCCTGGATCGCGAAGGCTGCATGGAGTCTTACACTACTCTTAGACTCCGTGCAAGCCTTCGTGAATCCGGCCCAGTATTTTTTTGCAAAACACATTTAGTCTCATGTGATCTGCCCCATGTGTCTGGATAGTACCAGATCATCTTCCTCTTTCAAGACTGCTAGCCGAGTATATCAACCAGGCAACACAGGAAGGCCAGAGTTCAAAAGTAAGTTTGTCTTTATTTATTTATTTTTTGGGAGGGAGGAGGTCATATTAAATATAAAAATAATCCATAAGAATGTTGAATAATTCAAGGTAGTTGCTTGAAGTAATATGTGTCAATACAAATATGCATCTATAATATTATTACAATAGTGGAAAAGAAAGCATAAATATATCTGTATACAGAATTGCATCCTTATACAAATATATGCAATGTGTACGTGATAACATACATGTTGGTGTAAATACTAATGCTATATGAACAAAGAAAGATATGCAAGTCTGCATATGTATGTCTGTAGATTACAGATATACATCTGCATGAGTACATTTACCATTATTTTTTCAAGTATATAAATGTATATATTTATACAAAAACAAAACATATATTTGCATTGCCAGATAATTTCATTTACAGCATTGCATTACCTTAGTTAGTAGTTATCTTCATTAGTAGTTACAGTATATGCAGTCCATTTTGTAAAGAAAGGATTTCATTGGTGTATGCTAGAAAATATGAATTACTATAATAATTGCATAAGACTGTTATTTCTTCCTCAGTTTCAACTGCAAATACAATGTGCATGAACTCTCAGTCAGGCATCTCACCTAGTCTGAAAAGAGACTGGGGGTGGGGGCAGACGTGGTAACATGAAGTGAATGACCAGCACATAGTGAGAAACTTATTATCATTTTGGACCTCTAATGAAAATGTAATAGAGATCCCCACTCTGAGTAATTTTTATGTTTGGAATGAAAGGCAGTACTGCATATATATGGTGCTCAAGTTTTATGATTCCTATGCCAGAGAATCTCATACAGGAAAAAAATAGTTAAATAAGTAAATGTGCCCCAAGTGTAAGATGGCTGCAGCATGTTTGTCCAGCGGTTGTGACTGGAGAATTGTAGATAGCTAGGGGCTTTGAGGAAAGACTGGCAACATGCCAAATAGCAAGAAGCTAAATGTAGATTAGTGGGATTAAGGGAAGAGTGATGTGTCACATGAATCATATTTCACCCTGCTATTTTACCCCACTCTGTATTTCATACCCTTTTCCCCTTTTTGTTGTCCCATTCCTCCATTCCTGTTATGTCATTAAACTAGGTTGATGGCTAAGATCAAGTGGCTGCAAGGGAGAATCAATAATAGTAATACTTTTCTGTTTTCTTATTTGCTTTAGTAATCATGGCAGTATCTGAGATGTGAGACCTTCATAACAGAAATCACAAAACTGTTTGCTGGCATTTGCAAAATTCAAGGGATATGCTAGTGAGTACAGCAGAGAAGAAAAAAGTGGCAAATGTGCAGAAGGAGAACTTATTCAAATATAAACCCTGTCACACCTTTGATCAAATAGGATTAGGGTGCAATGCCAAGAATACCTCTCAACCTCTTAGCACAAGAAATCTGGACAACACCAAAAAAAAAAATGGGGGGACAAATGCCCAAAAATAGGGACAGATTTTAAATATTTTTTTTATTAACTTAGAAAGTTATTAGAATAGCAGGAATTGTGTTAGCATGCATTTATGGAAAGATATGAAGTTTGCATCTCCATTCAATGTCATTATCTAGTGATGTCAATCGTCAGTGATTTAGCAGAAAACCAGAAATGTTATGAACAGCAGACCGAAAATATGAGGCAAGAATCTGGCCAAGTACTACAATTAAGGCCAACAAATTCTGACATTGTATGGGTTGTGCAGATTCTGACTGTTTTACTAGGTAATTCTTATTGTGAGGAAAGCAATGTGGAAGGTTTAGATGATTCCACAAATTATTTTATAGAGTACGTGGACCTGGAATGTGTTGAAAGGCTGATAGTCAACAAAGGATTTAGAGGCTCATACTGAAGAAATGCATTACAGAGTATGACTGGAGTAGTCAACAAAGTGGGGGTTATAACCATGATGCCAATTCCTGCTTGTTCTGATAGCTGTGACCGAGGTGGGTTTAGACCACAGTTTGATGTCTTTGGATATCACTAGAATGCAAAGTTAAACAGTAATAAACTTAATGCTGAAAATGGAAGTGGGAATAATGTTGCAATACCACCATCAGTTAAGGATTAGAATTAGAGGAGGGGGGCTTGTTGATGTACTTGATGTTTTGGCCAATGAAAATGTGCAGGTTAATGTTCATTAAGACAATCTCAGAACTAAGCAGCTCACAGAAGCTCTACCAGTACCGGGCAGATGCAGGGCATATAAATACATGAACAGGACATGGGTTACTTACCATCACATTTTATTAAATTAATGTCAATATTATTAGAGAATAAGCCCAGGTAAGTACCCCCCCCCCCCATACTGGAGGACTTTTTATTTTATTGGAAGTACAGGAAATAAGGGATGGGTTGCTTTATCACTTGTGGCTCACAAACATAATGGCCACTGACAAAGCACTCTTATGGAACATCAGGCATCCTAACTCCTTTTTAGCAGACATAGTTGACTGAGCACAGTTAGCCAGGTGTAGTGAGGATGTAAAGTGGGCCAGGAAGTCCTCGATCTCTTAACAATACTTGATATAACTGGATGGTGAGCAAGATCACTCAAGTATACAACACCGGTGTGGAGGCCACATGTAGTTCAAGCGTTTTAAGTAGGAAAGGGATGTGGGTTTTGAACCCAGTGACTGGAGCAACCTGTAATAAGTAGATGGTTTCACAGGTGACATAAGAGACCAAGACATGGTCCCTTTTCAGAACAGAAAAGCACCAGCAAAGGAAGATCTATAAAGATTTGATATTAACACTCTGGTTAAATAGTGGGTGTTAAGGCACCTTCTGAAGTATTACTCAGATAACAACAGTGGGCACTGGCTTTTGCAGGACATTGACAGTTACTTGTCTGTGCAAACTTATCATCAAGTGTGGAATCACATATGAAGATTTTCAATTTGTCACACATAAAAAAACTGCAAAGGTACTCATAGATAAAAAGGTTAAAGCTGTCAAGGTGTCATATCAGTTTGAGGATCCTCCATTTGACCTGCTCAGGACTTCACTACTGTGGATGATTTTCCCGAAACAGTCAGAGGAATACAACATAATCTTTTATCTAACTCAAATGGCCAGTTGGTCAATTTTACCTCTTATATGAAGGTGGCAATGTTCTGGTGTGCATCTTTAGATGAAGCGGATAAGCATAGCTCTCTACCTCTTAGCACATAAAATCTGGACAAAGCCAAAAATAATGGGAGGATACAGCCACAAGAATAGGGACAAATTTTAAATATTGCTCTTATATACTTAGAAAGTTGCTAGAATAAAAGGTCTTGTGTTATCATGCATTTTCTGAAGGATATGAAGTCTGAAACTCAAATGACTGTAATTATTTATTGAATTTATTCCTAACTGAGTTGCCAAAAATTCTAGAAAATCACAAATTTTATGAGTAACAGGGCAAAAATATGAGGCAAAAATCTGTTCAGTTTAGAGGTATGTAGATAAGCGGGTCTACTTTACATTACCGAACCGACACTTCACCGACACACAAAACACCGACCCCAAATAACCGAAAACACACAACACCGACAACTCACAAAACTGAACACAATTACACCGACACAAACAACGTAAACTACACATGACACACAATGACATATCCACTAACCCTAACCCAAACCCTAACCCTAAGGTCCGACACTACCCAGTTACCCTACTAACCCTAACTCACTTAACCCACCCCTACACCTAAAGACTGTCACTATCGCACACTTAACCTACCTGCACCCTAATCGTAACTCACTTAACCCACCCTAAAACATAAAGCCTGTCACTATCGCACACTCACCCTACCTGCACTCTAAACCTAACTCTCTTAACCCGTCCCTAAACTACAGTCCGTCACTATCACACACTTACCTTACCCGAACCCTAACTCCGACACCACCACACACTCACCTTTCCCACACCCTAACCCAAAATCCCACAATATCGCACACTTACCTGACCTAACTCCCTATCGCACACTTACCAAGTCGCTTGTCAGTCTTTTCGCTGTCGGCAAATCACCTTTTCGATCAACGTGAAGTGTCGGTTCAGTAATGTAAAGGGGACCCAGATAAGCCCATACAGGTCGTAAGACACCACCCCTCGATGGACATACACATGATTTTTTGCATATTCCACATATGGTTTTGAGGTATCACTTAGAAGCACCTAATGGGAATGTGATTGGATGGCAAATATTTCTTTGGTAAGACCATGCTCATGGACTGAGTAATGGACTTTGCTGCATTTAAGAAATAATCTAGCACTGCCTTCCACTGAATTTGGGTAACACTGGAGCCTGTACAGAAAGCAGTGCATTATGCTTTATTGCTTGTACAGAAAGTGCCAAGTTAAGCATGTTAACCTTCCAGAAGCTATACCAAGAGACAGGATTTCCATTAATCGTGAACAAACTGGAAGGTCCACCTGGGAAATTCATTTTCTTAGATGTGAAGATTGATGTATCTTTTAAACTTTCAGATTACTTGGGGAAAGTTTAGAACACTGAACTAGAATTCTGGTGTAATGTATATATAATGAAAGCAAAGATGAAAATTAAAGTAAAAGACACTCAGCCTGATGAAATTGCCTGTAGTACAGTTGCTGTGGACATCAATCTTTCATTAGATCTTTGTCTAATTTTGTTCAAAGGGATGAAATGGAAATACCACAGGGTAAGGATTTTGAAGAACATTAATCAGGAAATAGAAATTTTGGATGAATTCCTAAAGCATTATAATAGTCTTTCATTTTGGAAGTAGAAGTGGGTTATAAACTTTGATATGCAGCTTTAGACTGATACCTGAGTAGCACTATGCATGACAAAGTATTTAACATGGAAGCAGTTTCTTTGTTCTTAATCAGAGTGTAGGTTGCAGGTAGAGATGTTGTAAGGCAGTAATTTTTGGGAACTTGTGCAAAATTTGGTGGCAACTTTGGTATGGCATTATGTGTTAACCAACCAAATAGTTGTATGTCTCTCAGATAAATATACAATGATACATTCACCAAATAAGAAATCTCTTCAGTCACCTAGAATGCTGCCTCTTTTCAAGCAACTCATACTATTTTAAAGAACAGTCTGCCCTTTTCTACCTGTTATACTCCTGGTAAAGTGAACATCAGAGTTAAAGTGTTTCACTTTTGCAGCTACTTGGGCCCCATGCACTGGTTCCAGAGGATGATCATCTGCAAATGCAATCCCACAGTAGTTATGCCTGATTGTTGGAGGTATATAGGTTAACTGAGAGACCAATCAGGGGTTCACAGGACTTGGAAGTCTTATGTAGGACACTGGGCTAATTTTGGACATGTTTCCATAGCAGCATAGATGAATCTTCTTGGATGTAGTCCTAAGATACTTGGAAGGGAAGGGTTGTGGTCAGGACAATTAGAGTGCATCTAGCAGCATATAACTTTGCAGTCCAGGCAAATTACTTGGTGGATTTCACCAAACACAGTGGTGAGGGTGAGGATGTTAAAAGGATGGACTAGAATTAATGTCTATCATGATGATCAGTGGCAAATGTTAGGTCACAATTTCCTGCATGCCTCATGGAGGACTTTCACTGTATTAGCAAGAATTGTAGGTCTTATGCTACTTTACTCTCTACCACAGTGCCTTTATTATAAACAAGCTTTTACATGGAGTCAGATATGTGCCATTTGATTCTTGTCTGTGGGCATGTAGTAATTTCAAAGAAATAAACAGTCATATAGTTAATAGCTTCTAAGAGAGATAGATCAGTTCAAAGTAGGTCTGGGGCTATTATGAGCTAACCTCCCTGTAAGGTAGATGGCTACTTTAAGGAAATTACATAAAAATTCAGATGATAACAAACTTGCGTTTGTAAAAAATAACTGGAGAGTTGATAAACTTGCCAGAGTTTGACCCAATTCTCAAGAAAGCTCAAAGGAATTCCGGCATTGCTCCAAAATGGTTTTCAACCTTCAAAATATAGGATAGAGCAGACTGTAGATTACACAAATAAAAAGGTGTTGATAGAAGTTAGCAAGCATACAGAGAGAGGCATGTCTAAGGCATTCTTTCTTACAATATACCAGAGAAAAGTCACCAGGTTCAAGGGAAGAGGGCAAGGGGAAAATAAAACATTAAAATGGGAATGCAGGAAATGTAGTTTAGACAGAAGGGCCGAGCTATCTGCACAGGCATAGTACTGATGCATTTTACTTCTTTTAATGTAAGTGTATTTGCTTTCAGGTGGTTTGGAAGCTTACATATTTGACCACTCATTGTGTTTTGGGCTGAGAAGAGGGTCTAGGATAATGCTGGAGGCTCTATATTTGACTTAGATTTGAACATACCAAAATGGAATGAAAATGAATCTACATAATATCCTTATCCCAGGTTATTGGTGGTCAACAGATGAGTAAAGATCTTCCCAAACCAAATATTATGGTATCGCATTTTGCGTGGGTAATGATCTGGATTTACTACGAAAGAGATGCCTGCTTGTGATGATGCTAGAGGAGATAGTATATTTGAAACACAATCCTATTCATAGTTTCATAGATTAGTACTAGGCTAACTGCACTTGGGGGCCATTTTAAGCTTAGCCAATTAACCCACATGAAAATCAAACCCTGCACCTTGTCTCTATAAGGCAACTATCTTAACCATTATGCTAACCTCCTAACAATTTCTGAGTATTGTTATACTTCACAAATTCCACCCAGGTTGCTATAGATGACAGTTCTGGGTAATGAATACATAGAAAATGTGAGAAAATGCATCAGGAAAAGGATGGAAAAGGAATCAAGATGGTTCATGTTACAACTGCGGGACTTGGAGGACAATAGATGCTGGTTAGATAGGGCCATCTATCATACATGGGATACATCTGTTTAAATTGCATTTAAGACTAGTCTTCCAGAACATAGACAGTTGAGTAGATATGCTACCACACCAAATAATTTAATAAATAAATAAAAAAAAAGGAAATGGAGATGGTGAAAAAGCTCAAAACAAAGTGGAATACATATAGTTAAGAGACTACCAGCATGGACAAGTTTAAAAAAAATAATTAGAAAAAGGTTGTGAAAATGGTAGTTCTTGTCAAGGGGACCAGGATTCTGGTTGTGGAAAGTTTGTAATGCAGCCTGGTGGGATATATACTCACAGAAAGGTACAGGATTCAGGTGATCTCCTCCTGTGCCAGGGTATGGGTGGCAGGCTATGTGTCATCATGCAATGTCTCCCATGGCAGTTTGGATAATGTGAGGAAGGCTCCTCCTTTTACAAAGGACTTTTAATTGTTTAATGTGGAACATTAAGTTGGACATTAGGATACAAAAACTAATGAAGATGTGTATTTGGTAAACATGGTTAGGCCTAGTAATCACCCATGAGCCCATCAATCTAGGAGTAGATGATTCCGTACTCAGGTGTAACCATTCTCACCAAATAAATCTGGATTAGTTAATCTAGAAGAATAATGAAAGTGGCACACTTCCCTTAGTAAAGCTAAGTGAGCTTACCTCTTTCAGCCTCAGATATGATTGACACATATTCAAACTAATAAAATTAGATATGTTTGGCAGATAATCCACATTTACTAAAGAATTACCAAGATTATGAAACTGTTTTTTGTTCAATAATGAATACTTTTATCAAAAACTGGATGTAGCTATGGGTACTCCCATTGCTATGGAAATTTAGCTCTGTCCAGTTGGAAAGATGTTAATATATTTACTAATGAATCTTTTTCAATAGAGCATATTGCATTTTATAAGCAATTTGTGGATGATATATTGTTGATATGGACTGGATATTTTAATGCTTTGAATTTATTTCTGGACAGATTATAAAAATTAACTCAGTTTTTGCTATTTGGTTTGAAATTCACTACATTTATACTTACACTCAGTCACTCTTGGATATGGAATTCATTACATTTATATTTACACTCAATAACACCTCATCTCTAATCAACCAACCACACCCCAAACCTGTCTACTACATAGACCAACCTCTACTACTTCTCCTTCCACCACATTCTTTCCCTTAGACCAGTTGAACCTCCCAATACATTCCAATCTCTGTGTATCTCATCCTATTCTCTCTCTCTTCCTTGACCCACTACTCTAGTTCTCCACTCACTCTATTCACTCAAACTCAACTCTCACAACATACTTCCCACAGGTATCCCAACCTTACCACACACAACATGCTCCTACTGCTTACACTCTTAACCACCCTACTCACATCCACCTATATAATCACCTCCTTCCATAATCTTCAAGTCATCTATATGCATGCACCCACTAAACCAATCCTCCCACAAGCATCTAGCCTGCACACTTACATCAGCATATCACCACAACTGTTCAATAACTCACACATTGTGCACTCCATACTTAAATACACTACAACACAAAAACACATCCACAATGCAAATACACCACGCTATTATCCAAACTCTCTCTCCTAGTCCTATTCAATATATCCCTACTTAAGTGGAGATATACACCCAAATACAGAGCCAGACCCCCAGCATCAGGCACCCTTCTCACCATATAATTATGTCAATCACAACCCTATCATTCAAACACACAACTCCTCTGACCTACTTATCATTAACATTAACCTTAGAAGTATTCTATACAAAATACCTGTCTATGATGGTCAGAATTCTTTTTTTGTGTTAATCATTTTTGTATGTTACTGAATTCCATTCAACTGTTTTGAGGAAGCTGTTTTTTATTTGATTAGGATTATGAAACTACAGCCACAATAGTTTATTAGCCAGGCCTGACTGGTTATTTTCATTTGTAGGCTTAGTGTAGACCAAGATGTATGCCATAAATGCATGAAATTGGATAGAAATAAAGATCATATTCTTTCATGTTATGTATATATATATATATATATATATATAAAATAAGTGAGACTTATTACAATATTTTAATGAAAACTGAGTGCTTTTAAGTAAAATACTTTGCTGTACTTGCCAGCAAATTAAACAATCAAACTACATAACAGTGTGGTTGTCTGTTCCTCAGGAAGGGAAGCATCAGGACAAAGGAAGTGCTTGTGCAGTCTATATTGTTCAAGCCACTCCTCCCCACAGATTAGCAAGCAGCATGCCTGTATGTAGGTGACCAGACCAGCAAGTGAGGGAGGGACACCTGTCTATTAAGCCCTGTAGACAGTAATACCAAGACAAGAAGGAGTTGATTGTAATCTGAAAGAATATAATCAAGACAACAGGGTAGTCAGAAGTCTCTGTGTCAAATTAGATGACCTAGAAAATAGGTCAAGGAGAAGCAAATTGTGTATTTATGGACTACCAGAAAAGAGTGAAGGAGGCAATAGGGTACATTTTCTCACATCCCTCCTTCCAAATGTTCTGAATTTAGCTGAGTCATTTTCTTATGGAGTCAAAGAGCCCATAGGTCACTTGCAGTTTCTTCATCTTCCAGCAAAGCAAATAAAAGTCTAAGATCAATAATATTAAGATTTATATCTTCTCAGGACAAGGAACTGGTTCTAAAAACTGTGTGACCAAACCCTCCTGTCAAATGCCAAGATAATATAATAAGATCTGACAATGATTACTAAATGGAGGTAAACAGATGATGATGATGATGGTGTTTACCTTTAATAAAATAAATGAAGAAGAGACAATTCAAGGTTAATTTACTGTTTCTTGTGAGACTTAAAATCTTTTTCTTGGATGTAACAATGAATTTTGACCCCTTGGATGCAGCTGTGTCTTTTTAACATCTAACTTTAAAGCAAACAGAAGAAATGGATTGGACTGGTTTTACCATAAAATGCCAAGCAGAGAGGAATGAATAGAAAAAAGCAGACAGATAAAGTAACTTTTAAATAATTATTTTACATTTATTTCCTTTTATACCACACTCAAACTTTGTAATGTGAAAAATTATATGATCGTACTTTTCTGTGGTTTCTTTGCTGTTACTGACATACATATACATGCATGCTATATTACATACACATGCATACCACAGTATTAAATTATTTTCTCTATGACCAACTATTCAGCTATGGTATTGTACTTAGTACAGTAAATACACATAAGACAAACTGTTTTGGTCGTTATTTAATGTATAGAATTCATTCTGTTTTTGCAGCATGTAACTTTCATCTCTCTATGGCAAATTCCCAAAACATGTTTTTACACAGTCATATTTATACAGAGTTTTGATGCTGTTTTTAGATTCTGATATTTTTCCAGTTGTGATGCATTCCCAAAGTAACATCCTCTTTGCTCCTCTTAATTTATGACTGTCCCTGATTCTTCTTATCAGAAACTTCATGGTTTTGCCTTATCTTACTGATGTTCCACTTCCTTGGTTCTCTTTGTTTGATTCTTTTCCAGTGACCATCTTTGTACAAACTTTGCAATAACACACTCCTCTATGCATGGATGACAAGTATTTTTAGCTGCATTTAGGCTACCAAACCTATTTTACTTTCAAGCTATTCTTCCAGCACATATTAACTCTTTATATGTCATTTTGCTTTATGCTGACAATTATGATAACACAGTTTCAAAGAGACATTGAATATACTACATAATATAGTTCTAATATTTCAAGTTGTACTGTATCAGCATGTTACATTTACATGAATGTATTTGATTTTTCTTGCTTCTTAGCTAAGAACATGCATCGAACCATATTATTTCTACATATGTTATAACAACAGAAGTACATGTGTATAAGCCCCCTACAACATTACCCCCTATTACCCCCTACAACAATGCAAAAAATTTGCGCTCATCAAACAAACTACTGTTTATCACTTGCAGATCCAACAACTCAGCAGGTGACTCCCTGTTCTCTAATAATGTTGGAAAGCTATGGAATTTACTACCCACTGAACTCACAACTCTGTCTTCTCTTACACTTTTTAAAAATAAACTCAGACTATACCTCAATACACACTGGTTATGTTCCTGCACTAATCCTGACTAACTTTCTTACTTCTCACCAATAACTACCATACATCATCATAGTCTTACCCTTATAGTTTCTTTATAACATGAAACTGCTAATTAATTTCTTAAATATATGTATATAACATCCTCTCATAAATACTATCCTTGCTGTTTAATGTTCTTGCTATGCACAGTTGGAGTATGGTAGTTAGTATTTATCTAACAATGTTTAATTATTTGATATTTTTTGAAAAAAAAATTGTTCTAACTAAAATTTATTTTTTCTAACTACTACTACTTTCTATATTGTATTTTGTATGTATCTTTACTGTTATTTATTTCTATATTGTATTTTGTATGTGTCTTGGAGCTTTTCTCCCTGGGCCTCTACTGAAAATGGACATGTATCCAGTTAGACTAGCCCAGTCAACAAATGTAAAATAAATAAATAAAATAAATAAATAAATAAACAGGTCATTCTAATCTAACAGTTCCCTCTATTTGTACTTTAGGGAATGGACTAATCTTCTGTTAAAGAAAGAGCTGATTAGTGTTGCTATTCACAGCATTAACTACCTTACTCATATTTATAATCATAACTTGTTGCATTATTGCAACTTTTTGTAACCTCCAGCAAGCTGTCATTAATATTATTAATATTAAGACTACCAATACATGATGTATTAGCCAATTTAACAATTTGTTTCCAGATGATGACCACCCTGTGAATATGTTCCACCAATTATGGGTAGTATCAGCTTCAGTTTTCTCAGCCAATTTTATTAATTTGTCTTTTACTATTATGCTATTTACTTCATGCCATAATATGCTGTGGTTACGATGATCTAAATACTCTTTAAGATAGTTTGTGTCTTGTATGATTTTTCTTAACTTGTCTAATGACAAGGTGATGTTAGGAAATGAAATCATGTCATATTTCCACTGTAAGGTTTCCATTTTCTTACTGTTGGTAGAAAACACATAAGTTTCATTTTCCCAAGTTAAATGTGTGACATTGTTGATACATCCCACAAAGGGTGTTTGCTTGTATTTTAACACTGGTTTATTTGAAATTACACATATAAATTGTGGTGCTACTTGAACAAACATTTTACAGTTTGAAGGTAATATTGTCTGTTTGCATAAATTTACTGAATGTTCCAGCAAACATGGTTCATAAATAAGAGAATGTTGTCTACATATTAAGCCATTTATAGTTTTTGTACAATGTTTTAGCATGTGTGTCTTGTTATTCATATCTATGTAATTTCTTTCAAGTTGAGGTAACCAAAGTTCAGTATTATATGTAGACAAGAATATTATAGGTAGCACCATAAACTGACACATCACTGTTTGTTTTGTTACATTGTAATACATAACTTTTCCAGTGCAGTAATTTTGCTCACACTGAGTATGTTCTGGGAACAACCTTATCCAACTATGGATGGAATCCATTTACTGAACAATTGTCACTACTTGTACTCATTTTTTAACATCAGTGTGGTCTGTAACTTATTTTCTTGCATTTTGACATACATTTTGTCCAATCTACAAATATAGATACATTAGTGTCAAATTGTAATCTATCAATCAGAGATACATTATAATGGCTTAAAAACCTTATTGATACCATACATTTTGTTTATGTGTATACCAAATAGTAGGATTCCATTGTGCTTGTAAATATACAATTTGTGATATGTCTTGTCCTAGCAACTTCAATTTATTTTTTAAACTTTCAACATCCACAGCATTTAGGGTTCCTACTCCTGCTCATATTCCCCCTAAAAGTGTGTCATACCAAGCTCTTTAAAATCTGCATTTTGTTTGCTTAATATTTGGAAATGCAATATTAAAATGCAATATTGTTTTTTGATATTGCTGTTCTATCAAGGTACAAGTAGATGGTATTTGTATCACCTGAACTGTATGAAGTACTAGCTTGTTGCCCAAAAATGGTACAGTGTATTGGTAGAAACTATACTTGTTTGTTCCCCTGTGAAATTGATCATTATTTTTGTGTTATTACTCACACACTGTGTCATTTTATGCATGACGTCTTTTCTTGTCAGAATTGTTACATCTTCTGGGGGGTAATACACAACATTTAATAGAAACTGAGCTGTTTCCTGAAATGCTTATGTTATTTCTTGAGTCCTCCTCTACTTTTATATAAGCCTGACCTTGTTCAGCTAACCATGCTGTTATATTTGTGTTAAATGTTATTCTTCCAAAGGTACACTTTGTTTGCCCTTTACAACTGAAATTGTCTTGTGTTCTAACTTGTGTATCATTTTCCCAACTAAGTCTCATTCGTGAAATGTTGTAATAAACAACATTGATTCACTCTGTTTGGCATTATACCAAAAGGAGTCCACTTAGCACAATACTTACAATAATAATTATGTTTGTCATTTTTATTAAAACTGGTTTGTCCTAACAATTTCTTTGGGAGTAACTTTAATAATATTTGCACAACACTTGGCATTCAGTCTTGTATGTTGTTTCTGAAGGACAGAAACACAAACTTTATTGAGCATTTGGTTTCTCTTCTTTTAAAGATGACTCAACTTGTTGCTGATCATTAGAAACAATGACTTTCATTTGATCTCTATGAACTAGCAACATTTTGTTTCTCTTGCTTTGCTTGACCTTATAGACTAAAGGTCCTATTTGTTCCATTACTTCAAAAAGTCCATGCCAATTACTATCCCATGGACCATCTGTCTGAAATGTTTTAACCAAAACTTTTGTTCCAGAGGCAAGGTGCTGTTCCTGTGGAATTATTGGAACCTTTTTCCATAAATGGAATGCTTGCTCCCTTGCCAAGTAATCACATTGTTCTATAATTTCTTTTAACCATTTTTGATGTTGTGCTACCTCTAACAAAGGTCTATAATGCCCAATAATATCAGGATCAAAAGGTAGTTGTGTAGGCATATTTCTGCCTGTCATTATTTCAAATGTTGAAATCTCTATTTTGCTATTTGGGGTAGCTCTTACCCCTAGCAAGATTCCTGGCAAATGCTGCACCCAGTCCCATCCCTTTTCTAAACATGCCTTTTTTAGTCTTTCCTTAATGGTTCTGTTCATTCATTCAACTATTCTGTTGGACTGTGGATGGTAGGGTACATGAAATCTTTGTTGTATTCCTAACAAATTACACATTTGCTTGATTGACTGACAAATTATGGCCCGTTATCAGATTTGATAACTCATGGCCATCCCCAATGGCAAAAATGTTCTTCCATAACGCTTCTGCTGTTGCTTTAGCTGTTGTAGGAATTGCTTCTACCAACTTTGAAAATACATCTACCACTACTAACAAGTAGCAAGACCCTTCTCTTGCTGGTGGTAATGGTCCTGCAGTATCTATTGGACAGCATACCATGGCCCATCTGCTGGCATGAGCCTGTGTAACTGGGTTTTTTTGATTTTGGCATTAACTTATAAACAGATTAAGCACTCATCTGAAACTATTTTACACAACTTTTTCAAAGCTGAATTCCCATACTTTTCTTTGACTACTGTCCATAACTTTTCACTACCTATGTGTCCTAGCACTTGATGGTTGTATTTTACCAACTGTTTTGCTAGCTGATATGACACATAAGATAAATGTAGTCATTTTGTAGTGGGATAAAGTCAGAATTCTCTAGGTGGAACCCCTTCTATCTTGCATTGGCCAGTTTCTTCTTCTAACCCTTCTTGCTTTTGTATTCAAGCTAAATCTTCAGTGAGATCCCTAGACTGGTTTAATATGTTAACTTGTTGGATTGCTTCAACTGATTTCAAATTATTATATAACTGCCATCCTGTCTTTGCTGCCTGTTTGGCTAAAGCACCTGCTTTTGCATTTAGTATGAACACTTCTGTGGTTGTTTTTTGTGTGCTTTTACCTTTAAGATACTGAATTGTCCTTGCACATTCTTTTGCCGTATGATTTTCAATATATTTTGCAAAACGTCTGTGTGCTTTAATGGTTTTCCTGCACTGTCTACAAAACCTCTATGGGTTCACACAGTTATGTGTAAATGTAATGACATTACCACATAAGCACTGTCAAAGTAAATTTTAACTGGATTGTAGTGCTGCAGTACATACAGTACCGCTTCCACTTCAGCTCTTTGAGCTGACATGTGACCTGGGAGCTGAACCAACTCTGGAACTCCTAGTCTTCCTTTTCTGGTACTACTGCAAGTCCTGTCACATATCATCCATTTTCAGAGTACCTAGCTCTGTCTACAAAGACAGAGGGCAAAAAGTTATTGTAATCTGGTGATATGGAAGATTTTTCTGCATTGTTGAGTTGTGCTGTTTTCCCTCATACCGCAGCAAGTTTGACAAATAATATTTTTCCTACATGAAAGATTATTTTTTTCATACTGAAAGTAGTCATCCACCTAGCAAACACTGCTTGGCGGATACCATCAGTAATTTTGTTCATCTCAAAACTGTCGACTAATACCTGTACTGCATGATGTGGTGTTTGTACTATTATGGATGAAAACACGTTAAATATTATGTTTGTTTAATCCCCCAATATATGTCCAATAATTGTTGAATACAGGAGTAATATCTATTTTCTATCAGCGACATATTATTGCTGAAAAAGGTAACTGGTCGCAAAGTCTTTTGTGATCTTTTATCTCCCCCATGGGGCCATTCTTGTAATAACACCACTGATAGTGTGTTTTTACCTGCTGCCCCTTGTAAAACAAATGGTAACTTTGAATTTGGAGCTATCAGTTCTGTAGCTGTTGCCAATTTCTCCTTCATAGCTGTGAAGGATTGTCCCTCTATGACATCCCATTCCAGAGTGTGGTATGTTTTTGCAGGGATAGCATGTTATACAGAGGCCCTGCTGTTTGTGCATAGTCTTCAATGAATTCTCTGGTGTAATTCATGATAACCATGAATTTATGCAAATCCAGAATGGTCATCGTTTTTTGCATTCGTAAAATACCTTGTAGTCTCTGTGCACATGAAGATCTTCTCATGGGCTTGATAATAGTTCCTAAGAACTTAACTTCTTGTGAAAGAAACTGTACTTTTGCACTTTTTACTTGAATCCTGCCTCCTGCAGGGTTGTAAAGACCTTTTTCATTTTTTTCAAATGTTGCTCTACAGTTTGTGACTGTATCAGGATTTCATCTATGCGATGGAGCACTGAGACGTTCTTGTCTAGCCCTTTCAAAATGTTGCCTACTGTTTGATGGAAAATTACCAGACTGTTTTGAAACCCTTGCAGTAACCGTGTCATAAGATACTGCTGATTATTAAGTAAAAAATCCATTTGCCAAATCAATAACTGTGAGCCACTGGCTTTGTGGCTTGATATAAGCCACTAATTCAGGAACCCCCGGAATTAGATGTGCCCTAGGAGTAGTGTACTGATTTACGTTTCGCAGATCTATGACTAACCTGTAACTGCCATCTTTTTTCTTAACTAGCCAGATTGGTGAGTTTGTTGGACTTTCACCTTTTATTATTATTCCTGCCTTTTCCCAATCTCCTTTGCACTTTTGCATATCTTCTTCTGCTTCTTCTGGTATCATGTATTTTAGAAAGGTGGTATAAAATCTTGTTCATTTCCTATTCTTACTGGAACTTCCAGTTTTCCACAGTCCATCGGTCCCTGTGACCACAGAAGTGGAAACTATGTCTGTAAGGATTGCCATGCATTCTGTGCGTCTGTGTGTACAGCACCTTGCATTTTTTTGAGTATTTCATCTATTTGTATATCGCAGCATGAAAATCCTTCTATGCCTCTCCATATTATGCCATTTGGCACATCTATAACCAATCCGATTTTATTCATAATATCCATACCTATGATGGTTGATGCACACAAAGGGTGCATTAAAAAATATCCCTGTATACCTTTGTCATTTGGTGTAAACTGTATGGATGCATTTTTACTACCCACTGCTATCCAACCAGTGCCATTAAAACCAGAAATGCATGTTCTTTTCCTAGGATCTGGTGGGAGTGGCTGGCTAGTGTCCGAAACAGCTTCTCCTTTATCCAATAATACATTTTTCCATAGGGACTCCTCTACCCAAATATCAGTTAGAGGCCTTCCATCCTTCCCCTTTGTGAAAGTTGTCAAAAAAGAAACTTCTTGGATGGGGGGCAAACCCCTATTGTATATTTTCCCAGTCATCTCTATCTGACGTTTTTGCAACTGCACACAACTGTAACTGTACTACAGCCTCTTCACCCTTATTGTCATCCCCCTCATTTTCATTAACATACTTAAACTTTGTAACTTTTGATTTTAGCCCTTCTGCATATTGTGGATTAACAGGTGTCTGAGCCTGAAAATCCACCACGACATACGTCATCCTGTGGTGTAGTTTGTTTTGCATTATACTTGTCCTTTCCCTGGTTATAGGGCCTTTGAATCTTTACTTGTTGTTTTCCCATATTTTCATCTGTAACCTCCTTGATAAACCTACGCTTTCTTTCCTGTGCTTCTCTCCATTTCCTGTAATATGGAAAATCCTTTTTAACATGACCAGTTTGCTTACAGGTAAAACACTGTGGAACTCTTTTTTTTCTTCCCCCTGTCCTTCGGCGCCATTTGGAGCTGGAGGGACGGAGGCCACTCTCTGCTGCCTTTGTTGTCCTTGATCTACCCAACATCCTCTACCCCACCCTTTTGAATGTACTTCTTCAACTTCAAAAGTACAACTTCAAAAGGTCCCATGTCTTCAACTAAAGCGAAGACATGATGAGAAAAAAGATTGCCATCATCACTCACTGTCCTGCCTCTCATTAATTTTTGCACTAAATCATGCAAATCAGCTGAGGTTTCCTGATAAATACACTTAATGTTACCTGCAACTCCCTTCACTTGGGCCAAGAAACAATGAATAAGTTGTTTTTGGGTCTCCTTATCCTTTATATCTCTGTCAGATTTATTGAACATGACCTGAAACGCAAGCTGAAAGTGATCTGCCTGCTCTAGCAATCTGTCCAAAATGGTAATATTAAAATGTTCTAGCAGTTTACTAGTTAATGGCTATCCCTGTGTATATGCCTTTAACACAGCTGCCATTCTTTGCAGCTGAGTGTTAAGAGGACACTTTTTTAACTGAATGAATGTCTTAAATAATTTTGTATTAAATGTCCAAAAACATTTGGTTAGAGAATCATTCCATGTATCAGCACCCGCAGTGTAGTTAGCCCATTTCTCAAAAGCTAACGTGTTTTAAAAAATACCTTTGTTGTCATTCCATTTGGGGAGGGTTTGTAACACTCTGGATTGCTGGTATAAATCAGCAGGAGTTGCTTCCCCTATTATGTCTACAGGCTGCCTGACATTTTGTTGTGGTGAACTTTCTAGTTCCTTAAGGCAATCTTTTAAAGCTGACATTTCTTCATCTAACATTTGAAGCTGGTGTGTGCATCTATCTAGGTCTGACAGCAATTGTTTGGATTTTTCATTGTTTTCTAGCGCTTCATCTCTGCCTGACTGTAAATCCTGAAGCTGTTGTTTACATTCCTGGAAACAGAATTCCATTAGCTTATATGCTGCATTCTCTTTCTGTGCTTTTTGCATGTCCTTTTCAAGCATTTCATACTTTGCTTTCCAATCCTGCAAACGTGTATCTTTGCATATCAGTGCCTGTAACTGACCCTCTAAACTTCCCAGACATTGAGAAAATAATGCTATTACAGACTGACGGAGTGCATTCCACTCTATCTGTTTATCTTTGTGAAGCTTTTTATACTGGTCATTAATTTTTTGCTGAGTATCTGATGACACAGCAGAGCTCCATTGAGAGCAGTAAGTGATAAGCGGGGTTACTAGATCAATGTCTGGTTCCTGCAGTAATTTATTTTTAAAGTCAGTAATACTTTTTAAAAGAGTGTCAACAGTACACACAGGAAAGGTCAAAAGTGTCTCTGGATCAGGATACAGAGAGAATTGTAAGGACTGGCTGTCAGGGGATGTTTCCCTGGATTTAACCTGTGTAACAATCTTTCTGTGGCACACTAAACGAATAGATTTGTCATCACTTTCACAAAACACACACCCTGGTTGATATTTATAAGTTTTAACATTGGATATGTACCAATCATAAGTAAAACGCCATTTACACATAGCATTGACATCTGCTTTTCCTAGCAAAGTACTACAAGTACTACAATTATTAGTATACTATTCTTTAAATCCTGACCATACATGTGCTGGACTATTATTACTATCTACCTGGAAGGTAGCCTTGCACCTAGTGCTCCTGTCTTTGATAACATTCATGCTACAGTATGAGAAACAAAAAGAGAATTACCATTTTTTTTTGTGAAAGGTGGCCAACTCTTTCATTGACAAAATGTGGAAAGTCTCTTGTTGATTCTCCCAAAAAGGTGGTCAAAAGAAACTGGCAGATGCAGAAATGTAATTCTATGTAGACAGGTGGAAACATGCAGAGATCAGCTGATCTGTGATTGGATTCTTTCCGAACTGCGACTGAATCCTTCCCTGAAGGATTAGACAAGAAGGCAAATGCATTTGCACAAAGACTTGACTGACTTAACTAAAGAGAAAAAATAAAAAAAGCATAGTTGGCACAAGAGACCATCTGGTCCGTCAACTGTGGTTCAGCATTAAAAAATTATATGGATATTCTTTTCTGTTGTTTTTCTTGCTGTTACTGGCATATGTACACATGCATGTTATATTACATACACATGCATGTCATAGTATTAAACTATTTTCTTTGAGACCAACTACTCAATTAGTGTATTGTACTATATACAATAAATACACACACTGTTTTAGTTAAGTTTTTTTTTTCAAAAATTTCTTTATTCAGTTTTTCAAATAGAAATAGTAAAATAAAATAAAATAAACTTCCATTATACACACCATTTCAAATGAAAAGACATGCATTTACAATACATACAAACAAAAATAAAAAAAAAAACTATATGTACAAAGAATTCACACTAACAGCCAATTTATTAGAAAGTCAATATTAAGTTTGAAGAGAGGATCTTTAAGTACAACCAGTGATGGGATATTGCCAGTGGGAGAGGTGAAATAAGGAAAAAGAGAATGTATCCTATATACGGGATAGATCCTTAAGCAGTCAGCTGATTACCAACAAATGAAAAAAAAAAAGAAAAGTTCTGATTAAAATTTCCTACCAGCTCCTTATAATAAGGAGACCTTTTCTAACATTGAATAATATTTTTCACCTTTTAAGGATGACATCCAGTAAGTATTCCCAATATTTGCAGTAATATTTGTGTTTGATGGTTATGTATAGTAATTTGTGGGAAGAGATGTATTTAATGGCTAAGTTGCTGAAGCCTTCCCACAAAAGGGGGGAAGCAAGAGTCCAGTTCTTTGAGATGTAGAATTTAATAAGAGCACAAATTGTGATGAGGACGTGCTGTAGGATTTTTGGGAGATTGTTTGTATTAATGTGTAGTATAGCCATTTCCCATGACAGAGTGCTCTTTTTGTAACCCATTTTTTTAAGCCTACCTCTTAAAGAACACCATAGATTATGGACTTTGCTGTACTCCCACATAACATGAAGGATATCTGATGATTGACTAGGACAGTGTGGGCATTTAGGTGAGTAATTAGTATTAAATTTATTATTTTTTGTGGGGTGAAATAAGCGTCATTATTGATCATTAGTTGGGTGTATAGTAGCTTTTTCAATGGAGTAAACTTGATCGTATTTTCAATGGCAGTCTTTATGTTTTGCTCATTAACTTGTTGGGATTTCCCTTGCCAGAATGCAGAGAATAATAGAAGATTCCATCATTTTATATCCATTACCAGTTTGTAAACTCTAGAAATTGTTTTCCCCTTAGTCGTCACGTTATTGAGAATTAATTGGGATAGATTTAGATCCTGCATAACACCATTATCTGGCATGAATTTAGCATTTATAAGATATCACAGTGAGTTAAGAATGCTTACATACTTCTTTGGAAGATTAAGTTGCATTCTAAGTTGTGTTATTTCATATTCTCCCCATTTGTAGATCTCCCAAACTGTAAGGTCTCTTAATAAAGGATACCCTTGTAAATTTCTAAGTTGATCATTTAGCCTCAAATTAGGATTAAGGTGAAGGGGCTGGAGGAGGGAGAGGGCCTTAGATAGTTGTACTGAATTAAAAAGCTTTTGAGAAGTTACTACCATGTGCTTAATAACTGGATGTAAATTCTTTACATATTCAGACTTTTGGTTTAAGTTAAGAAAGAGGAGAGATTTGGGATTGGCCCAAGTGAGTTAATTTGTTGAGACCAAATTTTTCACTATAGGGGGAATGACATTCTCATATTTGGGTTATAATTTATTATCTGTTGTAATTTGTATGACGTAATAACACTGTAGTATAATAGAAAGTCCGGTAATCCTAATCCTCCCTTAGATTTTGGAAGTACAAGTTTATCACATCTAATTCTAGTAGATTTAGGATACCAAAGAAATCTAGATATATTTTTCTCCATCTCTAGAAATAATTTTTTTCCGAATATTTAAAAAGGTGGCATTTAGAAAAGGATTCTTGGTAACAGGTTCATCTTTACTACACTAGCTTTTGACAGCAAGGACATGTTAATGTTCTTCCATCTATTTAAGTCATTGTCAATAGCGTTCCACATATGGTTTAAGTTATTTTTAATAATTTCCTCAAAGTTCGGGGTATATATTATTCCCAGATATTTCATCTGATAGGTTAACTTAATCTCACTTTCAGGGAAGTAGTAATCCTTGTATCCAAGAGGATTTAGAGGAAAGAGATTGGATTTGCTAGTGTTTAATTTATAATTGGAGATTTCCAAGTACCTATTGATTGCTTTAAGTATTTTAGTGAGATCAGTCGAGGGAAGCTGCAAGTAAATATTTACGTCATCGGCAAAGGTCAAGAACATGAGTTTAATGTTATGTAATCTTGGAATGTGGTGAAAGGCTTTTTGTGAGATAAAAAGGAGCAGGGGTTCAAGGTATAAGTTAAAGAGGTAGGGGGAGAGCAGGCATCCTTGTCTTGTACCATTAGAGATTAGGATAGGTTTGGTTCTACAATTATTTATCTGAATAGAAGTGGAAGCCATTTAATAGAGGACCTTAACTTTTTTATAAGTTCTTGAGGAATACCAAACAGAGGCATTGCATTGAATATAAAGTTTAAGTTAACACTTTCAAACATTTTGCTAGCATCAGCGGTAATAAAATATATGGGATTTTTATCTGTCTTGAGTAATCTAATAGCTTTGTCCAATAGTAGGGTATTGTCACATGTTTGTCTATTTACCATGAAACCCAATTGATCTTGAGATATAATAGAGGGGAGTATATTTTTCAAATGATTACCTAAAACTTGAGCTAAAGCTTTATGGTCAATATTTAGGAGGGCAATTGGCCTGTAATTAGATGGATCTGTTGGGTCAGAATTTGGCTTGTGTATAAGTATGTTTTTTTAATTATTTATGTATATATCTGTTATGCTGTATTGTATTGTATAGTTATATACGTTTAATAGAAATTTTGATACAGGTTCTGAGAATTGTTTATAAAATTCAGTGGTGTATACATCCGGTCCTGGTGATTTTCCCAATTTGAGCTTATTTATTGCAATTTTTATTTCTTTTAGATGCAATGGTGCCTCTAGAATGTTTTGTTGGTCTTGGGTAGTTTGTGGAAATTTTAGATTTTGCATATAATCTTGAAATTTTTCATTTGAGGGAGAGAGGGGCATGTTATACAGTTTTTTATATATGGTCTCAAACACATTTAGGATGTCTTGATCCTCATGATTTACCTGACCTTCATAGTGTATTTCTTTAATTTTTGGTGATCTGTTCTTTATATTTATTAGTCTGGCTAAGAATTTTGAGGGCATTTGCACCCATTCTGAATATTTGTATAGGGACCTGCTTTCTAAAAAGGTTAAATTTTCTAAGTAATGTTTATGGAGCTGCTTTTGCCATTCAACCATTTTTTTTGTCTAATTCTTCTGAGTATTTGCCTTGTAAATCTATCACAGCTGAAGCAATCTGAGATTCTAATTTTTATTCTAGTGTTAGTGTATATATATATATATATATATATATATATATATATATATATATATATATATATATATATATATTTTTTTTAACCAGGCCAATTTTTATATTATAACGCCTTTAATTACTGCTTTAGCTGCTTCCCATTGCTTGTCATAAGGTATCTGGGTAGATATAAGGTCTTCCTCTAATTGTACTGGTATGCTATTTATTTCCTTTGCTAACTCCCGTTTTTGAACAATTTTAGGGTTTAATGTCCATTTATTAATATAAGAAATGGTCTGTTTGGGGCTTAATGAATTTATGGAGAGACTAATTTTTGAATGGTCTGAAATAGATCTAGGGGAAATGGAATACCTTAACCTAAATTACCGAAAATGCTGAGATATTAAAAAGTCATCTATCCTTGACCAGGATTATGGGTGGATGAGAAGAAGGTAAATCTAGATATTGTTTTGTCATGTTGAAAGTTGGTATAGGGATCAAATAGGTCAAATGAGTTTAATAATTCATCAAAGGCCATTGTAATATGATGGGATTGTGTGGTCTCTTTGTGGGACCTATCTTTATCTGGGTCTAATAGAGCATTCCAGTCACCCCCTATAACATATAGGTGATTCGGGTACTCCGCTAGAAGATTAAGTATTTCATATATAAAAGATTGTTGGTTGGACGAGGGGTTATAAATGTTAATACAAAGTAAGGGTTTGTCTATGTTATGATACCTGCTAGTAAAGAGAGCCCATCTACCCTCTGATTCTGTTTTTATGGACAGAATCTCCCCCTGGTAGGATCGATTTATTATCACTGTCACCCCTCTGGAAGTAGAGTTATAGCCTGCAGCTATTATCTGTTTGATCCACTTCCTTTTCCTATCCCAAAGTTGCGTGGTCATGTGACTTTCCTGAAGAAAGGTCATCACTGATTTATTTTGATATGTGACATGCATGGCAAGGCTTCTTTTAGCTTTATCTGAGATCCCCTTCACATTCCATGAGTCTAGAGTTATCATTTCAAGAAGTTAAAATTATAATCATAGTTTAATGATAATGAAGTAAAGTAAATGACTAAAGATATATCTGAGTTCTGTTGGCTATTTGTGGTATGTTATACAATCTATATAGTGACTTCAGCTCTATCACCCTTATGTATGCCTACCCACCCATCCCTCTGTAATGGTATGTAAGTGTGAGATTAAAGTATATAAAGTGTTTGAGTTTGGTTTTGAATGTATTGTTCATGGAATAGCAGGGTGTTAAAGATACCTATTATGTTCCAAACGTACATAAGCATCTGCACTGACACCCATGGGGCAGCTTCCCCATTCAAAAAAATGTTAAATGAAAGATAGATATCTGACCATAAATAAAACATTGTTTATCTTGTCAGCTTTTATGAGAAAGAGAATATTAAGTATTGCTACTCAAATGAAAAGCACTAAAGGGTATATTAGCAGCAATTAATCGCCATCTACATTCCATAATAGCTGCAACTAGCCTCAGGTTGCCAGCTGATTTAAATAGTATACAGGTCACCAAGTGGCTTTAGTAACAAAATAAGTAACAAGAGACTAATAACATGTAATATACCATTATTCCAACACTGCTATTACTTAAGAGAAGAAGTCAGAACTGTTTATTTAGAGCTATCTCTGCCTCTTAGTCAGGCTCAAATAAATGAACTCAGCCTTCTAGCACATGTTTCTCATACATGTTATTTAACAACTGTCTTTTTATCTTACACTCTCTTTATAGACTGGAGGCTATTCAGCAGCACTGCAAAAATAGTTTAAATAGAGTAACAACAACTATAATTTGTAAAGAGTCGATATAACCTATCATTTGATTAAGAAAACAAACTTCAGTATTAAAGCAGGTTTTTTTTCTCTCTCAATAAGTAGCATAATGTTAAGGATCTCTGTGAGAGGGGGACACTAGTTTTAATAACAATTATATGTGTTGCTGTATCATATGGAAAATAACATTAAGTTCTACCACTAACTCTAGGGTCTCCATCTAATAGATTTAAACTGTGCAATGTGAGTGTTTCTATTATTTACCTCATTTACTAGATCAGTTATTTTTATATAAGTACCAGACTAAATGACATACTTAGACAGAGGTGTAAATAATGTCTGCAGATCTTGTCTAAGTTAACACAGATTCATAGATTAGTACTAGGCTAACTGCCATTGTGGACTATTTTAAGCCTAGCCAATTACCCCATATGAGAATCAAATCCTGCACCTCGCATCTGTAAGGTAAACACCTTAACCATTATGCCAACCTTCCACCAACTGTATTAACTTTACATTCTTTATGCATAAAATGTACCAATTAGATGTCAATCAGCTTACAAATCCATTTAAGTCCAGTTATTGCCAGTAGCAAGCCATCTGAGGTTGTTTTTAGATGAAAGGAAGAATTATCTTCTTATAACTAAGTCCAAAACAAGTGCACAAGCACATATACATCAGACATCTGCTAGACATCTAAAAATAGAAACCGGATGCATTCAGTTTTAAAATTTGTTTTTTGTGATGTGCTTGTTTGTGCAATTTGCCATGTTATTTAGCATGCTTAGCACTGTGCAATCATGCATTAGGCATTCACTAGACAGATAAAAATAGAAACTGGATGTATTCAGTTGTTTTATTTCTGCCATGCTTAGTAACACGCAAAGCCTCACAGCAAAGCTGCACTACTCTTACAGGCAGCTTTACAGTATATCTGAAGAACAACAGGAACAGGAAATAACTGCAAAAGTAGAAAAGATGCAAAAAGGAAGCGGTTTGGGCACACCAGAAAACATCTCACTGATAATTTATTAGAATAAAAGTTCAGGACAAGCGCTTTCGCCCTGATACAATGCAGGGCTTTATCAAGTGAATGAAACATACACAATCCCAATCTCTTAAGTACCCTAATTCTTACAAATTCTTATAAAAAGGTGCCAAACTGTCTTAAAGGTACATAGACACTACATAGTCAAAAAACAATTCAAAAACTCACCAATCCTCCTTTACCCAGTTCAAAAAAAACCTCAAACTACACTTCCAAGAGCATTGGCAGTGACCCTGCTTAAACCCCGACTAATCACCACCTGCTGTTCCTGCAAACTCTCCCTAAGCATTTCAATCTTATACTCTAATAAGTACGAATTCTTGAAGGGACTTAGCTCATAGCTCCGTGTATTATTGTCTGAAATTGAAGCCTCATGATTTTGATGTTGTCTACTATGTTTTATCCATGTTTGTCACCCTACTGAAAACTGCATATTATACTTATCTCTAATGTTTCTATTGTTCCTAATGTATTTATACTCTGCTTTCTGGAGCTTTTCTCCCCGGGCCTCCACTCAAAATGGACATACATCCAGTTGGACTTCCCCAGTAAACAAATGTAAAATAAAATAAATAATAAATAATTCACATTTTTCCCTTCAATGTAAGAAAAGCAGTAAAACAACTTAAAAAACATAAAACATTTGCTAAATGTTAACATAAGATCTCAATATGTCCCTATTTTAAAGTTTACTGGCCTTCTTAATTAAATATGGCTTAATAGAAATACAGTCATTCAGACCTGGGGGGGTTCATAGCATTTAGTTTCACCTGCCAATGGGTTTCCCTACAACTAAGCCAGTGCTCCCAATTATCCCCCCTTAGGGTCCATACAGACCTGCTCCAAAATTCCAAATATAAATCCTGTGTGTGTAGGCTGTAAAGAAATATGCTTATAAAGAGCATTATTCAAGTTCTTCTTAATACTATAAGTATGTTCACATATACGCTTTCCCAATGCTCTTTCAGATTTCCCCACGTAAAAACTTGGGCAGTCTTTATATAAAGCCAAGTAAACTATACCCTTAGTCATACAGTTGCCCCTCCTAAAGTGTATTACACTCTTCACTTTGTTATCCAGCACTATCTGTTCTTTACCAACAATGTATCTGCAGTACACACATCTCCCACATTTTCTAGTTCCAACCTCTCCCTGGTGTTTTGTCTCATTCCTATTTCTTTCAAAAACTTTTTTCAAATTTCTACCCATCTTAAAAACAAATTTGGGACTCCCACCTATTTTTTGCACAATATATTGATTACATTTTAACATTTTCTAATTGTTCTTAATCAAGTCCTTGATTCCTTGTGAAGTATAATTATATTGAATCACTAAAACCCTTGTAAAATATTGCTCAACATCACCCCTATTATGTAAAAAGGCTTGTTTAATTTCACCTAGTAAGGGCACATATTTAACACCCTACCCCTCAATGACTTCTAAAGCTACCTCCTCAGTTAAACTCACAGGGTACCCCCTTTCACTGAATAGTTTGGAAACCAATTCTATTTCATCCAAGAGGTCAGTTCTTTCTGAGGTCATCCTAGCTGCCCTGACCATCTGACCTTTCACAATACTTCTCTTTTGTTTCCAAGGGTGTGAACTGGTGTAAGGGAGGTAAGAATTACTAAATGTACTTTTTCTATGTATCCTAGATTTTAACTGTCCTTCAAGCCTATCCACTCTCACATCCAAATAATCAGTCCCAGTCTTGTCATATTTATGTGTAAATCTTAGGAAATTTGTAGTGGTGTTCAAATACTCTATGAAGTGGACTAAAGCATCTTCAGGTCCTTCCCATATAACAAAAATATTGTCCAAAAGCTCCGATGTAATTGAATATATTTCCAATACTCACTGTTTCCCATTTCAAAAGGAATAAATTGGCATATATGGGAGCACAAGCTGCCCTCATAGCTACACCTCTAATCTGTTTAAAGATCTCCCTCTTGAAATAGATGTAGTTATTTTCTAATACCATCCTCATAAGTTCAACAATTATATACACCTCCAAATTAAGTAAGGAGCTTTTCTCATTGAGGATTGCATAAAAAAACTCCAATCATTCCTCAGTCGGAATACATGAAAACAAATCAACTACGTCAATGGTTAAAAAACACATTTCTCTTACATGAATTTCAGGGGTTAAGCTCCACAAAAAGTTCCAGGAGTCTTTTAGTAAGTGTGGGCACTCATCTACAATATGTTTAAGTGAACAATCTAAAAATGTGGCTATAGGGTATGTTTTAGACACTTCTACGTACACACTGGGTCTGTATGGTGGATTGGTGGTACTCATGTATCTTGGGAATACCAAAAAAAAAAAGAAGCTGATCTTGGCTTCTTAATCTGCAGTATTCCACCTATCTGGTGGTCAAGCCTATTTTCCAGTATAAATTCTTCTATTGTCAAATCCAACTTCCTATAAGAAATGTAACTGTGTTGATAGAAACTGGTACATAGACATTAGTGTCATTCAAAATTTTTAGCATCTTACTTGAATAATCAATGGCATTGACCAGAACCATACCACCCCTTTTGTCCGGCTTCATAATATGGAGCTCTTTATTACCTGTCAATCCATCTATTACCTGCTTTTCCCTTCCAGTTATATTGTGTTTATATCCACACTTCCTCCTAAAGCTCTTGTCTGTGCTCAACGTGTAAATATCAGATGCACATACTGCTTCAAAAACCTGTGATGCAGGGTACAAAGGTGGATAATATGTACTTGCCTGCTTAAAGGTGGTGTCCCCCCTATTGTTTTGCTGATCAAATAGTAAAGCAAGATTTAACTTTCTAGTAAATAGTTTTAATTCAATGAGAGCATCACAGACATCAAATCCAGCTGAAGGAACAAATTTAAAACCCTTTTCAAAATGTTAAAAGTGTTCTAGGTTAATTTCTATTCCACTCAAGTTAAAAATCTTAAAGCCATTAAGGGAAAGAGTCACTCCATCTTCACCAACCACTATACCTTCCCCTTCTTTTTGGTCTTCAGTTGGTTCTTCCCTTTCCCCTTGCCTGTTGAAAAATCCTGTTCATTCACATCCTCTTCACCTCCCCATCAGAATGTGCAATGAAGTCTAAACCAACTTTAGGGTCAAAGGAGTTAGGTGTTTTAGGCCCAGTGTACTCAGTGACTTCCACATTATCATCAATTTCACCTAGGGCCTGCACATTGCCACCAACACTAGGTGCTCCCTCACTTGGATTATTATTTAACTGAGTGGACCCATTTTTGTTACCAACATCCGTTATCTCATACACACTTTTCCTATTGAACCTCCCTTTAAATAAGTAAGCCCTATTGTCCTCATATTGTTTTAAATCCCTAATTAACTTTTTTTGTTTCCTTAAAATAACCTCCGCACATTTTCTGTCTACACATACAAAACAATGTTCATAAATATCTTTGTGAAATTCAAACAATAAATCATCTCTGATGGCCTTATTTAACCTTTCTGCTTCTCTTAATAAAAACTCCACTTTCTTTTCAGCATATTTTTTACATTAAGTCCATCATCCTGAAACCACATTCATCAAAAATTTGATTAAACTCTTGAATCATAACATTGTCATATAAAAACCCTTCTGGGTATTTACATACACGCAGCCACTGCGGGACTATATGCTTATTTAAACATTCCTCTAAATAAGCAATGTCTAAATTTACATTTTTTATTTTAAATAATTTGCCCTCTAAGTCTCTTATTCCTGCCTTTAATGAAGCCATTGCAGCAGAACATTCATGGTTAACAGAAATACTCTTGGGTTCCAAATTTCCACCAAATATATTCCCTTTGCTCTTAAACATTTGGACCCAGTCATTTAAATTGTCAAAGCCTATTGCTTCTGAAGTTTGTTCATGAACAGAATAAACTGAGGCCTTAACAGTACCTGAATGCTGGCTAGAAAAAGTTCCTTGATTGCCCATGCTAAGTGCTTCAGTCCACACTCCATTAGATGTAACAGGGCTCATTCTCCTTCTTTCAGTATTAATTTCCACACTAGAGGCCCCAGAAAATAGCGACTGACTTCCAAAGCCAGCCTGGGTTAAAGAAACAAATTCATGAAGCCAGCAGTTGGTTGTTTCATGCCCACCTCTTTTCCTTTGTGTCAACCTGATCGGTTGCTACTCCATTGGCCTGCTCACAAGGGAGTGTACTGCTCGTTTATGTTAGGTTTTCCATTAAGTGAGAGAAGTCATCTTTCAGACTTCTCATTTCAATATTAAGATGAGAAATAGCAGAACACACATCACGCTGCTGCAAACCCAAATTAGAGAGGACCAATGTATTTATTCCTTCCTCCACTCCAGAACACACTCCATCCTCCATGTGTAGTGTAGCCATGTCTAGTACGCCCAGTTCCACTCAAAAACAACTTAGAGCAACAGGACCAACAGGAAATAACCACAAAAGTAGAACCAATGCAAAAAAAGTGGTTTGGACACACCAGAAAATGGCTCACTGATATACAAGTTCCCTTCACTATCCCAATGGTTAGGTAGGTTGAGTCATGACCTCCAGTGTAGTAGGTCCTGCATTTGAGTCCTGAGCAGTAATAATTTTGACATATATTGCTGTGAAACTGTATCAGGTGACTTAAACATTGGTTGAGTTTAAATTAAATAATTGTTACATTTTGAAAAGCTGCACCGTGCTAAGCAGTATTTAAATCTGGTCAACAATTCTTCCCAGTTTGCACATTGCTAAGCTTCACTTAAACATGGACTGTGTGAGTTTGTGCGATGTGGAGTTTTTTTAAAAGTTACAGTGTGATGTGCAAGAGTGGGAATGCAGCTTATTTAAATGGCAATAGATGGGAATTTCACATTACTCCTTGGAGCCTGACTTTGACTGTAGATATAGCTGCTTTCATGGGAAAGGTGTGCACTATAGGGCACAACAGTGGAGTGTGCAGTAGTCCAGGATTTTTATTGGCCTCCTGGTAGACAACTATGGACCCCAGCTGCTGCAGGGAAGCTATCAGGGGTCAGAATATAAGATTGAGACCTGGGATAATTAGGCCAGGGTCCTGACCAGTGCAACTTGTATCCCTCACACTGGTGAACAGTGTTATCACCATTATGACAACCTGTGTCCTAGGAAGAGGGGAACTTTGAATACCCAATCCAAGAGGCTCAGGATGGGTATAACCTACAGATATTTAACTATGTTTTCTAGTATTTTATAAATATACATGCTGAATCTGCACAAAACTGGTATGCATAATGACTTCCTACTCTTACCACAGCTGCAGAAGAGATGGTTTGCAATGTTCAGTCCCATGCAAGGCATTTGGCCAGGATGAGGCAAGTGTTTGATATGTAAGAAAATCAGTAAAGTAATGATATAATGCATAACTTAATAATAAAATAAAGTAAATATAGATATTCCAGTCTTAACAGTCATGTATGAAATACCTGGGATAGCACAGCCATTCATGAATGTGCCAGTGCATATCTGAAATGGTAAAGCAAGTTAAAGCAAGTAAGCATGCAGTACTGTGTAGCATAACCCAACCATCAGTTAATATTGTGGTCTACCCAGATTAAGAGTCAATGTTGTGGTCTGGTCTTTGTCTGAAATATGCTGTAGATTGCACTCAATAAATGAATAGGGTAAACGTGTAAGTTAACAGAAGTCCTAGAGAGCTATCCATGTGTATAAGTGTCAAATTTGAAGCAATATTAATCAATAAAATGTAAAAGGAGTTGGTGCTGTGATAATTATTTTTTTCAAATAAAATGTTCAGTACTCCTGTAGTCACTGTTTGTGGGTTCTAACCCAACACCAGCAACTGATAAATGTAGAATAGTCAATAATGTTTCACCGTATGTCATAAGTAAATGTGTGATACCCAGATTAAAAGTCAATGTTGTGTTCTGCTTATTTTGTCTGACATATACTGTAGGTTGCAGTGAATAAATGAGTAGGATAAATGTGTAAGATAACAAACTCCTACACAGATATGCTTGTTTGGAAATCAAGATTTGAAACAATAAAGCACTGCGAGCATATAAAATAAACCAAGTCGTGTTTTATTTAGATAAGCACTTTCACCACATCACGGTGGCTTCTTCAGTCCTTAGTAACATACATTTATTCAATGTCCACTTATAAAATGTTTCAAATTAAAACATCCAGTGAAACATCTTGTCCCCCCATCATTCATTAATGACATCATCATACCAACTATCTTTAAAGGCATAGCATGCTACTTATAAAAACGCATAAACATTTCAGTACTTCATCCCGATGTATAAAACCTGCCTAACTTACAAGTAGAAATCACCTGGGCAAGCCTCTGGCTTTAAGTCTAGGTTTAATAGAAACCACATCATTAAACCCGGCTCCCTTATCTGCCCTATGTCTTAAAATCCATCTCAATTCTGCCCCTTCAGTCTTATTTTCCACATTACTCAGTCTGTTTCCTGTACAACTTCAATCACCCTAAATTTAAAGTTATGTTCCAATCTTGTATTCAGGACATATTTAGCTATGGCATTATTTTTGTTGCCACTCTTTACACTATACAAGTGTTCTTGTATACATTCCCTAAGGGTACAATCCATTTTCCCTATGTAAAATCTTTGGCAACATACACATCTCGCCATATAGACTATATGTTTAGTGTTACAATCTGCCCTCACATAAAATCTATATTGGTTACCCATGTCAGGATGTATGAATTCCTCTGAATCCATATCTATATGCTCACAGTACCTACACTTCCCACATGGATGTGTCCCTTCTCGCACTTTATTTGTTTAAACTTATCTGGGTAACATAATAATTTTTTCATAGACTGACAATTTTTATAAAAATAACTTGGGTTTGCTCCCACCAACTCTTCCTCCACATACCTACCTGTGCGTTTCATTATGTTTCCCCCCGCTTGCACCCCATTTCACCACTGTCCTATCTCCCCTATTTTTCTTTTCTTAAAGAATTTTTGCATGATGATGACCTACGAGCAGCATTGCTAAGCCATTTTAAAAAGGTGGTATTTTAATATATGTATTTGAAAGTATAATAATCACGTTCAGAATGTACACCTGCACCCTATTTCAAACCCAGTATCATCACACCTGAAAAACATTGCATCAATTCACCAAGCTATGTAATCAGATAACTAGCATGCATTTTAAGCAAAACATAGTAATTGTAATTTTCTCGTCATGAAGGAAATTTACTTGATGTGCTACATCACACAAATCTGCTAAAAGATTAATGGAAAAATAAGAGTTTAACTGGGACTCTGGTAGAGAAATTCATCACTATAACGCCATAAACATAATAATAGATGTAAAAAATAACTGCAAAAAATGCTGAAAAATGACCACAGGTGGCAAGACAAATCCAAGGAACAAAATATAATCCACAGAGATAAGTTTTAATTCATAAAAACAAGTAGTGTAAGTGCTTTCGTCTTGCTTCTGTGAGCAAGACTTCATCAGACAAACAGAACTAATGCAAAATGCAGCTATTTAAAGTGTCACATGCTGAACATCAATTAGCTTCTAAAAGCAAAAGTTGCAAATATTTAAAAACATTTAAATATAAATACAAATATTAAATAAATAAGCAAGCCTGAATAAAACTGTCCAAGAATGAACATGCACACTAAGGATGACCTAATTTAAAAAATATATTATAACAAAACTTTGTTTTAAAAACTGTGCTAAATAATTACTTGATGTGCAAAATGAGCAATTAATTTAAAAGAACTACCCACTAGTAAAATCAAGTATCCACAATTACCCAGCCTGTCAGTTAAGTAATATACTACAAAAAATACAGAGTATAAAAAAATCACAAAAGTAATTCTACTAAAGGTCCAGTGATGTAAACAAACAACAAATGTACAGAAGAAATAATCCATTACCTCTGCGGACTCTTCAGTTTTAAAACACAAGACAAGGAATATACATCATTTAACCCTGGAGCATTGTAGGCATTCAATTTTATTTGCCATAATAATTTGCACAGTTCTAGCTTAATGCTGAGGGGTCCCCCCTGGGATCTTGTTCAATTTGGTCAATCACCCTAAACTTGAAACTGTGCTGGGGGTGTTCATGCACATGCTTAGGCAGTGCATTCTCCAATTTTAACTTCCTGATGCTGTAAATGTGTTCATAAACCCTGTCCTTGAATCTACAATCAGTCTTACCAATGTAGAAACAAGGGCAGAGGTTGCAGGTTGCTAAATAGACCACTCCCTTGGTGGCACAATTAAATCTTTTATTTATGTAATATTTTCTCCCTCTAATAGAGAAGGTAACACCCACCTCCATAAATCAACACTGGGAGCAGCTCTCGCATTTATACATGCCTGGAGCTCTCGCTACTGGGATCTCACCCCTCTGCAACAAACTTTTAAGGTTCTGCCCTCTTCTATAGATAATTCTAGGTCTGGATTCAAGAATAGAAGTCAGATCTGTATCTGAACTAAGTAGAGTCCAATTTTTATACAAAATTTGTCGTACTAACTTAGCATCAATACTGAATGATGTGATAAAAGTCACCTTGGGTCAGTTTGCTTTATATGACTGGCTCTGCTCAACTAAAGATGTCAAAGTGTTGGGGGCTACATGCCTAGTTGAAAGTATTGGACTAAATACTCCATTGTTTCTCTTGTGTTGAACCTCAAATATCATCTCTACTAAAAGCTGGCTAGGGTACTCCCATTTCAGAAACATTCCCCTCAAGGTTTGACATTCCACAAAAAAATTCATCGTCATCAGAAACCATGCGAGCCACCCTCACCAACTGGCCCTTAAGAACAGATTTCTTTTGTTGATAAGGATGACTACTGGTGTAGTGAAGAAAAGAATTGGAGTAAGTGGATTTTCTGTGATACTTAGCTTTGAGCACATGGTTCCCTCTATGTTTATATAAATCCACATCCAGATATGCTATGTTCTCTGTACTTGAACTATGTGTGAAGGACAAAAAATTTGTAGAGGCATTTAAATAATCAATAAACTTGAGAATGTCTTTGATAGAGCCATCAAACATGATGAACACATCATCCAAATACCTAGTGTAATAGTAGATATTGGCACTAAACTCGTTGTTGTTAAAGATGAATTGTTGCTCCCAGTGGGCCGTCACGAGTTTGGCAAAGCTAGCCCCACATGGAGAGCCCTTTACAACACCTGTCTTTTGTAAATAATACCTCCCTCAGAACACAAAATAATTGTTTGTCAAAATTAAAATCCAAAAATTCCTGTACTAGCTCAATTTCTTTTACTGAACTGCTCTTATCCTTCATGAAATTGGAAAGCCATTCAATCCCTATATCCACAGGTGTGACGGTATACAGGTCCTTAATGTCAATGGTCAGAAAAACAATGTGATCCCTGTATTTGAGGACATTGACATTACTTAGAAAGGACCAAGGGTCCTTGCAAATATGGTCCACATGTTCAACCAATTTCTTCAAAACTGTGTCAACGTACTTAGCAATGGGATAAGTAATGGAATTTCTTCCATTCACAATAGGCTGGAGGGGTGGATCCTCTAAGCTCTTGTGAACCTTCAGAATTCCAAAAATTATAGGCGTCAGTGGGGCCAAGTATGACAAATAATTATATAGGTACAATGAAATCCTAGACTCTATGAACAAATAATTCAAACAAATCTTCACTTTCTGTTGTGATTTGTTCATCTCATTCAATGAGGCTAATGTATAATTGTCAGTATTCAACAATCTCAGCATACAATCTCTATAATCTAATTCATCAAAAAACATAAGGCCACCTCCTTTATCTGATGTGACTATTTTAGCATTCTGAAAATATAAGGAATTCAACCTATCCCAGTCTACCTCATTACAATTCAAGCTTTACTGGAAGAAACAGACCTACTACCATCTAAAATATCACGTAAATCCAGTTCACATACACGTTCAAAAGTCGACAAGGCAGGAGGCAAAGTTGGGTTAAATACACTGGGTATTCTGCATTATCTAGCTACTAAGGGTTGGTTCTTAAACATGCTCTCCAAATTTAATTTACATGTGAAGAGTTTTAAATCAATGACTGTCCTTGTTAGATTAGCTCTCTGGTCAGGGACGAAAGTTAAACCATTGGCAAGAAGGTCAGCCAAAGGTGAGTCCACAGTCATGCTTGAATAGTTAAAAATTTTAAAGTCCTGGTTGCTATTAAACAACAGAATACTGTAAGAGCTGGTGTTGACTCTGTCAGAAGCGTTAGCTAGGTTATAGCTAGCCAGAATAGCAACTAACTCTGGGATGACCAGTTCAGTCTCGGGCCCTTCGCATTCAATGACCTCAGGTTGTTGGTCGAATTGGTTTGGAAGCAGCCTCAGTTGTGAAAATTTTGAGAACCATTCTCATGATTCTGAGGGTTGTTGCCAAAATAGGTTCTTTGTTGGGTGAAGCAAAGTCCCGGCTGTTGTTTCTTTGATTGGTGTTGTTACCTTGATTGGCATTAGTGACAATACCCCTTGATGTGTTCTTACTTCTGGTGCTGTTCTGCAATCGTCTGTCCCAACTAGAGCCCTCAGGTTGTTGCTCCCATGGTTCACTTACTGCCTCGGCATAGTTGTATTCATTGGGCTGAACACGTGGTCTACCTGGACCTTGGTTAAATTCAGTACCATTAGAACGAGTTGAGGGATTAAGCCAAACATCGTCATGAAGCATATTTACTTGATGTGCTGCATCATGCAAATCTGCTAAAAGATTAATGGAAAAATAAGTTTTTAACTGGGACTCTGGTAGAGAAATTCATCACAATAAAGCCATAAACATAATAATAGATGTAAGTGAGATATGTGACAGTAGGTGAGTGTTTAATTATATCTACAACATGTAAAAATACACCTTCTAAAAAATTAATGAAAAAATAGGAGTTCAGCTGGGACTCTGGTAGAGAAATGCTTCACTATAAAGCCATGCACATAATAATAGATGTAAGGGAGGTATGTAACAACAGTGAGTCAGAAACTCAATCTGTCAAATGCTTTGAGAAAATTAATTTTTGGTCCAAGTGGTCCTGGGTTCAAATACAGCTGTGTCTAGCATTTCAAATACATCTATGTGTGCATAACCAGTATAAATTCTGATATGTATGACTACCTCATCACCTGTTTATCTACCCAAAGCAGCACAGATGGAATGTCTGCTTCTAAATAATGGAAGCCAAAGGCCTACAGATAGGACCACATTTAAACTATTCCTATTACAACCCTAGAAAGAACATATACTGTCAGGTTATGCATTAGCATGAATTCCCAGAGGATTTTGAAGTATGTAATTCAAGATAACAAGATATGGCATTATTTAAGTTTAAATTTACAGTATAGTACAACAAAATTAACTAAACTAACACTAATAAACAATATTTTTGATGTGTTTAGAAAATTCATTAACACAAATTTAGGTATAAAATTGTGGCATAGATTTTAATTCCATGTACTATTACAAGGAATTTCCCCTGATAAAACACATAGAGAGATTTTTATGGGAAAATCATAACCTATTTTGTTGGTTGCAATGTATTGAAAACCAACAAGCTTTGAACACGTAAAGTATATTGACAACCTATGGCCTATCCTCTAATGACTGGTTGGGTCTTCAGAGTGTCACAGCATCCAATAAGGATTTGTGTAGAATAATACATAACTCATCCTTCAAAACTGTACCAAAAATTATAAACTGGATTTTTGGAATTCTATATAATAATATCCATGTTAAGAATTAATTATCATATCTATGTAACACTTTGTCTATAAGACAGCTCCTAAAGATTACCGCTGGCAATACCTATCTAAAGGGTTTCAAGTATCATTATCAATGGAAGATAAAGCAAGCATTTTATTTCCAGTTAAACTAACTTCTTACTCACAATTCTGGAGGATTTTTCATTGGAAATGTATATAGAAATCCTTTTTGACACCTGAGAAACTCTCAAAAATGAACCCTTCAAACAGCAAGTTATGCTGGAGATGTCATCTGTCCACTAATGCTGACTGGACTAATATTTTTTATGACTGTACTAACATTAAACTATACTGGAATGAGATTAACAAATGTCTTCAAGCTATATATACTGATATATTTGGTTTGACAAAGTATTTAATTTTATTGAATGTTGTTAATAGTAATAGTATGAAGAAAGATGACCTGTATGTGTTGTGGACAATGTTAGCAATAGCCAGGAAATGTATAACTAGAAGATGTAACTCTAATGTAGCACCCACAATGAGGAATTCCTATCCTCACTGAAGAAATGCATACTAATGGAGAGAAGAACTAAAGAGTTAAGAACGTTTCCTAAGCCATCGGTTAATAGTCCGTGGAGGAGAAGTTTGAATTTGATTGATGCCCTACAGATGGAGCCAAACTCTTCCTAACTGTCATAGTTTATATATTAACTTATTATTTAACTACAAATGTTTTTATCATAATCCTTTTTGTCAGGCTGAATGTAAATACTGTAAATAGTTATTGAATGTTATGAATATATTAAATTATTGTGTTACTTCATCAAAATAAAAATCATTTGAGTAAAAAAAAAAAATATATATATAGCCTAGTAAAATCAGACTACAACTCACAATGATTTCCCAGTAATATTACAGACAACAACAGCTTCACATGTAACATGCATACATGGAGGTCATGCTAGAAGCAAGGGTTTCCAACACACATTCCAGATGACTACCATGACATAACCACCATCCAAAATGTAGCTTGATACAGATACCCCACCATGCCCCAGGATTCCCACTCCTCATTTCTTGATACAATGGAAAATATTAGGGTACAACCCAACACCCTAATAATGGGTGATTTCAACTACCCCACCATTAACTGGGAAAACTACTCATGTTCCAACTCTTTTGCTCAACGTTTTCTGGAATTCATAAATTCCAGTGCATTGGATCAGCTTATCTACACACCCACCAGAGGCAGCAATATCCTAGATCTGGTGTTTATCAACATGGGTGACCAGTGTTCCACTCCAAAGGTCAATTCATCGTTGGTCAGATCTGACCACAAGCTAATCACCCTAGCCATCAACATCCCGCCCCCACCCCCCACTAGGGAAACTACCGTAAAAAATTTCTCCAAAGCCAACTTCACGCTTCTTAAGACAGAAGTGGCAAACTTTGCAACACCTATGCAGATGGACAATAGAGGTATGACTGCTAAATCCTGCACAAATGCACTTTACAAACACACGAGTGCATGGATCGTGCTATCCCTAACAAAACCAAGATGTTATTCTCCAAAAAAATGAAGCCAATTTGGTGGTCCCCTGCTATAAACAAATTCTACAACAGAAGAAAGAAACTGTTGCAAAAAAGAGTAAAATCCCATGATTCGAGAAACTCCCTGGTCAGCCTCAGTAAGAATCTGAGATCCCTAATAAAATCCTCCAAAGCTAGTTACGAAAACAAAATTGCCACTGATTCTAAAGACAACCACAAAGCATTCTATAGCTATGTCAATAATCTCAATGGCAACACTCAGATCTGCTCTGAGTTACAGCACAATAGCACTAAATATACAGAACCCACTGATATTGCCAACATCCTGGCAGATAGGTTCAGTGCTAACTTTACCCCCCCTCACCCCCTAAAGGGCCCATCACTATACAGGAAGAATGCAAAGTTCCTGTAATCACAGCTGCACAGGTAAAAACCACACTCTCCAAAGCCAAGAATACAGCATCCATGGGACCTGACAACCTCCCAGGCTGCATTCTACATGAACTACAGAATGAACTGGCACCCCACCTAAGTACCATGTTCAATCATAGCCTCACCTCAGGCTTTGTGCCCACTGAATGGCACACAGTGACGGTTATCCCACTCCACAAAGAGGGAGCCACCACTGACCCTGGGAACTACTGCCCCATTAGCCTGACGAGCTTGGTCTGCAAGGCCATGGAACATATCATCATGGAACTTATAAACAAAGACATTGGTAATCTCCAAACTCTGGACCCCACCCAGTTCAGGTTTGTAAAAGGCAGATCATGTCTCCTAAACCGATAGACTTATTTGAAGCAATCACCAAAGCTGTAGACAAGGGTAAGGTGGTTCACACAGCCGATCTAGATCTTGCCAAGGCTTTCAACACCATCACCCACTCTGGAATTATAGATAAACTCACTAAATTAGGTATAAATCCCTATGTCACAAGATGGGTTGCCAAATGGCTCACTGACAGAACCCACACTTTGAAAGTAGCAGACTCCAAATCTGACTTCAGGCCAGTGACAAGTAGACTACAACAGGGTTCAGTCCTGGGTCCTCTCCTGTTTGGTATCTACTTCTCTGAAGTACAGGCTAACACAGAAGGTTTTTGGCTAACAAAGTTTGCAGATGACTGCAAACTAGGAGCCATAATCAAAAATCCTGATGATGTGGACAACTTACAAAAGGGCCTCACTGAGACAGATGCCTGTTGTCAAAGCCATGGCCTCAAGCTCAATGCCAAAAAGTACATTGTCATCCCTTTTGGTAAAAAACTCTGTACCCATGAACTACCAGATAGGTGGTAGTCTACTTAACACTGAAAGTGTGATAAGAGACCATGGGACACAGGTGGACAGTAGTCTCTCCTTTGATAATCACATCGCCACAGTAGTCAGGAAATCCTTCTATGTGGAACAGCTCATCACAAAAGGTTTCTCATCCAGGAAAAAAGAGGTAATTGTTCCCCTCTATTCATCACTCATTAGACCCATTATAGAGTACAACACCCCTTTTGGTATGTACCTCACAAGTTATCTACAACAACTGGAAAGGCCACAGAAATACCTCACAAAGATGATTAGCAGCCTCAAACAGATGCCCTATGCAGACCATTTAAAAAAACTCCAGCTTTACTCCGTCGCATATCGCCTACTCAGAAGCAATCTCTGCCTAACATACAAAGCTATGTCAAACCCAGAGCTGTTGGGCATGCTCCACTTAAAGAAATCCCAATCCCTCCAAGCTACATGCTCTAGGGACCTAAACCTGGTCACCACAATAATTTTCTTGGATGGCGAAAGCCAGGGTACCTTTTTGGCTAGGCTTATATAGTTCCTAGGGCCAATAGCCTAATACCTACCTATGAACCTATGAACCTATACACATGACTTGGCAGTTGTCCAACTAGTTGACATAATGGCTAACATACTCCATACCTTGTTCTAAGATACACCAAATATGTTGCCTTTTACTCTGTTAATGATACATTTGGCTAACGTACTTATCTTAAACAGATACCTTAATATCCAGTGTGGGGGGGGGGGTTCACTCAATCAGGCTTTGGCTGTACACTAAGGCTGCTACAGGTCCCACAGTTACTCATAAATGTTGTAGTCCTGCACATTCTGCAGCCCCTCTGACTATGCCTATTGCCTGCAAGAGCAGCATTAGCTTCAGCCTGTAGCACAGACATTTGTATGTAAACAGTAGCTGCTACAAATGTTCTCTCTGTGTTGAAGAAATATCTTTACCCCAGTAATTTCCACACGAACATATGAGAAAGGGGATGGAATCTACATTGAGACCTTATATCTTGGTAAGTAGTTGCATGGGATTAACTGATTATACTGCAAATCAGCTGCATAGGCTGCATGCAGCATTCCTGAACCACGGATTGGCTCAGAGGCAATCACCTGCTAATGAGAACCATCTTTAAAAGGAAAACTCCTAGCTAGGGGAGCCATTGTGTATGAGGGTTAGTATGTATGGTTAACTCATTGATGCAATACACATATAGCTGTATCTTTCAAGAGAGGAGTATTGCACTAGCTGTATCTTTCAACAGACGAGTATTGTACTCCATCAGGTATGTAACCATTTTGTTTCCAACATTATGCATATGTTTGCATATACTTAAGGGGAATGTGGATTACATCATTAAGCCTTTCGTAGAACTGTACTGATGACATGCCATTGATCTCCAGCTGTGTACACCTACAGAGAATGTAGAGTATAGCAAAGGTATAATGATGTGTGTTAACTAGGTATACAGGTCTCCTGGATACTTCCTTTGATAGCAGTTGTAATAGTACACTGCTTTTGTTTGGCACTGTTTATACATGTGTTATGGGGGGGGTGTCCAGCTATGGGGCACACTATACTGGACTGTTGCTTTGGGTGTCTGATCATACATGAGTATCTGTCATGGCACAAACAGGAGTAGATCACTATTGCTACTATCCTAGTTGTGTCCACACCCTTTGTAAGTTTGGCACACTGTTGAATCTGAGATGTGTAATCAAGCGGGGAATACTGATAGCCTTGTTTTATTGCTGTATCACTACATACTGTACACCCCCATACATGATCCTGATATGTGTTTTCATTTATTTGTATTTCAGGAGATATCATGCATGCACAATGCTAGACACTTTGCACTGAGGCAGAAAACAACCTTATCACTGAGGCCTTGTGACAAAGCTACCATGTCCTGATGTCCAGAGGGAGGGCAAATAGGCAAGAGCGTACAGCTTTGTGGGACAAACTGGTGCATAACATTAATGCTGTTGGTCACCAGAATCGTACATATGAGCAGGTATGGCATCGTGCCATGGATATGATTCACTCGGCACTCAGACATGCAGTGGACGTGGCGAGGGATCATCAGGTCACTGGTAGTGGACCTGCAGCAGAACAGCCTTTGTCAGCCACAGAAGAATTCCTGGTGAACCTTGCAACATAGGACAGCTCTCAGGCACCCTTCATCCAATATGTTGTGGATGTGAGTGCCACCATTTTCACACAAGGGGAACATCCAGGTATGCTTAGTTGGATCAGCATTGGAATACTGTAGCATTCAGCGTGTCAGGGTGTACATAGTTTTACATGGGTGTCAGGTGTTTTATGGTGGGAGGTTAGCTACAGTTTTAAGTTCATGCATAGATTTTGACCTACATACTTGTTAACATAGCAGCTACTGTAAATGTGAGATATTTGGGCATATTACCCCTGTTATACTGTAACATGCAGTGCTGTTTACATCACCTCTCCCTCAATTTTTTTCATGACTGTCAGGAACAGGAAAAGGGCATGCTCCTACTGCTGGTAAGCACAAAACTGTTTTATCAGAGATGTGGATTTAGTTCCATGTGTCTGCAAAAGTGTCATCCCAGTTCTGCTGTCTGGATTGATGTATTTATGATCACCAACTGTACAGATATTTTCTGACCGTACACAGTTTAGAGTCATACCCATGCCTTATAGGTCTGACCACAGTGATTGATTTGAGAGTATTATCAGGACATTACAGACTGATATAACTGTCAACTGTGCTGAGTTCGGCAGAATGTCAACAGTGTACATAATTTATGTTTTTCTCATGAGATTCTTGTTTAAATAACTTTTGTTTCCAAATAATTACAGATGTGGGTTAGAAAAGACTGTTCTCATGTCCCACTATATGAAATTGGGGGCTATACAAGTCTGTAATAGTGACAGCAGTGTATACAGCTTAACATATACTGCAGGTATGGCCCTAGAGAGCATAGTAGTGCAAACATTAATGAGATGATTTTCCCTTTTTATCACAAGTGACCATGGAGGTTGGTCTTTGTCCGGTTCACAACCTGATGTCATTGTCTCTTCAGACTCTGATGATGATAGTTGCTAAAGTGAGGCACAGCTACGGGTTGCAGGGGCTGAATCTATCACAGAGGTTTACATCCCTCATCCACCCTCATTATCACAGTACACAGCCAGTATGCCTGCCCATACCCAGTCTCCTGTGACCACAGATATTGGACAGCCAGAGGGTGTGGAAATTGAAAAGGGAAGTGTGACTCATGTGGCTTCCGTGACTGTCAACACTGGCCATAGCCAAACAGTTGCCAAGGTTTCACACAGGCAGATTGATAGGGGTGCTCGTAGGTGGCCTGCTATCCCTCCATCACCTGTTACAGGTGTCTCATCACATGTCACTCAACATATGTTTAGGGCCATCATGGAGGCACAGGCACATTCAGAAAGGAACTCCCAATGAATGCTCAAGGTTATGGATGCAGCAGTCTGACATCCAAGATTGCCTTCACCATGTTGCAACACTTGCAAGAGATGCACTTATACAGCCAATTTAGAGGCAAAGCTCTCTCCAACCAAGACTGGAACAGACAGTCAAGAAGAGAAGGTAATAACTTGCAGCACCTCACTCACTTCACACAGACCACCTAAACCAACACCTCCTAAACACACACATAATAAGACCAAGACATATACGGAGGCTCTGAATAAAAATCTAAATCTGCGTAGGCAACAAGAGACCTCCAATGCAGACACACAAGCAACCACCTCCCACCAACACACCCCAGACAACACATAGCCCACAAACTCGGTGTGCCACACAACCACGGCCCGTAAGGCAAAACAACATACCCAACACACTAGTGATAGGTGACTCGATATTCAGGCACACCGACATCCTACTAACTAGGCTGGACAAAGAGAAGGTTACTGTCAGCTGCTTGTCTGGTGTCAGAATCCGCCACATAATGCATGCACTCAGGTCACTACAAGGCAAGTACAAACATGACTCTGTCATTGTCCATGTTGGTGTAAATGACATGAGACATACTTCCCTGGACTACATGAAAAGAGACATGGAAGAGCTCTCCAATCTTGAGCCCAGGCAGGTATGACCCTAGCCTTGAGTAGCATCCTGCCTTCACCAAGAATGATACCACAGTACAAGGATAAGATGATCAACTTCAACAATTGGCTATGCTTCTGGTGTCATTCAAAGGAGATCTAGTATCTGTCTGCTTGGGATGACATGCTTGACAGGCCACAGTGCTTCACCAGAGATGACTTGCACCTGTCATCCCTGGGATTCAGGATATTGACCAAGGCTCTTGCCACACCCATAGTGCCATTTTTAGGTAAGGCTCAAAAGACAAACCCACCACCATAAGAACTACAGGTGACAAGAAAATGAGGGCAATGCTGCTCAGTGCTAGGAGTCTAAACCTCAAACTGCACTCATTCAAGGTACTCCGCAAAATGGAGAACATCGATCTGTGCAGTAACTGAGACCTGGTTCAAGGCTCCTGAGAGCACCTCAGCACTACCAGGATATAATTCATACCACACATTTCGGACACAAAACCCAGACCAAAACAAGAAGGGTTGAGGTGTGTCCATATTCATCAAGGACATTCACACCTCCAGGCTAGTTGCAAAACACGATGCCTCTGAGATCATCCAAGTGCAACTAACCCTGGGCAAAAATGCATTCCAAATTGTAGCTTGTTATAGATCCCCCACCATGACCCAGGACCCTCACTCCTCATTCCTGGGGACATTGTAGCTTGTTATAGATCACCCACCATGACCCAGGACCCTCACTCCTTATTCCTGGGGACATTGTAGCTTGTTATAGACCCCCACCATGACCCAGGACCCTCACTCCTCATTCCTGGGGACATTGTAGCTTGTTATAGATCCCCACCATGACCCAGGACCCTCACTCCTTGTTCCTGGGGACATTGTAGCTTGTTATAGATCCCCACCATGACCCAGGACCCTCACTCCTCGTTCCTGGGGACATTGTAGCTTGTTATAGATCCCCACCATGACCCAGGACCCTCACTCCTCGTTCCTGGGGACATTGTAGCTTGTTATAGATCCCCCACCATGACCCAGGACCCTCACTCCTCATTCCTGGGGACATTGTAGCTTGTTATAGATCCCCACCATGACCCAGGACCCTCACTCCTCGTTCCTGGGGACATTGTAGCTTGTTATAGATCCCCACCATGACCCAGGACCCTCACTCCTCGTTCCTGGAGACATTGTAGCTTGTTATAGATCCCCACCATGACCCAGGACCCTCACTCCTCATTCCTGGGGACATTGTAGCTTGTTATAGATCCCCACCATGACCCAGGACCCTCACTCCTCGTTCCTGGGGACATTGTAGCTTGTTATAGATCCCCACCATGACCCAGGACCCTCACTCCTCGTTCCTGGGGACATTGTAGCTTGTTATAGATCCCCACCATGACCCAGGACCCTCACTCCTCATTCCTGGGGACATTGTAGCTTGTTATAGATCCCCACCATGACCCAGGACCCTCACTCCTCATTCCTGGGGACATTGTAGCTTGTTATAGATCCCCACCATGACCCAGGACCCTCACTCCTCATTCCTGGGGACATTGTAGCTTGTTATAGATCCCCCACCATGACCCAGGACCCTCACTCCTCGTTCCTGGGGACATTGTAGCTTGTTATAGATCCCCACCATGACCCAGGACCCTCACTCCTCATTCCTGGGGACATTGTAGCTTGTTATAGATCCCCACCATGACCCAGGACCCTCACTCCTCATTCCTGGGGACATTGTAGCTTGTTATAGATCCCCACCATGACCCAGGACCCTCACTCCTCATTCCTGGGGACATTGTAGCTTGTTATAGATCCCCCACCATGACCCAGGACCCTCACGCCTCATTCCTGGGGACATTGTAGCTTGTTATAGATCCCCACCATGACCCAGGACCCTCACTCCTCGTTCCTGGGGACATTGTAGCTTGTTATAGATCCCCACAATGACCCAGGACCCTCATTCCTCATTCCTGGGGACATTGTAGCTTGTTATAGATCCCCACCATGACCCAGGACCCTCACTCCTCATTCCTGGGGACATTGTAGCTTGTTATAGATCCCCACCATGACCCAGGACCCTCACTCCTCATTCCTGGGGACATTGTAGCTTGTTATAGATCCCCACCATGAGCCAGGACCCTCACTCCTCATTCCTGGGGACATTGTAGCTTGTTATAGATCCCCACCATGACCCAGGACCCTCACTCCTCGTTCCTGGGGACATTGTAGCTTGTTATAGATCCCCACCATGACCCAGGACCCTCACTCCTCATTCCTGGGGACATTGTAGCTTGTTATAGATCCCCACCATGACCCAGGACCCTCACTCCTCATTCCTGGGGACATTGTAGCTTGTTATAGATCCCCACCATGACCCAGGACCCTCACTCCTCATTCCTGGGGACATTGTAGCTTGTTATAGATCCCCACCATGACCCAGGACCCTCACTCCTCATTCCTGGGGACATTGTAGCTTGTTATAGATCCCCACCATGACCCAGGACCCTCACTCCTCATTCCTGGGGACATTGTAGCTTGTTATAGATCCCCACCATGACCCAGGACCCTCACTCCTCATTCCTGGGGACATTGTAGCTTGTTACAGATCCCCACCATGACCCAGGACCCTCACTCCTCGTTCCTGGGGACATTGTAGCTTGTTATAGATCCCCACCATGACCCAGGACCCTCACTCCTCGTTCCTGGGGACATTGTAGCTTGTTATAGATCCCCACCATGACCCAGGACCCTCACTCCTCATTCCTGGGGACATTGTAGCTTGTTATAGATCCCCACCATGACCCAGGACCCTCACTCCTCATTCCTGGGGACATTGTAGCTTGTTATAGATCCCCACCATGACCCAGGACCCTCACTCCTCATTCCTGGGGACATTGTAGCTTGTTATAGATCCCCACCATGACCCAGGACCCTCACTCCTCATTCCTGGGGACATTGTAGCTTGTTATAGATCCCCACCATGACCCAGGACCCTCACTCCTCATTCCTGGGGACATTGTAGCTTGTTATAGATCCCCACCATGACCCAGGACCCTCACTCCTCATTCCTGGGGACATTGTAGCTTGTTATAGATCCCCACCATGACCCAGGACCCTCACCCTCATTCCTGGGGACATTGTAGCTTGTTATAGATCCCCACCATGACCCAGGACCCTCACTCCTCATTCCTGGGGACATTGTAGCTTGTTATAGATCCCCACCATGACCCAGGACCCTCACTCCTCATTCCTGGGGACATTGTAGCTTGTTATAGATCCCCACCATGACCCAGGACCCTCACTCCTCATTCCTGGGGACATTGTAGCTTGTTATAGATCCCCACCATGACCCAGGACCCTCACTCCTCATTCCTGGGACATTGTAGCTTGTTATAGATCCCCACCATGACCCAGGACCCTCACTCCTCATTCCTGGGGACATTGTAGCTTGTTATAGATCCCCCACCATGACCCAGGACCCTCACTCCTCATTCCTGGGGACATTGTAGCTTGTTATAGATCCCCACCATGACCCAGGACCCTCACTCCTCATTCCTGGGGACATTGTAGCTTGTTATAGATCCCCACCATGACCCAGGACCCTCACTCCTCATTCCTGGGGACATTGTAGCTTGTTATAGATCCCCACCATGACCCAGGACCCTCACTCCTCGTTCCTGGGGACATTGTAGCTTGTTATAGATCCCCCACCATGACCCAGGACCCTCACTCCTCATTCCTGGGGACATTGTAGCTTGTTATAGATCCCCACCATGACCCAGGACCCTCACTCCTCGTTCCTGGGGACATTGTAGCTTGTTATAGATCCCCACCATGACCCAGGACCCTCACTCCTCATTCCTGGGGACATTGTAGCTTGTTATAGATCCCCACCATGACCCAGGACCCTCACTCCTCGTTCCTGGGGACATTGTAGCTTGTTATAGATCCCCACCATGACCCAGGACCCTCACTCCTCGTTCCTGGGGACATTGTAGCTTGTTATAGATCCCCACCATGACCCAGGACCCTCACTCCTCATTCCTGGGGACATTGTAGCTTGTTATAGATCCCCACCATGACCCAGGACCCTCACTCCTCGTTCCTGGGGACATTGTAGCTTGTTATAGATCCCCACCATGACCCAGGACCCTCACTCCTCATTCCTGGGGACATTGTAGCTTGTTATAGATCCCCACCATGACCCAGGACCCTCACTCCTCATTCCTGGGGACATTGTAGCTTGTTATAGATCCCCACCATGACCCAGGACCCTCACTCCTCATTCCTGGGGACATTGTATCTTGTTATAGATCCCCCACCATGACCCAGGACCCTCACTCCTCATTCCTGGGGACATTGTAGCTTGTTATAGATCCCCACCATGACCCAGGACCCTCACTCCTCGTTCCTGGGGACATTGTAGCTTGTTATAGATCCCCACCATGACCCAGGACCCTCACTCCTCGTTCCTGGGGACATTGTAGCTTGTTATAGATCCCCACCATGACCCAGGACCCTCACTCCTCATTCCTGGGGACATTGTAGCTTGTTATAGATCCCCACCATGACCCAGGACCCTCAGCTCTTGTTCCTGGGGACATTGTAGCTTGTTATAGATCCCCACCATGACCCAGGACCCTCACTCCTCATTCCTGGGGACATTGTAGCTTGTTATAGATCCCCCACCATGACCCAGGACCCTCACTCCTCGTTCCTGGGGACATTGTAGCTTGTTATAGATCCCCACCATGACCCAGGACCCTCACTCCTCGTTCCTGGGGACATTGTAGCTTGTTATAGATCCCCACCATGACCCAGGACCCTCACTCCTCATTCCTGGGGACATTGTAGCTTGTTATAGATCCCCACCATGACCCAGGACCCTCACTCCTCATTCCTGGGGACATTGTAGCTTGTTATAGATCCCCACCATGACCCAGGACCCTCTCCTCATTCCTGGAGACATTGTAGCTTGTTATAGATCCCCACCATGACCCAGGACCCTCACTCCTCATTCCTGGGGACATTGTAGCTTGTTATAGATCCCCACCATGACCCAGGACCCTCACTCCTCGTTCCTGGGGACATTGTAGCTTGTTATAGATCCCCACCATGACCCAGGACCCTCACTCCTCGTTCCTGGGGACATTGTAGCTTGTTATAGATCCCCACCATGACCCAGGACCCTCACTCCTCATTCCTGGGACATTGTAGCTTTTTATAGATCCCCACCATGACCCAGGACCCTCACTCCTCATTCCTGGGGACATTGTAGCTTGTTATAGATCCCCACCATGACCCAGGACCCTCACTCCTCGTTCCTGGGGACATTGTAGCTTGTTATAGATCCCCACCATGACCCAGGACCCTCACTCCTCGTTCCTGGGGACATTGTAGCTTGTTATAGATCCCCACCATGACCCAGGACCCTCACTCCTCGTTCCTGGGGACATTGTAGCTTGTTATAGATCCCCACCATGACCCAGGACCCTCACTCCTCATTCCTGGGGACATTGTAGCTTGTTATAGATCCCCACCATGACCCAGGACCCTCACTCCTCGTTCCTGGGGACATTGTAGCTTGTTATAGATCCCCACCATGACCCAGGACCCTCACTCCTCATTCCTGGGGACATTGTAGCTTGTTATAGATCCCCACCATGACCCAGGACCCTCACTCCTCATTCCTGGGGACATTGTAGCTTGTTATAGATCCCCACCATGACCCAGGACCCTCACTCCTCATTCCTGGGGACATTGTAGCTTGTTATAGATCCCCACCATGACCCAGGACCCTCACTCCTCATTCCTGGGGACATTGTAGCTTGTTATAGATCCCCACCATGACCCAGGACCCTCACTCCTCGTTCCTGGGGACATTGTAGCTTGTTATAGATCCCCACCATGACCCAGGACCCTCACTCCTCATTCCTGGGGACATTGTAGCTTGTTATAGATCCCCACCATGACCCAGGACCCTCACTCCTCATTCCTGGGGACATTGTAGCTTGTTATAGATCCCCACCATGACCCAGGACCCTCACTCCTCGTTCCTGGGGACATTGTAGCTTGTTATAGATCCCCACCATGACCCAGGACCCTCACTCCTCATTCCTGGGGACATTGTAGCTTGTTATAGATCCCCACCATGACCCAGGACCCTCACTCCTCATTCCTGGGGACATTGTAGCTTGTTATAGATCCCCCACCATGACCCAGGACCCTCACTCCTCGTTCCTGGGGACATTGTAGCTTGTTATAGATCCCCACCATGACCCAGGACCCTCACTCCTCATTCCTGGGGACATTGTAGCTTGTTATAGATCCCCACCATGACCCAGGACCCTCACTCCTCATTCCTGTAGCTTGTTATAGATCCCCCACCATGACCCAGGACCCTCACTCCTCGTTCCTGTAGCTTGTTATAGATCCCCCACCATGACCCAGGACCCTCACTCCTCGTTCCTGGGGACATTGTAGCTTGTTATAGATCCCCACCATGACCCAGGACCCTCACTCCTCATTCCTGGGGACATTGTAGCTTGTTATAGATCCTCACCATGACCCAGGACCCTCACTCCTCATTCCTGGGGACATTGTAGCTTGTTATAGATCCCCACCATGACCCAGGACCCTCACTCCTCGTTCCTGGGGACATTGTAGCTTGTTATAGATCCCCACCATGACCCAGGACCCTCACTCCTCATTCCTGGGGACATTGTAGCTTGTTATAGATCCCCACCATGACCCAGGACCCTCACTCCTCATTCCTGGGGACATTGTAGCTTGTTATAGATCCCCACCATGACCCAGGACCCTCACTCCTCGTTCCTGGGGACATTGTAGCTTGTTATAGATCCTCACCATGACCCAGGACCCTCACTCCTCATTCATGGGGACATTGTAGCTTGTTATAGATCCCCACCATGACCCAGGACCCTCACTCCTCCTCATTCCTGGGGACATTGTAGCTTGTTATAGATCCCCCCATGACCCAGGACCCTCACTCCTCATTCCTGGGGACATTGTAGCTTGTTATAGATCCCCACCATGACCCAGGACCCTCACTCCTCGTTCCTGGGGACATTGTAGCTTGTTATAGATCCCCACCATGACCCAGGACCCTCACTCCTCATTCCTGGGGACATTGTAGCTTGTTATAGATCCCCACCATGACCCAGGACCCTCACTCCTCGTTCCTGGGGACATTGTAGCTTGTTATAGATCCCCACCATGACCCAGGACCCTCACTCCTCGTTCCTGGGGACATTGTAGCTTGTTATAGATCCCCACCATGACCCAGGACCCTCACTCCTCGTTCCTGGGGACATTGTAGCTTGTTATAGATCCCCACCATGACCCAGGACCCTCACTCCTCATTCCTGGGGACATTGTAGCTTGTTATAGATCCCCCCATGACCCAGGACCCTCACTCCTCATTCCTGGGGACATTGTAGCTTGTTATAGATCCCCACCATGACCCAGGACCCTCACTCCTCGTTCCTGGGGACATTGTAGCTTGTTATAGATCCCCACCATGACCCAGGACCCTCACTCCTCGTTCCTGGGGACATTGTAGCTTGTTATAGATCCCCACCATGACCCAGGACCCTCACTCCTCGTTCCTGGGGACATTGTAGCTTGTTATAGATCCCCACCATGACCCAGGACCCTCACTCCTCGTTCCTGGGGACATTGTAGCTTGTTATAGATCCCCACCATGACCCAGGACCCTCACTCCTCGTTCCTGGGGACATTGTAGCTTGTTATAGATCCCCACCATGACCCAGGACCCTCACTCCTCATTCCTGGGGACATTGTAGCTTGTTATAGATCCCCACCATGACCCAGGACCCTCACTCCTCGTTCCTGGGGACATTGTAGCTTGTTATAGATCCCCACCATGACCCAGGACCCTCACTCCTCGTTCCTGGGGACATTGTAGCTTGTTATAGATCCCCACCATGACCCAGGACCCTCACTCCTCATTCCCGGGGACATTGTAGCTTGTTATAGATCCCCACCATGACCCAGGACCCTCACTCCTCGTTCCTGGGGACATTGTAGCTTGTTATAGATCCCCACCATGACCCAGGACCCTCACTCCTCATTCCTGGGGACATTGTAGCTTGTTATAGATCCCCACCATGACCCAGGACCCTCACTCCTCGTTCCTGGGGACATTGTAGCTTGTTATAGATCCCCACCATGACCCAGGACCCTCACTCCTCGTTCCTGGGGACATTGTAGCTTGTTATAGATCCCCACCATGACCCAGGACCCTCACTCCTCGTTCCTGGGGACATTGTAGCTTGTTATAGATCCCCACCATGACCCAGGACCCTCACTCCTCATTCCTGGGGACATTGTAGCTTGTTATAGATCCCCACCATGACCCAGGACCCTCACTCCTCGTTCCTGGGGACATTGTAGCTTGTTATAGATCCCCACCATGACCCAGGACCCTCACTCCTCGTTCCTGGGGACATTGTAGCTTGTTATAGATCCCCCACCATGACCCAGGACCCTCACTCCTCGTTCCTGGGGACATTGTAGCTTGTTATAGATCCCCACCATGACCCAGGACCCTCACTCCTCGTTCCTGGAGACATTGTAGCTTGTTATAGATCCCCACCATGACCCAGGACCCTCACTCCTCGTTCCTGGGGACATTGTAGCTTGTTATAGATCCCTCACCATAACCCAGGACCCTCACTCCTCGTTCCTGGGGACATTGTAGCTTGTTATAGATCCCCACCATGACCCAGGACCCTCACTCCTCATTCCTGGGGACATTGTAGCTTGTTATAGATCCGCACCATGACCCAGGACCCTCACTCCTCGTTCCTGGGGAGATTGTAGCTTGTTATAGATCCCCCACCATGACCCAGGACCCTCACTCCTCATTCCCGGGGACATTGTAGCTTGTTATAGATCCCCCACCATGACCCAGGACCCTCACTCCTCATTCCTGGAGACATTGTAGCTTGTTATAGATCCCCACCATGACCCAGGACCCTCACTCCTCGTTCCTGGGGACATTGTAGCTTGTTATAGATCCCCACCATGACCCAGGACCCTCACTCCTCATTCCTGGGGACATTGTAGCTTGTTATAGATCCCCACCATGACCCAGGACCCTCACTCCTCGTTCCTGGGGACATTGTAGCTTGTTATAGATCCCCACCATGACCCAGGACCCTCACTCCTCGTTCCTGGAGACATTGTAGCTTGTTATAGATCCCCACCATGACCCAGGACCCTCACTCCTCGTTCCTGGGGACATTGTAGCTTGTTATAGATCCCCACCATGACCCAGGACCCTCACTCCTCGTTCCCGGGGACATTGTAGCTTGTTATAGATCCCCACCATGACCCAGGACCCTCACTCCTCATTCCTGGAGACATTGTAGCTTGTTATAGATCCCCACCATGACCCAGGACCCTCACTCCTCGTTCCTGGGGACATTGTAGCTTGTTATAGATCCCCACCATGACCCAGGACCCTCACTCCTCGTTCCTGGGGACATTGTAGCTTGTTATAGATCCCCACCATGACCCAGGACCCTCACTCCTCATTCCTGGGGACATTGTAGCTTGTTATAGATCCCCACCATGACCCAGGACCCTCACTCCTCGTTCCTGGAGACATTGTAGCTTGTTATAGATCCCCACCATGACCCAGGACCCTCACTCCTCGTTCCTGGGGACATTGTAGCTTGTTATAGATCCCCACCATGACCCAGGACCCTCACTCCTCATTCCTGGAGACATTGTAGCTTGTTATAGATCCCCACCATGACCCAGGACCCTCACTCCTCATTCCTGGGGACATTGTAGCTTGTTATAGATCCCCACCATGACCCAGGACCCTCACTCCTCGTTCCTGGGGACATTGTAGCTTGTTATAGATCCCCACCATGACCCAGGACCCTCACTCCTCATTCCTGGAGACATTGTAGCTTGTTATAGATCCCCACCATGACCCAGGACCCTCACTCCTCGTTCCTGGGGACATTGTAGCTTGTTATAGATCCCACACCATGACCCAGGACCCTCACTCCTCATTCCTGGAGACATTGTAGCTTGTTATAGATCCCCACCATGACCCAGGACCCTCACTCCTCATTCCTGGGGACATTGTAGCTTGTTATAGATCCCCACCATGACCCAGGACCCTCACTCCTCGTTCCTGGGGACATTGTAGCTTGTTATAGATCCCCACCATGACCCAGGACCCTCACTCCTCATTCCTGGGACATTGTAGCTTGTTATAGATCCCCACCATGATCTAGGACCCTCACTCCTCGTTCCTGGGGACATTGTAGCTTGTTATAGATCCCCACCATGACCCAGGACCCTCACTCCTCGTTCCTGGGGACATTGTAGCTTGTTATAGATCCCCACCATGACCCAGGACCCTCACTCCTCGTTCCTGGGGACATTGTAGCTTGTTATAGATCCCCACCATGACCCAGGACCCTCACTCCTCGTTCCTGGGGACATTGTAGCTTGTTATAGATCCCCACCATGACCCAGGACCCTCACTCCTCGTTCCTGGGGACATTGTAGCTTGTTATAGATCCCCACCATGACCCAGGACCCTCACTCCTCGTTCCTGGGGACATTGTAGCTTGTTATAGATCCCCACCATGACCCAGGACCCTCACTCCTCGTTCCTGGGGACATTGTAGCTTGTTATAGATCCCCACCATGACCCAGGACCCTCACACCTCGTTCCTGGGGACATTGTAGCTTGTTATAGATCCCCACCTTGACCCAGGACCCTCACTCCTCATTCCTGGAGACATTGTAGCTTGTTATAGATCCCCACCATGACCGAGGACCCTCACTCCTCATTACTGGTGACATTGTAGCTTGTTATAGATCCCCACCATGACCCAGGACCCTCACTCCTCGTTCCTGGGGACATTGTAGCTTGTTATAGATCCCCACCATGACCCAGGACCCTCACTCCTCGTTCCTGGGGACATTGTAGCTTGTTATAGATCCCCACCATGACCCAGGACCCTCACTCCTCATTCCTGGGGACATTGTAGCTTGTTATAGATCCCCCACCATGACCCAGGACCCTCACTCCTCATTCCTGGGGACATTGTAGCTTGTTATAGATCCCCACCATGACCCAGGACCCTCACTCCTCGTTCCTGGGGACATTGTAGCTTGTTATAGATCCCCCACCATGACCCAGGACCCTCACACCTCGTTCCTGGGGACATTGTAGCTTGTTATAGACCCCCCACCATGACCCAGGACCCTCACTCCTCATTCCTGTGGACATTGTAGCTTGTTATAGATCCCCCACCATGACCCAGGACCCTCACTCCTCATTCCTGGGGACATTGTAGCTTGTTATAGATCCCCCACCATGACCCAGGACCCTCACTCCTCATTCATGGGGACATTGTAGCTTGTTATAGATCCCCCACCATGACCCAGGACCCTCACTCCTCGTTCCTGGGGACATTGTAGCTTGTTATAGATCCCCCACCATGACCCAGGACCCTCACTCCTTGTTCTTGGAGACATTGTAGCTTGTTATAGATCCCCACCATGACCCAGGACCCTCACTCCTCATTCCTGGGGACATTGTAGCTTGTTATAGATCCCCACCATGACCCAGGACCCTCACTCCTCATTCCTGGGGACATTGTATCTTGTTATAGATCCCCCACCATGATCATGGACCCTCACTCCTCGTTCTTGGAGACATTGTAGCTTGTTATAGATCCCCCACCATGACCCAGGACCCTCACTCCTCGTTCCTGGGGACATTGTAGCTTGTTATAGATCCCCCACCATGACCCAGGACCCTCACTCCTCATTCCTGGAGACATTGTAGCTTGTTATAGATCCCTCACCATGACCCAGGCCCTCACTCCTCATTCCTGGGGACACTGGAAAAAATGAGTGTCCAACCAAATACCATAATAATGGGCAATTTCAACTACCATAATGTAAACTGGGAAAACTACTCTTGTACTAATCCCCTTGCTCAATTCCTGGAATTTATAACTTCTAGTGCCCTGTATCAACTTGTCAACACCCCTACCAGGGGCAATAATATTCTGGACCTAGTCATTACCAACATGGGTGACCGGTGCTCAACACCCGAGATCAACTCCTTGCTTGTTAGATCAGACCATAAACTAATCACCCTAGATATCCACATCCCGACCCCACCCCCACACAAGGAAACCATTGTAAAAATTGTCTCCAAAGCGAACTTCACACTGCTCAAAACGGAGATGGCTAACTTTGCGACACCCCTGCAGATGGATAACACAGTCAATACAGTCATGACTGCTGAATCCTACACAAATGCACTCTACAAGCACCTGCATGAGTGCATGGATCGTGCTATCCCCAACAAAACCAAGATGCTATCCTCCAAAAAAAGGAATCTGATCTGGTGGACTCCCACCATTAACAAACTCTACAATAGAAGGAAGAAACTGTTGTGAAACAGAGAAAAAACCCAGGAATGGAGGAACTCCCTGATGGGCCTCAGTAAAAAACTAAGAGCTCTCATAAAATCATCCAAAGTTAATTTTGAAAGACAAATTGCCACATATTCCAAAGACAACCACAAGGCATTCTTTAGCTATGTCAGGAATCTCCGTGGCAACACCCAGATCTGCACTGAGCTACAACAGAATGGCTCAAAATATACAGAGCCAACTGATATTGCCAACATCTTGGAAGATAGGTTCAGTGCAAACTTTACTCCCTCCTCACCCCCCTAAAGGGTCTATAACTATACCAGATGATTGTAGAGCCCCATCAATCACAAACATGCAGGTAGAAATGGCACTCTCTAAAGCCAAAAATATAGCATCCATGGGACTGGACAACATCCCGGGCTGCATCTTACATGAACTCCAAAATGAACTAGCCCCCTACCTAAAATCCATGTTCAATCACAGCCTTACCATAGGCTATGTGCCCACTGAATGGTGCACAGCAATGGTTATCCCACTCCACAAAGGAGGAGCCACCACAGACCCCCGGAACTATCAACCTATTAGCCTGACAAGCCTGGTCTACAAAGCCATAGAGTGTATCATCATGGAACTCATAAATAAAGACACTGGTAACCTCCAAACTTTGGATGCTACCCAATTCAGATTTGTGAAGGGTAGAACATGTCTCCTAAACCTGGTAGACTTTTTTGAAACAGTTACCAAAGCCATAGACGAGGGCAAAGTGGTCCACACAGCCTACCTGGACTTCGCTAAAGCCTTCAACACTATCCTGCATTCAGGAATCATAGATGAACTCATCAACCTTAACATAAACCCTTAAGCCACGAGATGTGTGGCCAACTGGCTCATGGATAGAGCCCACATGGTGAGAGTTACAGACTCCAAATCTGACTCCAAACCAGTGACAAGTGGAGTGCCCCAGGGTTCAGTCTTGGGACCTCTCCTGTTCGGTATATACTTTTCCAAAGTACAAGCGAACACTGAGGGTCTATGTCTAACCAAGTTCACAGATGACTGCAAACTGGATCCCATTATCAATTCCCCTGCTGATGTAGACATCATGCAAAAGAGCCTCACTGTGACAGACACCTGGTGCCAAAATCATGGCCTCAGGCTAAATACCAAAAAGTGCATTGTTATCTCCTTTAGTAAAAGCATGGTACCCATAAATTACTAAATAGGGGAAGCTCACTTAACACAGAAAGTGTGATAAGAGATCTTGGGACCCAAGTCGATAGTAACTTCTCCTTTGATAACTAAATTGCCACAGTGGTCAGAAAATCATTTTACGTGGCCCACCTAATCACAAAAGGGTTCGCATCTAGAAAAAAGGAAGTCATCATCCCCCTCTACTCATCACTTATCAGACCCCTGATGAATACAATGCCCCATTTGGGATGTACCTCACAAGACACCTACAACAACTGGAGAGGCCCCAAAAGTACCTCACCAAGAGGATTGCTCTCTCAAACATTTGCCCTTTGCCGACCGGTTCAGGAAACTCCAACTCTACTCAGTCACATGCCACTTACTCCAAGGAGATCTCTGTCTGACATACAAAGCCATGTCAAACCCATTAATGATGGACATGCTCCACTTAAAGAAATCCCAATCTCCCCGAGCTACATGCTCTAGGGACCTAAACCTCACCACAACAATAAATATGACATGCTGGAGGGATAGATTCTTGTCCCAGAGACTTCCTATGCTCTGGAACAAAATTCCCATCCACATCAAGCAGAGCTCATCATTAGCACTCTTCAAGAAAAACCTTGATAAATGGATGGGTGATAGGAAATTCACCCCTGGAATCATGTCTGGGGCTCTGCTTGATAGAGGGGCGGGAATTTAACACTACATGGGTGGTGAAAGCCAATACATTGTTGGCTAGGCTTACTTTGGCCCTCAGGCGGGTAGCCTAGTACCTACCTATGAACCCTGGAATAGTTAAGTGACACAGTGGAAAGATTTTGGTCTGAGGCAGAGTGCACACTATCTGTCATGAACGCATGTCTGTGATGGAATGTTTGGTTGGAGTTGCATTGGCCTCATGGATATAACTCACCAACTACATCTGCTGAGAGTCAACATGGCTGTGCACAACCACGCTCCCATAGTGGCAGTACATACAGAGCTCCAGAGGGGAGTATGTTGCCCACACCTAGAAGTTGCAGGCCATGGGCTTGTGGTCCTGTACATTCCCATAGAGGACATATTCCCAGCAGACAGCTCTCACCCTCAGGTAGTAGCCCAGCATCTGACCTTGGGTGTGGATGTGCCAGGGCAACTCCTGGCAGAGACAGTTCACAGTCAGTTCTACCTTGCACAGCTCACAGCTGTCCAATACATAGACATTTAGGGCTAACACTGAGCTTGGCTGTCTTCACACAGACACTCACACACCACTGTTACATTCAGGTCACTTACAGACACACACACCACATTTCCATGGTCCATCTTGCCTGCTTGACTTCCTGATTCACACACATGATTGCCAACCTGTTGGTTCAGCCTAGGCCTCCTGCACCCCCACACAACACCCTGTGCAAGGGATGATACCTGTGCCACATCCCTATTATCTTTATCATGGATGCAGGGAAATAAAGCTGTGTGTCTGATGCACAGGGTGACTATTTACATTAATATGAATTTGTTTCATCCATTGTTGCTTTGGACATGCTACTTGTACTGGCTAGTTACAGATATTGTACGTTACCATTTATGAGTATACCATAATAATTTGTGTACGTTACAATGTATGCTGTTGTAATGGCTGTGTAGTCACACAATGAAAGGTGTCCCATGGAAAGGTTTACATTTCCCTTTCAGGATTGTGTAGGATATACCTATGGCTACACATCTGCAATCAGACCATCGATGTCTGAGCACAGGATTGAATTTCAGCACAGAAGAAAAATGTCATCAGAAAGGTAAAACAGTATAGGTTCAAGGGTTCATAGGTTCATATGTGTTTATTAGACTAATGAACACAAGGACTTCCTTAAGCCTAGTCATGCATCCCTAAACTCTGACAAGGCATGATACCCACTGATAAGTGTATGCTGGGTTTTGGGAGCTGAAACATCTACAAGTTGTGGAGTGGTAGATGAACCATCTACAATTTCCCTGTGTCCATTAGAGATATTGGTCTTAAACCAGGTATAATTGTCCTGTTCTCCATCCAATTCTGTTACTTGCACTTCATGGGTTCATAGGTTCATAGGTTGGTACTAGGCTATTGGCCCTAGGGCCTATACAAGCCTAGCCATAACAATTCCTTGGCTATTTCTTCCCACAGTATTTACTTCCCTGTACCCCTGTCTAGCAGGGCAGCTGACATGGTGAATTTCCTATCTCCCATCCAATCATCAAGGTTCCTTTTGAAGAGGGCCAAAGAGGTGCTCTGCTTGACTTGATTTGCTTTAGGACAGAACTCATCTTCACATGGAAGTGGAGCCTGTTCCGTATAGGGTTTAGTCTCCGGGTTACATACCTATCTCTCCAGCATGTCCTATTTATACCACAGGTAAGATGTAGGTCTGTAGAACAGGCAAATCTGGTCTTATTTTTTTTTTGTGGATTGCAGGAGGTCCACAGTGATGTCTGATACTGTCCTGTATGGCAGGTATACACCTCCTTTCCAAAGCATGAAGGAGACAGAATACACAGATAGGGCCTTGACGCAGTCTGCACAGGACATGTTACATACACCATGTAGTAGTTTAGTTAGGAACCTCTGTAGATGTTACAGTTGTCAGATATGACTGGTTAGTTAGACACCAAAGGTGGCACTGCACTCAATGATAGGCCTGATGAACGCCAAATACAGTGGAACAATGACTTCCTTTGATTTACCTGCCATACCTTTGTTTATAGGTTGCACAACACAGAATGGTTCTCCTATATTACAGATGCGTGACAGTCAAAGGCTAGCTCACTATCTATGTGTCCATAAGTCTATGACTACTGGATCAACTGGTGGAGGTGTGCTGTCAATACGATAGTTGCCAGGGGTGGATGACTTCCCAAAGGATAGTATTGTGCATTTCTTGGCATTTAGTGTTAGTCCATGCCTCTGACAACAACTGTGTCAGTGTGCGATTGAATGACAGGTCCTAATTTGCAATCTTCAGCAAATTTAGTCAGCCTAACCTCTTGAGTTTGTCAACAATGCATGATGGAGTTATAGTGTCAAATGCCTTGTCAGGCCATTGTAGCTGGAGTGAATCATTTTCCCCTCATCCATTGCTTTGGTTACCTTCTCAAATAGTTCCACCAAGTATGACAGGCATGATCTGCCTATGAGAAAACCACTGGTTTGGTCCAGTGTCTGTAGGTGTACTACATCTCAATTGATCATTTCCATGATAATTGTTTTCATGGCTTTACATATCAGATTACTGAGACTTCTGGGTCTGTAGTCTCCAGGGTCCATAGATGGCCCACGTTTGTGCTGAGGGATGGCTGTTGCTGTTCTCCATTTACGAAGCATGACACCTGCTTGGAGGCTACAGCAAAATACTAATTCCAGAAGCCCTTAAACGTTATGTTTCATGCTATATAGAAGGCATGCTGGGATATTGTGTGGGCCAATTGACACAGTGTACTTGGTCTTAGAGAGAGCATTAAGGACCTGATACCAAGTGATAGTAGTGGCACTTATATTTGATGGTATTTCCTGAGGGAAGGTTGGGGGAGAAAGAGGTAATGTTATGAGCCAGGAGGTTTGCTATATCATCTGCCTCAGTATAAATGGTTCCAATTACAATGAGATATGCACACAACTGTGTCTTACCTTTGCAGTTGCGGATATAGCTAAAGTATGCTTTCTGGTTTTCCTTGGCCTGGGAGCCCAAACTTATATCAAATCTGGCTGTGGTAGACTTCATTTGTCCTCTGATGTATTTGTTTACATGATTTTATCCTGCTGTGTGCTGCACCCCTATGTTTTCCCATGAGCTTATTCTTCTGTTATACAGACTGTTGACTCTGTGATTCCAGCAGGGTGGCTTGATAAGTTAGGTCTGTACTTCTCCTTGATTGGTATGGCTGCCTCTATGCAGCTAGTAACATGCTCATACAGGGTGTCTGTGAACATGTCTGCCTAGGCCGTAGTGTTCTTAGTGTTTATGTGGGCTTGAGATTTAGGCATTGTATTACCTAATAGCGCAAGGTCAGCCTTACAGTAGTTCCTGAATATTCCATGTGTAGATGGGGGTCCATGTTTTATTTCTACTTGAAGGGAGACCATTTGTACTTGGACCTTACCATGGAAAACATTACAGTACGGGGTGCGCATGAATTTGCCATATTGCCCAGACCCACACCCAGTATGGTTCCTCCCCTGGTTGGTGTACTGACTATCTGGTCCAAAGAGGTTCTGTTTACAAAATCCATGAATCTCTGTGCCTGTATGTTCAGTGTCATATAGGATTCCCAGTTAACAGTGGGATACTGCAAGTCACCAATGCATATGGTATTGCATGGGATGGCTTTTGTTTCCAATAAGTTTAAATACATGATATGGGTTTCCATGGCCATAGAGGGGGGCCTACAGCTTGCATGAATGTAGTATTGGATTTTGCCTATTGTGATTTGAACCAGGTGCAGCTCAGCTGCATTGTCCTGTTTGACCAGCTTTGAGGTATCTTTAGTTTTGATGTACATAGAGACACCTCCACCTTTAGTCCCTGCCTGTGAAGTAACTGATCTAACTGTGTGGAAGGCATAATAACCTTGCACTGTTGTTGTGCTTTCTGTGGCTTTAAGCCATGTGTCAGTGACTGCACAGATGTCTTCTTTTTTCAAAACAGGTTTATTGTTTTAACATATAAGAGAAATATCATAACAATTTTATACAAGTAATTAAACATAGGTATTATTATAATATTCAACAAAACAACTAAAGTATTTACAAAGACATCCACTACAATCAGATCAATTAATTAAACTAAAATACCATGCTATTGAAATTAAAATTTTTTTAACAAATTTTGTAAATTATCCCATACAATAAAATAAGATGTTTTTCTGTTTGTTCTAGTCCTAATTGTGTTTATTTCCATATGGCACACTATATGCATAACATTTTTAAATTCATTGAACGAAGGAGGTGTATCTGAAATCCAATTTCTAGTTATTATTTTCCTAGCCACTGCTAGAATAGACCATAACAAGGGAAGCTTAACCTTTTAACACTTTGAGGTACAGGTGTGTTGAATAATATAAGAGATTTAGAAATAATGAAATTATCTGTAAAAGAGCCTGCAAAATTCATTAATTGACTTCCAGTATTCTTTCAATTTTATACAGTCATAAAACATATGAGCCCAGTCAGCATTAATTTCTACATTACATCTCTTACATAGATTATCTTTATTATTTATTTTATTCATCATCAAAGGTGTATAAAAAGATCTATGTAAAAATTTCCATGTATAAAGTCTCCAGACAATGGAAGACGTAGTTCTATAAGCAGATTCCAATATATATTGTTTATCTTGTTGATTTGGTGGGTCCCCATTAATAGAGCACAGATGTCTTCTGAGAGCTCAAATAGTATCTGTAAGTATAGTCTAGGGAGGTATGTCACAGGCCATGTTGTCCCACATGGACTATGACTGTATTATATCAGGGGATCATAAGGACATATGCTATTGGCCGTAGGGCCCTTACAATCCTAGCCAAGTTCTACCCTTGTTTCCTTGATCAGCAACAATTGCCCTGCACAAGAGGGACACAGGTGGAAACCCCGGTGTAAATTTACAGTTATACATCCAATCGTCCAGATTGTGTTTGAAAAGGACCAATGTAGTGCTCTGTTTGACATAAAGTGGGAGTCAATTCCAAAGGTGTGGTAACCTCTGGGAGTCAGATCTGACCCTTCCGCATGATGTACTGCTGCCATGTACCAGATCAGGGTGCATAGAGTGAGTAACCCTTGTACTATTTGATTTGCAGATATGCAGCATTTCTAATAAAGCCTGGTCACAGATTGCCTTATATGCAAGGCATAAATCTCCTCTGAGTAGTCTGCATGAAACAGAATAAAGTGACAGCGATTTTAGACAATCCACATAGGACAGATGCTGAAAACCTTGAATTATTCTTGTGAGGAACCTTTGTGGTCTCTCCAATTGCTGCAGGTGCTTGCAAAGGTGAATACCAAAAGGGACATTGTATTTTATTATTAGCTTGACGAGGGGAGAGTACAGAGAGGTTATAACTTCTTATACTTCTCCGGGTGCAGTGGCTTTACTTATGAGATGAGCAATATAGAATGCCCTTTTTATCCCTGTGGAGACATGTTGATCAAAGGTAAGGCTGCTGTCAACCTGTGTGTCTAGGTCTCTCACCAGTGAGTGCATAGATAGGGTTTTTTTATTGATATGTGAGTTAGCAGGAGCATTGCACTTACTGAGACGGATGTTACTACAGTTTGTTTGCATTGAGGTTAAGGCCATGGGTTTGGTATCAATTGTTTGTGTCTGTAAGACCCTCTTGGAGGATGTTATCTTCATCTGGAGCTTCTATGACTGCTCCCAGTTTGCAGGCATCAGCAAACTTTGTGAGCCACATACCTTTATTTTAGCTTGTAATTTGGAGAACTACATTCCAAACAACAGAGGTGCCAGGACAGATCTCTGTGGAAAAACACTGGTTATAGGTCTGCTGTTGGAGGTGGATTCCACTATTTTCAATGTATGGGTTCTATGAGTGAACCAGTCAGTGACCCATCTAATGATATAGGGGGTTGATACCTAGCTTGGTGACTTTGTCAATGATGCCTGGGTGTGGGATAGTGTCAAATGCCTTGGCTAAGTATACATAGGCTGTATGCACAGATTTCCCCTCATGCAGGTCCCTGTTGACTATCTAGAAGAAACCCACAATGTTTCACAAGCATTATTTCCCTTTGACAAATCAAAACTGTATAGGGGTGGCTGTTTGGAGCTTACTTATATCTTTGCTGATAAGGTCAATGATGATTCACTCCATGGCCTTGCAGATAGGGGCAGTCAGGCTAAAAGCTCTATATTCCTTGGGTCAGTGGAAGCACCATCTTTGTGCAAGGGAATACTGGTGGCCATTTTCCAGTCATCTGTGACAAAGCCAGTGCTTACACTACATTTGAAATGAGTAACCAATAGTGTTGCTAATTCCTGTTGGAGCCCTTGTAGGAAGCAGCATGGGATGTTATCAGGTTCCATAGATGCTGTGTGTTTGGCCTCAAAGAGGGCAGTTAAGACTTGCTCTTTATCAATACAGGTTGTATGTATGTCATAGGGTACATGTGGCGGGGAGTATGATGTATTCACAGAACCTGTCAGGAGACAGGTGAGATATGTCCACAGGCTCAGTATATGTGCTATAGTTAACTACCAATTTGGCACAGATCTGACTCTGTCCTTTTAGGTGACAGATGTAACTAAATATCTTTGAGTGTCCTTTCCAGAGGAAGCTAATTTGAATTCATAGTTTGCTAGTGAGGACTTCACAAGCACTCTTATTGGCTTATTTAAGCTGAGTAGGGAGAGATTCCAGTTTAGGATGCTCTCCCTCTTAGTCTTAGGCAGCTGTTTTTTTCCCTCTTATTGTAAAGCCTGTTAATGGCAGTTGTCCAACTGGCAGATTTGCTCTTCTTTGCGGAGCATGTTTTGGTCCTATCATGTATGGCTGAGTCAATGCAGTTAAACAGGCATTTGTATGACACATTGGTTTCGACCCGGTCATAGTTGCCAGTTCCATCTGAGTGGAGAGGGGTACAGTACAGCTATTAATACCATCCTATAAGAGGTAATTATGTGATTTGGAGACGTGTTTTAGTTTATTTGATGGTTGGGGGGCATGTGATACTTAGTTCAAATGTGACTGATGTGATCAGCTCTCTCTAGAGGAGATCTCACAGTGGGGGTGCTAGAGTGGCACTCTATATTGGTAAGCACCAGATCCAAAATGTTGGCACCCCTTGTGGGGGTGTCAACCAGCAGGTCCAGTGCATTGGAGTGAACGAAGTGAAAGAACCTTTGGGCAAGTGAGTTGCACTACAAGTAATTTACCTGGTCAATGGATGGGTATTCAGAGTCGCCCAGACCACAGTGTTTGCATGCATCTTGATAGACTCAAGTAGATCCAAATAGGTAGAGGGGTTGTAGTGATTCAGAGGAGGGGGGTGTCCTGTTGCCAGCAATGACTTGCATAAGTGTCCTACTAACAGTTAATTGCACCTGAAGTATCCCCAGGGAATCCTACTGTGTAAACAATCTGGATGTGTATTCATCTGTAATGTCTATGGAAACACTGCCTCCTTAAATTTTCATGCATTCAGTTTGTGGTCTGAGTGTGTGGAAGGAGGTGTAGGCCTATATGGTTGGGGTGCTCCTCGCAGCTGTGACCCAGGTCACCAGGACTGTACAAATGTGTAAGTCTTCCAAGGTGAAGATTGTATCCAGTCAGTGCAGTTTCATTTTAAGACAACTAGCATTTAGCAGAAAAAGCTTAATGTTGTTGTAATACGGAGTTTTTACATCTGGGATTTTGTCCTTGAGACATTGCCTAAAAAGGGCATTATGGTGGTGGCAAGAGTCTTGACCAGCAGCCAAAATCCCAGGTATAACCGATGAAGACCATGTCTGGCAAACCATCATGGTCTGCTGATCATGTCATCCCAGGTTGACAGATACTGTATCACTTTAGAATAACCCCAGAAACAGAGATAATTATTGAGATCAATCATTTTCCATTAGTATTGAGGCATCATTGTAGGTCAAGATAAAATGCAATGTAAGGTTACGGACATACCTGCCTGAAACAAATAGTCCGACAGCTCAGTCATGTCTCTCTACATATAGTCCAGAGAGGTACATCTGAAGTCATTCATACCAACATGGACTATGGCAGAGTCACAACAGTACCTGTTTTGGAATATGTGAGTGCATGTGTGATATGGCGGATCATGTCACCTGACAGACAGCTGACCGTGACTTTTACCTTATCCAGCCTGGTGAAAGGGACATCTATGTGTCTGACAATGGAATTTCATATGATTGATATGTTTGTTTTACTGTTTTGCCTTAAGGGCTTCACACATGAGAGACTGGAGCAAGAACTATCATGCGTGTTGCATTCTGCAGTTGCCATATTATGTGTAGCATGCTTATGTTTGGTTTGGGAGGTCTCTTGTGTTAATGTATGTTTCTGGTGAAGACCTTTGCATATGTAACTACGTGTGATGTGGGTTTGGTGAAGTGGGAGGTGAGGTGTGCATGGTGACAACCTGCTCATTGTCATATGTACTGACTGGTGTGTGAAAGAGCATGCATTCCAGGCTGTTAATATACTTGTATCTCTGACATGCTGAGTTTGTGTTACCTGTGGTCCAATGACATGAGCACATACATAATGTGGTGGATTACAGCCCCTGATAAGCAAGTGACCGTGCATTTCTCCTTACTCAACTTGGTGAGAGGGACATCAGTGTGTATCACAATGAAGTCTGCGAAGACTTAAATGTTGGATTATGTGTCAGTTCACCTTCTGGGCTTATAGCTTGGTCCTCCATGTAATGTAGCTCTATGTGTTGATTACAGAGTGTATATGGGGCTGCTGAAGGTATTTTTTTATCTGGACTTTCTCTTTGAGGTCTTTTTGATTTGTGAAGGTTACATGTCAGTGCCTCAGCTCATGTCTGCTGTGAATTTTGTGTGATGGGTGCAGTGTGTTTACCACTGACTACCTTATTGACGTTAGGAGTACTTTTATGTGAGATCTTTGCCCCAGTGACATTGTGTACATACATCTTTCACATACCATATCAGTTTGTTTGAGAATGAAGTGGTTGTCAATAAACATGAGGCGATTTCTACATTGCCTCAGGATGCTCATATCCACCAAGGTGGTAAAGGTCACAGTGGGAAACCTCATATCCATATTAACAGATCCTTTTTATTGATTAAACAGTTGTATTGATAATATCACTCAATGTCATGACTATCTGTTCCACAACTATGGGTACAGTGCTTGTCACAGCAAGCTGGTTGTCATGTGTGCAACTCGGTACTAGAGTTAATTCCTTCATTGTTTCGAAGATAAATGTCACCCAAGCACCCAAGGCGTTTGAGTATGTACAGAGTACTGCCAAACACTGGAGGGGAAACTAAAATGTACACCCTGTAAAGTTAAGGATGGAGTATTTATGCAGTTATTCTGAAGTTAGGCATTAATCAAGAGGTACATACTGAAAACAAACAATTACCTTGTGAAGAATGCTGAAAAGAGGGGAGTCACCTGAATTGCTGCTGCCTGGTACTACTACTGCTGGTCTCACCATGGCCTCACTCTGCTGGGATACAAAGCTCCTATTTTTTTTTCTCTCACCAGAAGCAAAACATTAGCACCAAGCCCAAGATAAGAAGGAGGCCATAGCCTGTTTGTTGATACACATGCTTGTCCCAGATAATGCAAGGCTTTGTAGGCTTGTTGTAACCTTTTCCAGGTAGGTGCCTTGATTAGCAACCAGACCAATCATTTGACTTTTGCAAGTATTATGACTTTGGTTCTGAGGCTTATAGGATTTGACTAGGTTACTGACCTCATGGTGATTAGGAGCACAGCTGCTGCATCACAGTATACTATTCAATGAGAGGTGACACAGATGTCCAAGCTTACTCTAGCAAGCTCCACAGTGACAGGGAGGAGGGAGGCTGGCATAATGGTTAAGGTGTTTACCTTATGAACACAAGGTGCAGGGTTTAATTCTCACATGGGGTAATTGGCTTGGCTTAAAATGGTCCGCAATGGCAGATAGCCTAGCATGAACTTATGACAGTGATCTATGTTAGGTAACAGTTTCACAGCAATTCATGCAGCCTCCCCTTCAACAGCATAATGCTTATGATCTTTGTGTCATAGATGTGAGACCTACTGCAGTGGAGTGGCCACCTTTGGACAATGTTTCTGTCCCTACCACATGTCCTAGGTATGTCATGCTGCACATTTATTTTTCTAGAATAAAAAACTGTGTTCCCCCATCATTTCACGCAAAATCCATTTTCTGTCTGGTTGTTTGACAGTCATTGTAGACTTCCAAGGTCAAAGTAATGAGTGCAAAGTTGAACAAGTTTTCTGTGCATGCACGGACGTCCATATCTTCACTGCAAAGAGTGCCTACAGAGAGTGTGTTTGAGGCTATGAACCCCAAGGGTGTAACAGCATTACCCTTACTTTGCTGGAGATGTACAGTCTCATATTTGTAAGTATACTATTGTGACTTTCCCTAATAACAGGATTATGGTTCATGCAAGTGCCACATGCCTGGCAAAGCAGCATACTCAATCTATCATGTCATGCCACACTGTCAGGAACTGTTTTACCTTAGAATGACACCATGTAATCATTTGTCAGGCCACTTCCTAACCATGGCCTGTTGTTAGGTATACACAAGCAATAATCTATTGCTAATGGCATTATCACTGACTGCTGCTTTGATGTGGACAGCATTCCCAACCCTCTACTCTTACTCCATACAAATACAATGTGTAAGAGATGTGACTATATTAAAAACCTTGAATCCATGCTGTCTCATACATCAGTCAGTCCACATGACAATGAGCGGGTTGCCAACATGCACACCTCACCTCCTACTCCACCCAAATCCATATCACACATACCTACATGTGCAGATGTCCTTACCAGACAGATACCTAAATACTGGACACCTCACAAACACAAACACAAGCATGCTACTCATAATACTACGTCTGCAGAACACAGTATACATAATAGCTCATTCTCTGCTGTCTCACTGGACAAAACACAAAAATCAAACATATCAGTCATAGGTGATTGCATCATGAGACACATTGATGTGCCTCTCACCAGGCTAGATAAGGGAAAGGTCACAGTCAGCTGTCTGTAAGGTGCCAGGATATGCCATAGCACACATGCACTCAAGTCTGTCAACAACAGGTGCTGTTATGACTATGTCATAGTTCCTGTTGGTATGTATTACTTGAGACATATGTCTCCGGACTGTATGCAGAGACATGACTGAGCTCTCAGACTATGTGTCACAAACAGGTATGGCCTTGGCCTTCAGCTACATTTTGCCTTCACCAAGATGATGCCTCAATGCAAACAGAAAATGATTGACTTCAATAATTGGCTTAGCGTCTGGTGTCATTCTGAGGGGATCCACTATCAATCAACCTAGGATAACATGCACAACATACCTCAATGCTTTGCCAAACATGGTTTTCATCTGTCACCCTTGGGATTTTGGCCACTTGCCACACCCATAGTGCCCTTTTTAGGCGGTGTCTCATGGATAAAATGTACAGTGTAAAAACCCCATCTACAAACAACCTCAAGGTTATGCTGCTAAATGTTAGGAGTGTCAATACAAAACTGCACTCAGTGGAAGCTGTTCCCACCTCATTCTACATGTTCAGACCTCAAACTGAAGGTGTGAAAACTAATGGATGCAGTGTATAAATATTCATTAAGGATACTTACACATCCAGATTGGTTAGACAATATGATTACCTGGAGACACTTCACGTGATACTGACTGCTTGTAGGGCACCTATTCAAGTCATTACCAGCTACAAGAGCCCCTACATGAATCAGGGCACCCGATTTGCCTATTTGGATCTACTTGAGTCTTTCAAGATTGTTAGAAAAATGTGTATTTGAATACATGAGAAATGTTAGTTTAAAAGCAAAGTAGTATATAATGCATTTTATTCTATTAATCATATAGTAGTAAAATTAATTCATGACTAAATCTGAAGTAGTTTTGAAACTGCAGTGTGGCTTGAAGCAGAGCTGATCTCTGACCCTGGCAGAATGCTAGCTTAGCAAGTTTTAATGTTTATGCTTTTCACAAGTGATTATCTGCTGGGTCAGGAAATTAAATGTGTGAAATAATGAAATCTTCTGCTCTTTCCTGTTGGAATGATCTGGCCTTGTATATGTGTTAATAAGATAGCACGCAGCTGTGTGAGAAAGTGTAACAGAGAACAAAGACATGCATTAAAAGACTGAAGCTGCTATTGTATTCGAACTGATATGAAACCTTGAACAAGTAACTTTACAGAAAGACATTATGACTGACCAGCTGGATAGCAAGGCCGTATTGTATCTAGAGGAAAAGTTTTTTAAAATATACAGCATCAGCAAGACTTAATGAATGAAGAATTGTAAGCTAAAGTGATGTAGATGCCCTGTGACATATCACGTCAGTAAGGTGGGCATAGCTTAAATGTTAAACCTATATAAAATTGTGTGCTTCCTGTTTCATGTCAGACAAAATTCTGTACTTGTACGTTTTTTGCCTCCTGGTGTACACTAGTAAACTTTTGAATCTGAACCTCCTGTGTATTGAATTCTTAATTTTATTTAACAGTTTGGTCCTTCGCAGAAGGAATTCCCTTGGTAAGCCGCAGATCAGAGCGTATCGGTGGTCGAATACTGCACAGGAGAAGTTACCGAAATGGTTCTTCTTGAGTGAAAAGACCTCCGACTGAATTGTCGTGTGTAAAGAGGCTGGCCACTTTCTGATCTGTGGCCGAAAAGCAGAACTTGAATGATTTTCAAGACCAGAGGCTCAGGTAGGAAGAGTTTGCCTTTTTTCTGTTTTAGATCAGGGACTAGGTTACAGTATATTGTTGTCAAGATTTGTTTTGCAGATCAGGGACAAAAGGAAGTACTGTATATTTGGTCATAGATCAGGGTAACAGAATAAGGTAGGCAGTTATTCTAGATAAACTGTGAACAGGAACTAAGAACTTGATATCACGTGATAAAAAAAAAGGGTTACGTAACATTTTCTTTAACATGGGTAATCAGTGCACTAAAACCTCGCGAGATCCACCCCTAACTGAAGACGCAAAATACATGCAATTACAACGTTCTGATAACGTTAGGTATTATACGAAATGGGTTAATAAATATGAATTGGATGGTAAACTAGATAAAACTTCACTAGTTAAACTCCTTAAACAGCTTAAATCTGATGCGGGAGGTCGGGCAAAAAAGCAACGCCAATTAGGCATTCCTCAAGCACACAGGTGGATTGAGGAAGCAAATCTAGGAGAACAGAAGCTTAACAATTCAAAAACATTATTTTTAGACAAAGAGGATAACAACTTAGTAATAGCAACAGCTCCTCCTCCTCCTCCCTTACCCCCTCCCTTACCCTTTTCAGGATATGAAGTGAGTAGATAGGCTGGTCCGCCTCCGCGTTATCCTGAAGTTTCAGCAAGACCACAACCATTTGTTAGAGATCCTATTGAAACTAGGTCCCGAACACGTAAAACACACAGGGACACAGAATCATACCAAACGGAGAGAAATTTACAGGATGAGAGTGAGGAAGAAATATGCCCACTTATAGAAGTGCCAAATCCTCAGGCAGGACAGGAAGGGCAGGACCCAACACTCTTAGTATATAGACCATGGGCACTGGAGGACATCCGGAAGGCTACTGAGGGAATCCCCCATCCGAAAGTTAATTTTACGAAATTTTTAGAAGATTTACAAGGCATGAGGTTAAGTTACCACTTGAATGGGGAAGAAGTAGAAAAAGTAGTAAGACAAATTATAGGTCCGGATTGGCACATGATTTGTGGCACCTGGAATCCTTGTAATGCAGAGCTTAGGCCACTCCCACATAGTGACGCAGAATTAGACAACAGAGTGAAAGGTCTGACAGACCGAATCTCTGAAAAATGGAAACCTAGAGCAGACTGGACTTGCATTAATTAATGCATACAACAGGAAAATGAGACAATAGATGGATATTATGCTAGATTATTAGAATGTTTTAATAATCATAGCGGTATGTCGGTTCCTGAGAACCAAAGAAATGATTCCCCGTATGAACAACAATTAAAAATTGCATTTTTGAAAGGTTGCATTGCACCTATTAGTAGTTTCATTACGAAGCATATGATAGACCATTGAACAGGGAGGCTACAAGCCTTACTCGAATACGCTAGACATGCTGAGAGACATTTTAATAGTAAAAAGAAAAAGAAGGCGCAAGTCTTCACTGCTGAAGACGGAGCTGAAGTATTTGTATTACAGTCAGGTAAAAAGGGCAAGAAGAATGCCCAGGGAAACAAACAGTCTGACAAATGATCAGAAGATTTTGAAGAAAGGAAAAAGAGAGGTGAATGCTTCAAGTGCGGGAAGAAGGGACATCTAGCAAGGGATTGTAGGCAAAACAAAAAGGTAATCACAGAAGATAAGGGAGATGAGGACTGACTATATGATAGTGAGGATACATCATGTGAAAGTCAGAAATCATCAGGAAAAGTTAATAAACGAAAAGCAAATGTAAATGTGATAGAGGGAGTTGAGGAAGTGCAAGTAGATATGGAGGATGAAGAAAGTGAAATTTTGGACCTAGCATTATTGAGCTTAGAGCTCTACTTGGCAGATACGAAACCGGAAGTTACACTTCTGGTGGAGGGAAGGGAAGTCAAATTCCTGTGTGACTCAGGAACGTCACGGACTTTGATACACCCCTCCAAGTTACCAGAACACTCCGAATCACCTGATTATATACTAGTAAAAGCCGCAAATGGACAGCTATACAGGGAACCACTTTCCCATGATATAGCAATAACTGACCCTGTTTCAGGTATGACCCAGAGAAGTAAAATAGTTGTTTCTGCAAAGTGTCCAGTAAACCTATTGGGCAGGGACCTTATGCAGATATTTGGCATAGCAGTAGTTCCAACTGTACAAGGTATGGAGGCACAGAGACAAATGGATACCTTTGTAGTGCGATCAGAGGGTGAAACCTTTTATTGGTACAGCCAGGACCTAGTCACGACTGGTCCAGGGGCAGTAACCGAGGAACTGATGAACATAGCCATCAGTAAAGCCCCCTCCCTTGACACTGATTGACAGCATTTGTTACACTGTACTCTATACTACTGTACTACACCAGGACCTGATAAAGAGTATGAGCAAGAATTGTTTAGAAATCATGCAACTAGATTGGTTTTGCGTACTTTGTACTGGGATACTGAGGGGAACAGTGTAGTTAGCTGTTCATTACCTCAAGAATTCCTTGCATTGTATAGATCAAATCAGCTACCACATGTCAGCTTGACAAAGAACAAAAGTGTCAAATGGGCAGATTTAGGAGAAAAAGTAACAAGATGGGAGAAACAGACTGATTTAGAACTGTCAGAACAAGGGATACAAAAACAAAAATTGAATTGGTTGACACAGACACATCCAGCTGTACACTTGCAATCTAGCGAGGACAGCTGATTAGCATTTTTATTGGAAGAAGAAGAAAAGGCTTTATGTGAAATTCCAATAACTCTTTGGTCAACAGGCAAGTCAGATGTAAGACTTATTCAAACAGCAGGACCAGTCACAATTACCCCAAAGTCAGCTTTTAGACCACAGAAAAGACAATACACTTTGAGAAAGGATGCAGAAATAGGAATTAAGCCATAATAGCAGCATTACTCAAAGAAGGAGTACTGGCAGAATCTCCTGATTCACCATGTAATACACCCCTATTTTCTGTTAAAAAAAAGCAAACGGGGAATGGCGGATGGTACAAGATTTACAAGCTGTAAATAATGCAGTAATACCTAGAGCACCTACGGTGCCAGACCCACATACCTTGTTAAACGATTTAGAACCACAACAGAAGTATTTCTCTGTGGTAGATATTAGCAATGCTTTCTTTTCAATACCTATACATCCTGATAGTCAATATTGGTTTGCATTTACATTTCAGGGTAAAAGGTATACGTATACTCGACTACTACAGGGATATTGTGAGAGCCCGACAATATTTGCACAAGAAATAGCTAGCAACCTGGCAGGGTTTACCCCACCGGGAGGTAGTCAAATTCTACTTTACGTAGATGACATATTGCTAGCAGCCCCCACCCAACAACAATGCAGGGAGGATACTGTAGCATTATTGAAATTTTTAGCAACACAAGGACACAAAGTAAACAAAAGTAAGTTACAACTTTGGAAAAAACAAGTTAGATACCTAGGATATGTAATATCCAATGAAGGTAGAATACTAGATGAGGAAAGAAAAACAGCAATTTTGCAAGCAACCAAACCAACAACCAAGAAGGCAATGATGTCTTTCTTAGGTACGACTAATTTTTGTCGGAGTTGGATACCAAATTATGCTTTGGAATCTGCTCCACTGACTGATTTGATATATAAGACACCAATGGCAGCACAAGATATCTTACAATGGACACCCGAAGCAGAAACGGCTTTCTGCAGGTTGAAGCAGTTGATAGCTTCTTCATTGTTTTTAGGACTTCCAAATTATCACAAATGGTTCATTCAGACCGTAGATTGTAAGCAAAGGTATATGACGTCAGTATTGACCCAACAACATGGGGACAAGCAACGCCCCATAGCCTACTATTCATCACAGTTAGACCCAGTGGCGCGATCTTTGCCTCACTGTTTACAAGCAGTAGTTGCAGCCGCAATGGCAGTACAGGCTTCGGCCTCAGTGGTGTTATTCCACCCTCTCACATTGAGAGTGCCTCATGCAGTTGCAATAATTTTACTGCAAGAGAAAGTGGCATACCTTTCTCCTGCTAGACATCTTTCATGTATGACTATACTGCTGAGCCAACCTCATATGACAATTGAATGATGTACGACATTGAATCCATCAACATTACTTCCAACTCCTGTGGAGGGCACACCACACAGCTGCCTGCAGGAAATTGAACAGTTAGCTTTACCTAGACAAGATCTTACAGATATGCCCTTGGATAATGCCGAGGTGACATATTACGTAGACAGCTCATGCAGAAGGGGTCCTACAGGGAAGAATCTGGTGGGGTATGCAGTAGTTACAGACACTGAAATTTTAGAAGCTCAATCCTTACCACACAACTTATCTGCCCAAGCAGCAGAATTGATAGCTTTGACGAGGTTGTGTACTTTAGCAAAAAACAAGAGCGTGAACATATATACTGATAGTCAGTATGCTTTTTCTACAGTACATGTATTTGCACAACAATGGAAAAATAGAGGAATGATAACATCTAGTGGAAAACCTATTAATCATGCACAATTTATTTTGGCGTCATTAGAATCTATTCAGTTACCTACCAAAGTAGCTATTTGTAAATGTGTAGCTCATACAAAACAACAGGATAAGATTTCGAAAGGCAATGCACGAGCTGATGCAGTTGCAAAGCAAGCAGCCTCAGACTCAGAAACTTTACTTCTAAATGAGGCAATAGAACCCTCTGAGATTTTAGATTTAGACATGTTAAAAACAATGCAGACACTTACTACAAAAGCAGAGAAACAAAAATGGGTAAAACGAGGTGCAATTCTTGAGAATGGACTGTACATTTCCAAAGAAAGAAAACCGATAATGCCGTCTAATTTATTTAGATATGCAGCTTTATTGAGCCATGGGCAGTGCCATGTCTCAACAGGGGGGATGGTACAGTTAGTAAATCGAATATTCCAAACATATGGATACACAAATTACACAAAAAAATTTTGTGCAGCTTGTCATACTTGTAACAAGCATCACGCACAAGGAGCATTTAAAATCAAGCAAGGAAGTTTTCCTATACCACCATACCCGTTCCATACTATTTGTATGGATTTCATAGAATTGAATAAATGTGAAGGGAAAAAGTTTTGTTTAGTTATTGTAGGCATGTTTTCTAAATGGGTAGAAGCTTTCCCAACCAAAAACCCGGATGCAGCAACAGTGGCAAAAGCCCTGATAAAAGAAGTAATCCCTAGATTTGGCATTCCAAAGAGGATTTATAGTGACAATGGCACACATTTTGTGAATCAAACGATTCACCAGCTTGGGAAATTTTTTGGTATCTCCTTAAAGAACTATTGTGCTTACCACCCACAGTCAGCAGGACTGGTGGAAAGGTACAATGGTACCCTAAAGAATAAACTTAGGAAGCTAGTAGAGGAGACCCAAAAGAATTGGATATACTGTCTGCCTTTGGCACTGCTGAGTATGAGAACGGTTCCAAATGTAAAGGGTTTGACTCCCTTTGAAATGGTTTTTGGGAGAGCATATTATGTGCCTCAGTGGAAAGCTCTCATGCCTGCAGAGCAAGAGGCTGACAGTTCATTGGCTAGTTATATGAGGATACTGTTAACAAATAAATCTGTTTTGCAGTTTAACTCTTTTTCAGATAAGGAACAGACCAGACCGGTGGAAGCAGTCTTTGCTCCTGGGACATACGTCTGGCTGAAAGTGACAAAAAGGAAGAATTGGGCGAGTACAAAGTGGGAGGGACCATACCAGGTTCTGTTGGCAACGCCTACTGCAGTTAGAGTGGCCGAGAGGACGTCCTGGGTTCATTTAACGCATTGTAAACCAGTAAAGAACTTTCAACTTGATAAAAACTTTGTGACTGATATGCAACCAGACCGAGATGGCCAAAAGCAAAGTGAATAGAAGTTTAGATCAACCCCAGAGATGTTGCATAATCATTTTGTTGAGTGTACATTTATTGACTGTAATTGTGATAATTTTCCTCTTGTTATGGTTTATCCTACACACAACCACACAAGTGAAAGTGGGAAGGCGTGATGAAACGTCTATAGACTGGCATCCAAATTTTAACACATACCTGGCCATGAAACTCGTATATGCAGAGACTATGAACATTTCAAATTGCTTGGTTTGTACAGCTATACCGACAGCATGTGGAGGACTGATAATGTCAGCTGTCCCTTTGGGGATAAATGAGACTTGGGAGAATTTACTTTTTGATACAGGAACTGTGAGGTCACAGGACAAAATAGCTTTATTTTTACCTGTCACACAAAAAGGAGTTGTATGTTTCTATAAAAATGACACTCTCCAGGTGGGCTGGAGCAATTGTAATATAACCATATCTTACCAATGTTATATTAAGAATAGTAATGGCAATACTTTTTGCAATACTAATTATGACTCATATTTAAACTCATTGAAAACAACTATGAGTGACATTCAAAAAAATCCAGTTTTGTTTAAACAATTGTCAGTTATAGATCAAAAAATGTTTCATGCAGGGCTGATGCGTATTAGTACTAAAGTAGAAAACTGTTATTTTATTTGTGGGAAAAAGGCATATAAATGGTTACCTGAGAATTGGTCTGGCAGTTGTTTTTTGGGTTACTTGGTTCCGGCAATAAGACATACTGCAGAATTACCTTTGGGTAAGATACGAAACGTGAGAGAAACAGCCTGAAAATCCGAAGGTCCAGTTAAGAAACCTGTGAATCCAGTTGGGAAGATCGAAGCTGGTTGGAAAGACCATAATTCAGTAAAAGACAAAAGCGAATTGACTCATATGGACTTAAGTGACAGTGTTATATCCTGGGCAGGAATATTCCCAGCCTATGGAGCAGTCAAATCGATCTGGGAGCTGAGGAAGTTGTCAAAACTTCTCGAAGTAATGAGTAATGCAACTTTTTCCATCCTAGAACTGGTGACTGATGAACTGAATGCAATGAGAACTGTTGTGCTACAAAATCGGATGGCTCTTGACTTCACCCTAGCGGCGAGAGGTGGTACGTGCGCGCTTATCAAAGAAGAATGCTGTGCTTATATTCCTGACAATCGTCATGAGATAAATAACCACCTACAGGTAATTCAGCAAGTATCAGCCATGACTGATCCAGGCCCAAACCCACTGACGGACTTTTTCCAGAATCTATTTGGGGGGGTGGGTTCCATCCTAATGAATATTCTGATTGCCATTTGTGTGGGTATACTCCTAATAGGAGCATGTGTTTGCTGTGGAATTCCCTGCATGAAAAGATTAATCAAAGATTTTGTTGATGTATCTGTTACTGAAACTTTTTACCAAGATATTGAGATTGAAAGATTGATCTCAGATGACGCTTTTTCTGATGTATAGATTGAATGACTCACCTAGCTGAAAATCCTGAGTGGAAAAGACTAGGAGATGAAATGACACTATGCATACTTCAAAATAGAACAAAAAATATTAATAGGGGGGAAAATGTTAGAAAAATGTGTATTTGAATACATGAGAAATGTTAGTTTAAAAGCAAAGTAGTATATAATGCATTTTATTCTATTAATCATATAGTAGTAAAATTAATTCATGTCTAAATGTGAAGTAGTTTTGAAACTGCAGTGTGGCTTGAAGCAGAGCTGATCTCTGACCCTGGCAGAATGCTAGCTTAGCAAGTTTTAATGTTTATGCTTTTCACAAGTGATTATCTGCTGGGTCAGGAAATTAAATGTGTGAAATAATGAAATCTTCTGCTCTTTCCTGTTGGAATGATCTGGCCTTGTATATGTGTTACTAAAATAGCACACAGCTGTGTGAGAAAGTGTAACAGAGAACAACGACATGCATTAAAAGACTGAAGCTGCTATTGTATTCAAACTGATATGAAACCTTGAACAAGTAACTTTACAGAAAGACATTATGACTGACCAGCTGGATAGCAAGGCCGTATTGTATCTAGAGGAAAAGTTTTTTAAAATATACAGCATCAGCAAGACTTAATGAATGAAGAATTGTAAGCTAAAGTGATGTAGATGCCCTGTGACATATCACGTTAGTAAGGTGGGCATAGCTTAAATGTTAAACCTATATAAAATTGTGTGCCTCCTGTTTCATGTCAGACAAAATTCTGTACTTGTACATTTTTTGCCTCTTGGTGTACATGAGTAAACTTTTGAATCTGAACCTCCTGTGTATTGAATTCTTAATTTTATTTAACAAAGATGCATCCAAATACCATGGTTTGGGGTGACTTTAACTACCCACTGAATGGGTAGATTACTTGTGCTCAAACTCACTTGCTCAAATGTTACTTGACATCATTAACTCCAGTGCCCTGGACCAGCTATATGACACTCCCACAAGGGGAGCCAACATACTGGATCTGGTGCTTACCAATATGGGGGACCACTGTAGCTTTCCCACTGTGAGGTCCTCCCTGGTGAGATCTGACCACAAATTGGTCTTATTCAAAGTAAGTAGCACACCCGACACCCCCCTACAGAAAACAAACTAAGAAACTTCATCAAAGCAGATTATAACCTCCAATAGGATGGTATAAATAGCTTCATTGCACCTCCCCACTCCGAGAGAGCTGGCAACTAAACCAAGATCTACACCAGTGCTTTATACAAACACCTGTATAACTGCACTGACTTGGCTGTAGCTGATAGGAGCAAAACAAGCTCCTCATAGAAGAGCAAACCTGCCTGGTGGACAACTGCTGTTAATAAGCTTTACAATAAGTGGAAGTCATTGTTGTCTAAGAGTTGGAGGGAGGTGCCCCCCTAAACTGGAAACACTCCCTCCTCAGCTTAAACAAGCAAATAAGAGTTGTTGTGATGTCCTCCAATACAAAGCATGGGTCCAAATTAGCCTCCTCCACAAAGAACAACTACAAGGTATTCTGTAGTTACATCTGTAACCTAAAAGGAAAGGCCCAGATTTGTGCCAAACTCTTAGTTAATGATACCAGACGTACTGAGCCTGTAGACATAATTAACATGTTGGCTGCCCTCACGTACCCCATGACATCCCTACCACCTGCCCCCTACCTTGTATCTCTAAAGAGCAGATAATAAATGGACTCTGTAAGGACAAAAACACAGAATCTATTGGACATGATATCATACCAGCCTGTGTCCTACAGTAATCATAGTGTAACCACCGGCTTCATCCTAGCTGACTGGAAAATAGCCATTGTTATTCCCTTGCACAGAGGTGGTGCATCCACTGACCCTGAGACCTATAGACCTATTAGCCTGACTAGTCATATCTACAAGGCCATGGAGCAAATCATCGTGGACCTCATCAACAATGATATATGTAATCTCCAAAACAACTGATATTACATGGTTTGGAGATTATGCCTGTTAAATCTGGTGGACTTCTTTGAGACAGTCACCAAGGACTTGGATGAGGGAAAATCTGTGCATACAGCCTACCTGGATATAGCCAAGGTATTTGACACTATCTCCCACTCAGGCATCATTGACAAACTCACCCAACTAGGCATCAACTCTTATAACATTAGAGGGGTCACTAACTGGCTCACTGATAGAACTCATATAGTCAAAATAGGGGAATCCACCTACAATAACGGAGCTGTAACCCAGTGGTGTTCCACAGGGTTCAGTCCTGGGTCCTCTACTGTTTGGAATCCATTTCTCCAAAGTGCAAGCACAAAGTAAATGTCTATGGATGACAAGGTTTGCTGATGCCTGCAAACTGGGAGTGGTCATAGAATCTTCAAATTATCTCAACATCCTACAAGAGGGTCTTACATGAATAAATGATTGTTGCCAAAGTCATGGCCTTAAACTCAATGCAAATATAAGTATTATCATTCCTTTCAGTAGCAGCAGTGTTCCTGCTAAGTACCACATCAATAGCAACACCTTAAGTACATATTCAGGGGTGAGAGACCTGGGCATATAGGTTGACAGCTACCTTGCCTTAGATCACCATGTCTCCACAGTAGTAAGAAGGGTATTCTATCTTGCTCATGTTGTAAGTGAGGGCATTGTCTCCAGAAAAAGAAGTTAAAATTTCCATGTATTCTTCCCTCATCAGGCCAATAATTGAGTTCAATGGTCCTTTTGGTATGTACCTTTCCAAGCACCTGCAGTAATTGGAGAGACCACAAAGGTTCCTCACAAGGGGAATTCAAGTCATCAGTGTCTGTCCTTTGGGGGTCAGCTGAAATCACTGTCACTTTAGTTTATGTCATACAGACTACTCAGAGGTGATCTCTGCCTTGCATATGGGGCAATCTCTGATCCTGCTTTATTGGAAATGCTGCATATCCGTAAGACAAATGGTACATGGGTTACTCCCTGCAAAGACCTTAACCTGGTATGTGACATTAATAATACCTATGGAGGGAGAGATTTGTCTACCACGTTATAACACACCTATGGAACAGACTCCCACTTCATGTGAAACAGAGCACTTCATTGGCCCTCTTCAGCTGCAATTTGTACGATTGGATGGATGGCAAAGAGAGAGGTGGCAAAGGCTAAGGATAAGGTGTATGAAGAGTTGTATGAAAGGTTGGACACTAAGGAGGGAGAAAAGGACCTGTACCGATTGGCTAGACAGAGAGACTGAGCTAGTAAAGATGTGCAGCAGGTAAGGGTGGTAAAGGATAATGAGGGAAACATACTCACAAGCGAGGAGAATGTGTTGAGCAGATGGTAAGAGTACTTTGAGGGGCTGATGAATGAAGATAATGAGAGGGAGAGAAGGTTGGATGATGTGCGGATAGTGAATCATGAAGTGCAGTGGATTAGCAAGGAGGAAGTAAAGATAGTTATGAAGAGGATGAAGAATGGAAAGGCTGTTGGTCGAGATGACATACCTATGGAAGCATGGAAGTGTTTAGCTGAAATGGCAGTGGAGATTTTAACTAGATTGTTTAATGAAATCTTGGCAAGTGAGAAGATGCCTGAGGAATGGAGAAAAAAGTGTTTTGGTACCAATTTTTAAGAATAAGGGTGATGTGCAAAGCTGTAGTAACTACAGAGGGATTAAATTGATCAGTGACAGCATGAAGTTATGGGAAAGAGTAGTGGAAGTGATGTTAAGAAGGGAGGTGATGATTAGTGATCAGCAGTATGGTTTCATGCCAGGAAAGAGCACTACAGATGTGATGTTTGCTTTGAGAGTGTTGATGGAGAAGTACAGAGGTCAGAAGGAGTTGCATTATGTCTTTGTGGACTTAGAGTAAGCATATGACAGGGTGTCTAGAGAGGAGTTGTGGTATTGTATGAGGAAGTCGGGAGCATCAGAGAAGTATGTAAGAGTGGTACAGGATATGTAAGAAGGTAGTGTAACAGTGGTCAGGTCTGCAGTGGGAGTTACAGATGTGTTTAAGGTGGAGGTGGGATTACATCAAGGATCAGCTCTGAGCCCTTTCTTATTTGTAATGGTGATGGACAGGTTGACAGACAAGATCAGACAGCAGTCCCCATGGACTATGACGTTTGCAGATGACATTGTGATCTGTAGTGAGAGTAGGGGACAGGTGGAGGAGACCCAGGAGAGGTGGAGATATGCTCTAGAGATAAGTGGAATGAAGGTCAGCAGGACTAAGACAGAATATATGTGTGTGAATGAGAGGGAGGATAGAGGAATGGTGATGATGCAGGGAGTAGAGCGAAGGTGGATGAGTTTAAATATTTGGCATCAACAGTTCAGAGTAATGGTGAGTGTGGAAGAGAGGAGAAGAGAGTACAGGCAGGATGGAGTGGGTGGAGAAGAGTGTTAGGAGTGATTTGTGACCGATGAGTACCAGTAAGAGTGAAAGGGATGGTCTACAAGAGGGTAGTGAGACCAGCTATGTTATATGGGTTGGAGACAGTGGCATTGACAAAAAGGCAGGAGTCAGAGCTGGACGTGGCAGAGTTAAATATGTTAAGATTTGCACTGGGTGTGATGAGGGTGGACAGGATTAGGAATAAGTATATTAGAGGGTCAGCCCTGGTTGGAAGGTTTGGAGACAAAGCCATAGAGGCAAGCTTACGTTGGTTTGGACATGTGCTGAGGAGGGATGCAGAGTATATTGGGAAAAAGATGCTAAGGATGAAGCTGCCAGGTAACAAGAAAAAAGGAAGGCCTAAGATAAGGTTTATGGATGTTGTGAGAGAGGACATGCAGGTGGTTGGTGTAACAGAGCAAGATGCAGAGGACAGGAAGAAATGGAAACAGATGATCCGCTGTGGTGACCCCTAACGGGAGCGGCCGAAAGAAGAAGGAAGGATGGGTGACTGTAATTTCACCATGGAGGTTCCACATGTGTCCCTCTTGGACAAGGTCAGTAGGTGCTGATTGTGTAAATAAGAGTAAGATCTTCTCTAAGATTGTAAGGGTCCTAG